>NC_090243.1:17092500-17435000 GCF_024489055.1 Chanodichthys erythropterus | reverse complement strand
ATTTCAAAGTAAATCCTACATTTTTTTTTCTCTGTGTATTAGTGCACCTCATGAAACATGTAAAATGATTTTAAAAATGTGTTATATGACTCCTAATACAATTATAGTTGGCATGAAACAGAAGTTGCAACAGTCCTTTCTTCGTTATTGTGGTGAAACTGCTTCTCGAACAAGAAAAAATGTAGAGCGAGACTTGATTTTGTCCATTTGGAATTGATTGGATGGTTGTGGTTTGCCATTGGTGGATCTCATGTGAGTGACAGGTTGCCCCGCCCTCGCACAAGTGAACACATCATCAGAGAAAAGCAGAGATGTCACTGCAAGATGGAAAGGAAAGTTATTTCGATTAAAGATTACAAGGCAGAAAAAAAAACAAAAAAAAACATGATGTGCATGAATAAATATATAATAAATGCTGCAATATTCCATAAAAAAACAAGAAGTGTCAATTTTGGTTCCATGAGAACTTTAACAAGTGTTCTTTGTGTTTTTTGTTGTTGTCCGTTTTTATGACAATTCCAAACTTTAAACAGAGATTCCTGGTATTGATACCATCTCTAAATAGCATTACTGAAGATCTATCACGGTCTACGATGAGAGCGCTGGTAATGTAAGCAGGTGTCCTGCTGTAGTCTCAAGTCTGTCTCTGTGAGATAAGAAGACAGGACTTATCAAAGGGGTCTTGAAATGCCATCACAATCTTATTATGCACAAAAATCACCTTCATCTCTGCCTGTCTGAAAACAACCTCACACTGACGTGATCCGGTGATTTACACCGCTTCAAACTAGCTGAGCTGATCTTTAACAGCTTAATTCATGAACAATAAGGGATTATTCTTTCCAAGCTGATGTTTTAAATACTTGCGATTGCGATTTGCTTTGGCAAAAGCTCAACAGACTATGCATTATGTATTATCGTCATGTTTCATCATAATTTTCCCTGCGGGAAGCCTGTTATTGGCAGATCTCAGTCTATGAATTGTTTGTGTTGTGAGCGCAGACAGTTACCTTTCTCACCTGTCAGTCATCGGCTGTTTGTTTTCCATCCTCCGTGTTTTGATGTGTGCGTCGGCGGGTATCTTTGTGTCTGAGATGACATTCTGATTGCCATGACTCTAATTTGAGAATACACATAGACACCCCAGAGCAAAGGGGCAGGGGCTTATGGGTAGACTGACCTCTCCTTGTTGTTTGGTTATTGGCTATTTAGCAGACGCTTCTTTTCATGCATAGTGACTTAAGTATACTTACAAGAAGGCAGTCCTGGGGTTAAACGCCCTGCTCAAGGCCACAGTGGTCATGGTGCAACTTTCCAGGTCATCAGTTCTGGGACCTATTGTACAACTTTAGGGTTTCCCAGAGGTGCCCAGATTATTAATGATCTTAAAGAAAGCAGGAAGGGGCATATTTTACATCTTATTAAATGGCTCTCTGAAGTGCTTGATTCTGATTGGTCAGTCGCGTCATTCCGAGGTCAGTTATTTTTCGATAATGACTATCACCGAAGTCCCTTTAAGACAAGTCATTTCACTCGGCGGCCATCAAATTCTCAAAAACTTACGATTAAATTTCATATTTGAAATCACCAATGAAATCTAACAACAACCGGCTCATACATTTAGTTTCTAAACGCTCGAATCATGACAAAAAACTATTTTTTCAGGCTGGATCAAGCTAATGCGCATGCGCAGACCTAAATGCGCGTCTCTTCGGAAGCGCGCGTCTGACTGTTTCTATAGAAACCGGTGATTCTAACGGCCGCTGAAGTGACGCGATGACTGTACCAGTCGGCGATTGGCTCTTATTTAGAAGGCGGGACTTATTCCGCCATATTGCGCGTTACACATATCCTATTCAAAACAATACAATACGAGTGACACGTCTTGTGTTATTCTATAGTCTTTGTCATCGCCAATATGTCTCTCGTATCACGCCATGTCTCTCGATTCATTCAAAAGCAGCTGGATCATCTTTTGCCTCTGTTATCGACTGTATTTCTGTAACCGGAGGGCTTCAGTATTATGGTAATACTGTTGAAGTGTTCATCTTGTGGCGATTGTTTTGTACACTTAATGGGTTACAATAAACGGGTAAGATTTTAAAGGTGCCCTCGAATGAAAAATTGAATTTATCTTGGCATAGTCAAATAACAAGCGTTCAGTACATGGAAAAGACATACAGTGAGTCTCAAACTCCATTGTTTCCTCCTTCTTATATAAATCTCATTTGTTTAAAAGACTTCAGAAGAACAGGCGAATCTCAACATAACACCGACTGTTACGTAACAGTCGGGGTGTACGCCCCAGATATTTGCATATGCCAGTCCATGTTCCCAACATTATGAAAGGCATAATGCGATGCATGCATGCCGCATGCATGACACACACTGTAAAGATTAATTTGAGGGTTATATTAGCTGTGTGAACTTTGTTTATGCACTGTTCAAGGCAAGCGGGAGCTCTGTGGGCGGGGAGCACGAGAATTAAAGGGCCAGTAGCCCTGAATCGGCTCATTTATAATGATGCCCCAAAATAGGCAGTTAAAAAATGAATTTAAAAAAATCTATGGGGTATTTTGAGCTGAAACTTCACAGACACATTCAGGGGACACCTTAGACTTATATTACATATTTTTTAAAAAAGTTCTAGGGCACCTTTAAAGTTGGCATGAAGTTTCTTCTCTATTATGTTGTATCTGTGAAATGGCTTCTTTTACAGGAACAAATGTAGGGCGGGACTTGATTTTGTCCATGGGGTACTGACTGGATGGTTGTGGTTTGCTACTGGTGGATCTCATGTGAGTGACAGGTTCCCCCGCCTTCGCACCAGTAAACACATCATCAGAAAAGAGAAGAGATGTCGCTGCAAGAGGGAGAAGTTATTTTGATTCAAGATTATGAAGGCGCATGAATTGAAAAAAAACTGCGATATTCCATGAAAAATAAGAACTGTCAATTTTGATTTCATGATGACTTTGAAACAGTTTCTTCTCAAATCAGTATTTCTTGTCCCTATCATCATTTATGTGATGAAAAGCTGTGTAATAAATGATATTTTCCTTTTAATATCTGTCTTGTTTGAACTTGTTCATTCGTCTAGGCTCAAAGCTGTAGAAGCTTTGTGTTTAATGAGCTAATATAAGTTTTCAATATTTTGTTTCTAGTTATTTACTTATGTAGCTGTATAATAATAAGTGGGATAATGTGTGGAAAATCCAGTGGGAAAATCCAGTCGGTTGTTATTGAAAAATGACAATATTTTGCTGGATGGAGGCAAATCTCTTACATGTAAAACAGCTACTTACCAATTCCATGAGCCTCTGGCAAGTCCAGCGTGTGGTTTATCCTCAGAAGAACTCGTTATTGCAGAAGAAAACTGACATTGTCAGCTATCCAATGCCATTTTATGTGTACAATATGCATCTGACGGTCAGTGGGCGGTCAGTGGCGATGCCATCCGAGGCTGACGCTAGTTTCTTCGTGTCGCCCATCACTTGAGATACAAATTATTGTGGCTGGAATGAATTTGCCTTATAAATTTTACAGTAAGGTGTCTTAATACTTTTTAGCATCCGCACACTTTTGACATTAAGCTTAAAGTCAACATCAAATGGCATTCAAAACCCATTCTGTTATGTGAAACAATGTTCAACTAGGGAAAAAAATAAGGCGGACTATTTTGTCCATTTGACTGAATCAAGAAAAGTAGCTGTTTCAGAGTTTGGAGTAAAACTTCAAGTTGACTTTAAACAATGATTTGCTGTTTTCTTTCTCCATTTAGTGTCTTGAAGATTGCTGTGAGCTATTCTACTTTGACTTTAGGAGTTAATTATATCGTTTAACTGAGAGAGTTTCCCATTAATGAAAGAGAAGATATGGTGTACATTCTTGACGAGAGGCTCAAAATTGTAATTAAAAAAACCCTCTAGGGTGGTAATGAATCTCTTGATATCTCCTCAAACGTGTGCGATCTTTAATCTGTCTGTGGTCAGTGAAAATGAACCGTAGCGTGTCTCAGCAGTGGACCGACCATGTCATTTAAACTTCACATCTAAACATCTTGTTGTTTACATAACCAGCCCTCATCTCTCGCCTCCCTCCCGGCGCTCACGCCAGCTCCGAGTCTTTCTCTCTCTCTCGTTCTGTTGTTTTGAAACACTGATCATCTCTGATTAGGCGGAAGTGCTTCCCTCCAGACATGTGGCATTTCACACTCATTATACCTAGCTGTGATCTCTCCTCTTTTCTTTATCATTAAAATCTGCCGTTTTCTCTCTTTATCTCTCTTGTTCTGATTTTCTTGTGTCTTTTTAACACAAACATTTACTCATTCATGACAAATAACAGCATATGCATGCACAGAAAGGGGATTTTTTGTGTTTATTCATTTTTTAGCAAATCACAAAATGTTTTGGATGTGTTTACATTTGTATGTAGCATTGATGATGATTTGTAAACCACATTTTAAAGTCGGCATGAAACAGAAGTTGCGATAGTCTTTTCTTGCCCATTGTGATGTCAATGTGGAATTGATTGGATGGTTGTGGTTTGCTATTGGTCGATTCAAATTTCCAACTTAAACTGTTGTAGCACAGACTTAAGTTTGGTCTCTTTTTAAAGAAGATTATTGATGAAGACTATTGCTGATGTGAAAAATAATATATAATAAATAATTTAAGTTTTTTTTTGTTGTTGTTTTTAAATTTTATATGAAAAAAATATTTTCCAAAACATGTTTTACTCTAAAACTCTAAATCTGAACAAGTTGTGTTCCAAATCTGAGGTTGTTATCTTAAAAAATTAGCTTTCAGTAAGATTTTGTTTGGGCGCATTATGAAACGTTTCCACTAGATGAAATTTGTCTCCCATTAATTTCCAATTTGATCATTTTTGACTGCAAAAAATACAAGTGTGATTTTTTTTTCAGGACCATTTGACCTTTTCAAATCATGTCCTTTTTTGTGTGTTCACAAACCAAGTGCCAGAACTTTTACCAAGTGCTGATAAAGTAAAAAATTTGGGGGAAAAAACACACATTTGGTCATTTTTTTTACTGAATTTTTTTTTTTTATATATATATATATATATATATATATATAGATAGATTTTTTTACTGTAAATTAGATAGACTACTGGGTAGACTATTTTATCCAATATTAAAATATTTTACCCAATATAAAAAAACGTTTTTTTGGTAATTGAAATGAAGTTGAAATATTGAAATATTAAATATAAATAGACGCAAAACTTAAACTTGAAAAACTTAAAGAAAACAGAAATGTTGCCTTGGCAATTAATTGAAATAAATAGGTTTATGTTGAAGTACTAAAATTATTAAAACTGAAATAAAAATAAATGAAAGATAAATAAACAATATTTAAAAACAAAAATGACAAAAGCACATACCAAAAGTACATGAAAAAAAGCTATAATAAAATATTTACACTGAAAAAGCTATAATAAAAAATTTAACTACATTCTTTTACAAAAGTTAATTTAAGTTAGGATGCAAACATACAGCAAACCACAGGACAGACACTCCAAGCATGAGTTTACAATCAATCGAGTGACCCAAAATGTTACAAAAATCCCATTTATTAGCAAAAGCAAAAATCTAGCTGTTACATTTAGAACAGAAGATATTTAGATACATTGTACAGGTCATGATTATTGTGATATATACAGTACATCGTTTTAGATATGTGCTCATCATTATAAACGAGATATCACTGTTGATCTCCATCCATTGTTAACTTTTAGTAGGCTAAGGGTTTTTTAATGGTAATATTAGCTAAGAAAGCCACATACTTCCTAATTGATTAGTAAAAACTACAATGAACGGATTTAACTTTAGCTAAAAGCTGAAATGAATGCTGAGCTTTATTTGTGCTAGTATTTCCACATCCACACATCAATCACAAATACTATGATCTACAACGGACAAGGTGTAATTTACAGCAGTCAAAACCAGGTGCATACACTCATCTTATTAAGATTTTAGGGAATAATTTAACATCATTCACTTCACATTATGTCGGACACATTGATAAACATCAGTGTAGATTCACAGATTGATCATACATACAAAGACAACATCATAATGAAATATCAACACTCACTTGACTGGGTTTTCAATCAGATACGACTCTGATGAAACCCTGAAGCCCTGCTCTCTCCTTCTGGTTGATTTCATGCTTGTCTGTGGAAGGTTTCTGGGCAGATTCAAGAATTGAAAACCACTTCCTGTTGTGTTCTCACAGGATCCAGGCTTTAAAACCAAGTGCCTACTACACTGAAACATACAGGGCCATTCCCTTCAGGGTGCATAATGAATCATTTGACCCTTTAAACAAATTATCTTGTGTTTTGTGACTCAGTTATGTGTGTATAGCTGTTAATTTCAGGTAAATATCAGAGTTACAACTTCAATCAATGAGACTGATTTCAATGACCTCTTGACCTCTAATCACTGTACAGAATGAAGCCAGCGAAAGTGCTGTACTTGTTGCTGTTTCCGCCGTGTGCCTTCCCACCGTCCAGCTTGATGAAGATCTCGTCCCCAGGGTCCAGGTGTAGGATGACCGTGTTTGAGGCGTAGTCATAACTCTGATCCTGATCCTGGGCGATGGCACTGGCTCTCACCTGCAAAGAGAGAGAGCGAGAGGGAGAGAGGGGGGAACAAGAGATCATTTAGCAGACCTGTTATTTGTCCAAAGAGAATAAGTAATAGTATTTATATATATTTATACACACACACACACATACACACTGTGCACTAAACATTTTGGGGTCAGTAAGATTTATTTATATATTTATATATATATATATATATATATATATATATATATATATATATATATATATATATATATATATATATATATATAAAATTTATGATTTTATTTAGCAATGACACATTTAATTGATCAAAAACTGTCATGGTTTACACAAAAATATGAAGCAACATAACTGTTTTGAACACTGATAATAAGAAATGTTTCTTGAGCAGCAAATCAGCATATTATAATGATTTCTGAAGGATCATGTGACACTGAAGACTGGAGTAATGATGCTGAAAATTCAGCTTTGTTCACAGGAATAAATTATATTTTAAAAGATATTCAAGCAGAAAACAGTTATTTTGAATTATATGTTTGTACATATACATATATATATATATATATATATATATATATATATATATATATATATATATATACACACACACATATAATAAAAAAAGAAAAGGCATGAAAGTCTTATTTGTTTAAAATTTAAACACTATTTTTTATCATCACATTACTTTGATGGCATACTGTCTTACTCTCAAATTACCGGATGTGTTTTTTTTTCTGGCAGAATAAAATGAGCTCAATTTTTTAATGAATCTGTTTCAGATAGCTCTCTGTGCTTCTCCTAAAGCAAACCTTTTAATAAATGCAAGTGATGATGAAAATGTGATCAGAACTAAAGCTGGAGGCAAACAAGCATTGGATGTTCCTCACTTCATTTAAATACATAAATGCTACAATGGAAATGTGGTGTCAAGCCTTTTTTTTTTTTACATGCACTGTATTCTTCCTTTATTCAGGATTTCCGATAAAACTAACATACATTTATATACGTAAGCAATAAAGTACAAAAGGCTGTGCTGTATCATGAATAAGTCACGGCTGAAGGGCGTTGTTAGTCACGACACGAAGTGGAGTGCCTGCAACCCCTTCAGCCGTGACTTATTCACGATACAGCACTAGCCTTGAGTACTTAATTGCTTTTATAAAACAGTTACCACACAATACAAATATTAAAGCCAGAAACATGTATTAATGCAACTTTCATGAAGTAAACTTTTTCTAAAAGCCTTCCTTCCGCCGGAAAAAATAGTCCCTGACCGTGAACAGCAACAGAAGTTACATTTTCACGCTATCAGATGACGGCAAAGACTGTCTTTATGAGTGTGTCAGTCAGTAGCGAAGACTTTTACATTGAAAAGACTTGAATTGTTGTGAACACTGAACAAGACACATCTGACAAATGCTTAGACTAGTGCTGTCAGTCATGGGAAAACCCCTTAAATGTTAAAAGGACAAGATAATACATCGGACATTTAAACTGATTTTTTATTATGAACATAGGACTGACCTGAAGAATAATGCTAAATCTGAATGCAGGTAATAAACTCGCTCATTTGATCTCTTTCTCACAATACTCTTCTACATAATACTGTAAGCTTCAATGAAACAATATCAACTGAGAACAAACAGTTTATGTTGCTAAGAGTGGTTGCTAAGGGTGTTGTGTAGTGATACACAGATCCGTTGGGTGAAGCGGTCATAGCCATGTTTTATCGTGAATAATGCACAGGTATTGACCAATCAGAATCAAGGATAGGAACCATTTTATAAAATTCAATACATAACATGAAAACTGCATAAAAAAAATAAAAAAATACAGTAAAACAATTTATGCACATTCTTGTGGAATTTCACTAAGAAATGCCTACATGTTGTTTGCTGAATGTAATCTGCATGGTGCAGTCTGCTATACTTTCTCTGACTGCACAACATCACTCCACCACTGCAATGCAATCCAGTCAACTTAAATGCAAAATGGTCAGTTATTTGCATGTTTTGAGCAAAATAAGCATCATTTATCATACCACTGTTGTTAGATTCTATTGCTGATTTAGCATATGCAATTGAAACATAATTTTTGGTGCTCTATTTTAAAAGATTCGTTCACTTTCAAATTAAAATTTCCTGATAATTTACTCACCCGCATGTCATTCAAGATGTTCATGTCTTTCTCTCTTCAGTCGAAAAGAAATTAAGGTTTTTGATGAAAACATTCCAGGATTTTTCTCCATATAGTGGACTCCACTGGCCTCCAAATGGTTGAAGATCAAAATTACAGTTTCGTTGCAGCTTCAAAGCGTTCTACACGATCCCAGATTTGGAATAAGGGTCTTATCTAGAGAAAAATTACTCATTTTCTAAAAAAAAAAAAAAAAAAAAAATTATACACGTTTTAACCATAAATGCTCATCATGAACTAGCTCTCTTCTTCTTCTCTGTTAGAATTGCGGCAGTGTAGATGCTGCCAAGTGTATTACTGCCCTCCACAGGTCAAAGTTTGAACTAATTGTTATATACTTGACTAGCATATTGTCAATGACAATTTAGTTCAAACTTTGACCTGTGGAGGGCATTAATACACTTAGCAGCGTCTACACTGCTTTTATTAATTTAATTTTTTTTTTAGAAAATGAGTGATGGTTTCTCTAGATTAGACCCTTATTCCTCATCTGGGATCGTGTAGATCGCTTTGAAGCTGCACTGAAACAGTAATTTTGACCTTCAACCGTTTGGAGGCCATTGAAGTCCACTATATGGAGAATAATCCTGGAATGTTTTCATCCAAAACCTTAATTTATTTTCGACTGAAGAAAGAAAGACATGAACATCTTGGATGACATGAGGATGAATAAATTATCAGGACATTTTAATTTGAAAGTAAACTAATCCTTTAATTCAACTGCATAGAACCTCTAATTGTATACCAATTGCCAGGGGTTTTACCAAGATGGCCACTGAGTGATCTGACTTGCCTTAAAAGAGACTTTGAAGAGGGAAACATATGCTCTGACATATTGAGCTGTTTCTCGCTGGGAGATGTGGGTTTATGTCCAGTCTGTCACATTCTCGCCTCTCTCCTCATTATTTCCAGTCTCTATAAATAAAACTCTGCCCTCTCTCCTTTAAAACTATTCAGGTTGGGGGAACAACTATGAGTAGTTTTAAACTAATGGAAGAAAAAGATTTTAATTGTTTATTTGGAAGCCTGAGAGGACAGACAATTTTGTAATTTATTTGTTTGATGGACAGAGGCCAAAGTCGCTCAAATATAAGGACATCAGTCAGATGCTGAAATACTGTCGCTGTGGGCCATCACTCTCTGCGCTCATATGAGTAACACTGACTCAAGCACACAGCATGCCTGGGTCTGTATTTATACATGTCTGAGGGTTCATGTGTATTTGTGTGTTTGAACTGTATGACTTACTTAGCATGAGAGATTTATAATTAGATCCCATAGCCTAGCTAAAGCTAAGGAGCTAAAAGATATATTCAGATTAGCCATGTGTGCACAGTTTGTGTGTGAGTCACCTAGAGTTTTCAAAAAAAAAGTGTAGATGAGCAACTAAAACTTTGATTTCACAAAGATACCCAAGTGTTTAAAGCTACATACACATGCACCTGGCCATCCACGTGATGTAAAAGACAACCTGATTCATCAGACCAGGCCACCTTCTTCCATTGCTCCGTGGTCCAGTTCTAAAGCTCACGTGTCCACTGTTGCTGCTTTCGGCGGTGGACAGGGGTCAGCATGGGCACCCTGACTGTTCTGAGCAGGGATGCAGCTCCATTCGCAACAAACTGCAATGCACTGTGTATTCTGACTCCTTTCTATCAGAACTAGCATTAACTTCTTGAGCAATATGAGCTAAAGTAGCTTGTCTGTTGGATCGGACCACACGGGCCAGCCTACGCCCCCCATTGAGGCCGCCCATGACCCTGTCGCCGCTTTTGATACTGACCACTGCAGACCGAGAACACCCCACAAGAGCTGCAGTTTTGGAGATGCTCAGTATGTAAGTATGTATATATATATATATATATATATATATATATAAAAGCCTCTAAAATGTCCATTTATGTTCTGTTTTTTTACTTTTCATTGAACAGTTCATTATAAAAATAATACAAATAATAATAATAAAAAAAATCTAAATTATTCAAAATAATAACAAACTAATAAAAGAGAGGGAAAAAAACTAATAAAAGAATGATATATATATATCCCACATTCCAAAATCACAAAGCAGGCCTCAGTGCATATTCTGATGTGTGTGGCATTTTTAAAGTATTTATTTTGTGTGTGTGAACAACTCATACTAAATGTGTGTTTGAATGGCCGTGGGTGTTTGAGAAGGGCCCTGATTCAGAATGACACACAGGGATGCCAGAAGAAGAGTATAGTATGTACACACACATGCAGCAGCCCTTCTGACTAGAGGCAAACTCTTGCTTCAGTGAAATCTTTTCTCGTTTACAGTTTATGTTGACCATAGACACGAAAGGAATTCATCTCAAACATGAAACTGACCTTTGCTGGAAAGCAACCCTAAATGCACTCCCTGTGAATATTCAAATTGAAACCCAGTGGAGTGGGATTATTCAAACTCGAGGAATTACATCCCTGTGGCAGTCTGTGTTTCGTCAGTGTTACGTAATTTATGCATTGCATATGCTGCCGGAAAAATATGCTCCTTTCCATTAAAACAGACCTTTTTGGACTGGCAAAGTTAGCTAAATTTCTTGTCTGTAGTCATTTTAACATTATATAGAAAGACAGATGTCTATAATAATTGTCATCATTCAGAAAGCTTGGTAAACATATGATACCCCTTTTCTTGTGCCCTGCATGAGAGCTGTACCATTACACATGGTCAGATACAGCATGAACACCACATATTGGATGTACAACATAAAAACGAATAAAAAGTTCAAATATATAAATAAAACAACATATATATAGATCTTAATGTTTGAGGGTTATACATACTGTAGACTGTAAAAAGTGAAAATGTACTATTGCCTAGTATTCCTACCTAACATGGTCCTTAAAAATGAGTTTCAATAGTAATTAGAATTTTTGATTCCTTTTTACAGTACAGATGTGTTAGCAGTAAAACCCCTTACCTGTCCATTTTTCAGAAGATCTGCCCACATACTGGTTCCATCCCCTCCTCTCATGAGGACGTTGTATGTGAAGAAGTACGTTCCTGGAACCTTGCACACAAATTTCCCAGTCGATCCATCGTAGTTATTCCCAATGTTTGTAACTACGTCGTCAAACCTCAGAACCTCATAGCCCTCCTGCGGGTTTCGCAGACCTGCGTAGAAGGCCACGCGGGGTCCCATGGTATAAACCGCTGTGCCCATTCCGGTAGCTGTTCTTCCACCCAGAGCGAAGATCTCTGGTCGCTCTGTGTGGTTTTTATTTCCCGGTGGCCCCATTGGTCCTGGAGGACCGGGCTCTCCAGGTGGTCCCGGGGGTCCTGGAGGTCCCGGTAGCCCTGGTTTCCCTTGCCGGCCGGGTTTGCCCTGTGGTCCGTGGGCATAGGTCGGCAAAGGAGGTCCCATGCTATGATCAGTCAGTGCCTCGGCTTCCAGTTGCGTATTAGTGATAGCTGTTCCAGTACCGATACCAGCCGTAGTGCCAGTTTTTTCCAAGAACGGATCGCAGACCATTCGGCAAGTGCCCAGCATCTCGTACTGACCTCCGTTTTCGCTGCTGCCTGCCACGTGAACCAAAACAGGAATGAGGACCACCAGTACCAAGAGCAGCATGACGGCCACGCCAGCCCCCAGCAGGGTCTTCCGTCCCAGGCTGAAGCGTGAAAGGGGCTGGGCCGCCAGCGCGGAGCTCTCACCACAAGCCGGAATATTGACCTCTGGAAGTGAGAGGGAACAAGCTCCCTCAACGTCAGGTGCTCACGGAGATGAGAAGGGAAATGAGAACCACCAAGGATTTCAGATGAGTGTGTGCATATCTTTCCTGCTTGAAAGAGAGAGAGAGCATTCACTGTTTCAGCAGGTGAGTGGAGAGAAGTGTTTGGGCGTTGAGGAAGGAAGTAGGATTGAGAGAGACAGAGAGAAAAAGACAGAAAGAGAGAGAGAATGCCCTTCTAGTGTGTTTCTTTGTATGACTCAAAAGGACAAGTGGGAGGAGGCTTTCTGCAAATGAAGAAACAGTGGGAGAGCGAGAGAGAATAAGAGAGAAAGAAGGGGTATTTGGGGAAACCCAATGCCAAGGAAATCTTAAAGTCCTTTAAGTGTGTTTTATTGTGCAGTCTTTTGAAATATGATTTGATTTTCCACTTGTTGAACTGCAAGACTTGATGGGAGGGTTAAGACATGGTGGCTAGATAAAGCACGAGAGGAGAGGGAAGATGAGGAAGAGATAGTCTGCGTGATGGTCAAGTAAATATGACAGGATGCATTCTAAGCATCAGTTAATCTAAAGGGACACCTGCTGTGTGCAAGCAAAAGGATTTTTCCGCTTCCCTCTTTCTGTCTCTCAAAACCGCCCTCAACGCATCTTCCTGGCATCGTTATGTAATTATGTCATTGTTTATTTATGTGCAGTAAACACATAGTAATTCTTCCATAGCTAGCTCGGATTATGAGAACATGCTACGGGCATGCTCATAATTGTCTCATTTCATTAAATAAATGCTAACTTGTATGAGAGTTAATGATTTGTTGCCTTGTGCTATGATCCAAGTGTCCCAGGAATAGCAGGCTACTGTAATAAACATGACTGTATGAAAATTAGAATATTTACCTTAAATTTGTTCATTCTGCAGAAGTTTTGATCCACAGCTACTGCAAGTCAGCATAACTCTGGCTTCCCCACAGCATGTACATTGGCAGCATGGAATAGATAAACAAAAAATGTGAAACTGGTGAATAAGGGCCCAGACTTTGTAAAGCCCCAGTGCACCATGATTTTGCATCTGGGACAAATTTCTGAATTGTTTCATCACTCTTTGAGAGTTCAGTGTGACATGCTCACTGGAGAACAATTATTTGCCCTTGTGATGAATCTTAGCCTCTAACGAAGTTCTGACAGTGTCAGAAATGATGCGTCAAAATCCTGCTGTGTGCCAGCTCCTACGACAGTTGTCTGATTAATCAAAGATTTGAACAGCAATTGATGACGTACTCTGTGTGAGAGAAAGAAAATACAAGTTCAAATAAACATAATGGAACAATACCTTGTTAGTTTTCTCTTTAACATAATCATACTTAAAATTTACCTCAAGTTCATTTTGAAAAATGATCGATCCACAAATTCCCTCATTCGTCCAGACATCATAGACTTCAGTCACTTGACTTCTTTCACAAGTTCACATTTACATATAATTAAACAAAGTAAAGGTTATGTGTATTTGGCATGCTGTCTGAGGGGAGGGCTTCGAGCTTGGAATTTGGAGTACCCCCCCATCCCAGGTTGGGATATGAATAGTTATAAGTGAGGAGATAGGGTGGTGGAGGGATGCTGGAAAACTGCCATAGAACAGAGGTAAGTCTGCTGTATATACCTCCTGACGCTAATTGAGTTGATTAACTGAATAAGCTCCTCCTGTGTTAAATATCTGAACATGCTCCTCCCAAACTTTAATAAAACATAATTTGTTATGTCAAAACGACCCGACTGAACAACTCTGTCAAGTGCTTGTTTGACACAGTCGACCACTGGCTTTTATGCAGGATCTTATTTACATTTACACATTTGGTAGATGCTTTCTAAAGCAACATACATTTCTGACAAGCAACAATCATAAAAGTTAGAAAAAACTACACTGCATGCACCGATCTTAAGCGAAGAGCTCAAGAAGATTTCACAACCAGCTGAAGCAGGTGGTAGATGGTTTCATGAGGTTGCTGGATTATTACAGGCCTTTCTGGCTATTTATTTCATGTATGTCAGGTCTGAAAGAAGACCTGCTTGGAAATGCACAGCCTTGGGCTTGCAAGAAAAGCATTACTAGTTCAGTGGTAGAATGTTCCCGCTATGCGGGACACCTGGGTCTGATTCTCAGCCAATGTAAATGATGTTCCATTACAGCTGCTGGTGCTAATGCTCAATCTTGAGTTGCATGGAGTGGTGTTGCAAAAGTCAACATTAAATCATGTACTCATTAAAAGTTTGTTTTAGTAGTCATTCATCAAAATGTCATAACATGTTCCTTAATCAAAGAAACTTTAATATATTGCATTATATATCGGTCAAACAAGGTCTTCGTCAGGCACCTATACCCAAGTTTGGATGTGTGCACACTACTTCGAATTGATAACTTGTTCCTTACCTGAGAAAGGCACTTAAAGGATTAGTTCACATTACAAATGACGTTTTCCCCAAGCTTTACTCACCCTCAAGCCATCCTAGGTGTATATGACTTCCTTCTTTCTGATGAACACAATCGGAGATATATTAATAAATATAAGTATGTGTTACCAAATGAGTATGAGCTGAAGAAAGTGTCTCCGTTCACATCCATCCATTATAAACATATTCCACACGGCTGTGGGGGAGTTCTGAAGCGAAGCGATGCGTTTGTGTAAAACAAAAAAGCCATATTTTACAAGTTAAGTAAAATATGTAGCTTCCGCCAGGCCGCTTTCCGCATTCTTCTTACGAAGAAAGTGTACAACTATAGCAGTTCAAAAAGCTTACGCTACGTCCTTCCCTATTCAACTTACAGAACTGACACAACGCCAGTTCCGTTTTTTTCATCAAACGTCTTTTATATTCTTGTGCACAAAAAAGCCATCCAGGTTTGGAATGAGTAAATAATTTTTAGGTGCACCATCCCTTTAACTTGCTCAAGGGATTCTCTTTGTGTCTAATAAGTTCACAGTGCTTCTCATTTGTCCCACCGTACACAAAAACCAAAGGTATGTTTTCAAACAAACATTACTTTTCTATCTTCTCTTGTGGGTTGTGATGCTGTCATGGGACATGATGAAGACAGTGGAGGGCTTTCTGACTCTCGCTGTGAGTCATTGAAACAGAGAGAATGTTGATCATTGGCTGCAGGAAATGAAGGCCATGCGGAGCTCCGAGCGAAATGACTCAAACCGCGGCCACAGTGCCCTTGACGGCAGGCGCAGTAATGCGACAAGAAGAGAGACTTTTCCAGCCCTCCCTATGTAATTTACTTCCTCCACAGCTCTTCTTCCCCCCATGCCTCCGCCAGCTGAGAACAACAAGCCCCTTGAGTCAGTCACAAGCCCCCAGAGAGATGCTCACGTCCTGCTCATCCTTGAGCAAGGGGGAATTTCTTGTTTCTTATTCAATTTTATTTGAAAGCAAACATAATGTACAGATAAACCTCAGGCTGGGCCAGACAGGCCATGATGTAAGCTAGAATGATCTTACGAGCTGTGTTTGCATGGATGTGCTCAGTGTCTATACGTATATGTGTGTGTTTTCCTGGAGGAACGAGAGCACACAGAGGAACGGCAATCGATGGTAACATCAAATGCATCGAAAAGCGTATAAAACAGCTGTCTATTCATTTCAGCATCACCTCACTATAGTTACACAATGCATTCACACAACACAACTTACACTATCACAAAACTGCCAAAACAATTATACATCATTTCTCTGCAAGGTGACCTGGGGCAATTTATATAAAGAAAAAAGAAATTAATTAATGCTCCACTAGTGGCCAAAATTGATACTACATGCTAATTGTTAAAGGGTTAGTTCACTCAAAATCGAAAATAATGTCATTAATTACTCACCCTCATGTCGTTCTACACCCATAAGATCTTCGTTAATCTTCGGAACACAAATTAGGATATTGTTGATGAAATCCGATGGCTCAGTGAGGCCTCTATTAAGGGGCAAAGCCATTCAAACTCTGAAGATCCATAAAGGTACTAAAAACATATTTGAAACATTTCATGTGAGTACAGTTTTATCTTAATATTATAAAGTGACAAAAATACTTTTTATGAGCCAAAAAAAAAAACAAAATATTGACTTTTCAATAATATCTATATGGGCTGAGTTCAAAACACTGCTTTACGAATCGAATCAGTGAATCTGAGCACCAAAGTCACGTGATTTTAGCAGTTTAGCTGTTTGACTGGAGATCCCAATCACTAATTCAAAACAAAAGATTCATAAAGCTCAGAAGCTTCATGAAGCAGTGTTTTGAAATCGGCCCATATACAGTAGATAGTTGAAAATTTGTTATTTGTCGCACAAAAAGTATTCTTATCACTTTATAAAATTAAGATAGAACCACTGAAGTCATATGAGCTGTTTTAAATATGTTTTTAGTACCTTTATGGATCTTGAGAGGTGCAGTAACATTGCTGGCTATGGAGGCTTCACTGAGCCATCGGATTTCATCAAAAATATCTTAATTTCCAAAGATGAACGAAGGTCTTACAGGTGTAGAACGACATGAGGGTGAGTAATAAATGACATTATTTTCATTTTTGGGTGAACTAACCCTTTAAGGTACAAAAATTTTATTTTCTTATATTGCCCTACAAATGCATTAAAATTATGTGAATAAAAAAGATGATGGCAGAGGGAATCTAAATGTAAAAATAGAGCAAAAGGGCCAATTTTTGCCTCATAAGTAAAAGAAAATCATGCTTTTGGTAAGTCATAATTTTTACATAAAAAGTAAAAATTATGAAATATCAAAATTATGATAAAAAGACAAAAAAAATTATCATAATTTTGACTTTTATCTCATTATGATTTTTCAAAGTATGTTTTTTTCTTAAATGCTGGAAATTGGCTTTCAAAGATATTGATATATATAAATATAACCTCTAATATCAGCCTATAAATGAACTCAGTAAGGCATGTCAAAAAAGCATTTTCACTTTAACTTCTGTGTGTTTTACATTAAAAATTCAATTAAAAATGTGCAAGCAATGTCCAAAGCATGTCAATGCATTAACAGAAAGCATTTAGAAAATATATGTTTCTGTGTATAGCCAAAGAGTGGGAGATGGTAATTCTCTTTTAATTCTTATGAATTAAACATTATGTTGTTTATAAACCAAAAGTTATTTAAATGAATTGTTAATTAATGTTTTGGGTCAAGGTTTTAATTTGAATCAAGGATTCACTTGTCTAAGTAGGAGTGATTATTGTGGTGGCCTTTGCATAAGATGTGGGAAATCAAGATGGTTTTGATTTATATGCTTGCATCCTACAGCGCACACACATGCACACAATAACATGCCAAAGCGTACTATTTTGATGTCAGAATGGTACCTGCCCACAGATCAATGTGTTTCTGTGTATGTGTGCGTGCTTTGTGTTTTCCACCCACCACACAGAACGACGTGTCAGTCTTAGTTTGCATTGCAGGCTTTTTCTAGATGTGCACACATTACTCAGAATCTGTGCTTGAGATCTATAGGACATGTTACTGTTTGAATGAAATCTGTGGATATATTCATGTCACTTCTATATTCACATACAAATACAAACATACATATGCATATATCACGTATACATGACACAGATATTGAATGCTGACAGACCTGATGAACATTAGATGAGACGGTACAATCAGAGCACTTAATGTTTATGTAAACTGCCATCAGCCCACAAACACACCATGTAACCGTGGGTATTATGTTAAGAGAAATGGAATATTAAAAATACTAAATATACTTAAATATATAATATACTTAAAAATTTTTACATTTCCAGTCACTTAAATATATCAACTGTGGTTACCATCTCTTTTAACTAACACTGACACGTTTTGACATTTATTGTTTTGATATTATTAACGATTGTGGAAGAAGAGAGCAAACATTCAGATGTTATATTTTTGTGACAGCACCATCCTCCTCTTGACACAGAAATGAAGACTTTCATCCATTATGAAAGATTGTCAAAATGGTCCAAATAATAAATTAATCATATCAGACAAGTGTGCTGAGGGGTGTTAGTTTCCATTATAGTATCACTAACCTTTTAACATGAACATGAAAAACCTTAAACGTGTACTAATTGTTGGTATCGATTCAAGTTCAGTTAGTGTTCATTTGAAAATGTCGCCACCTTGTGGCAAATGTTGTTACTACTAAATGGCATTGCAGTGTATTTGCTGGAGCTAAATACAAGACATTATTAAAAACAAAACACAATCGTGTCAGAACCAATAAGTAATATATATAGAAACAATAAAATGATGTATAACGCAATTACTATTTACACACCGTCGAGTGTGCCGTAATACAGGTTGTGTGTGATGCGTCGTAAACTTACAAATTAAAAATTCACCAAACGTTCACCTCATTTGGAAATATGAAGGTCGAAGGTTACAATCTCCTCAGTGGAGTTTGGATTTTCCTACTTCAAAGTTGCACCGCAGTAGTTCTGAAAGTTCGTGATTTTCCTGAATAGTCAAGTTTACCAACGGCTCACCGCTCGCAATGTGCGCATGCCCAATGCGTTTGCCGCCTTGAAACGTCATTTCTGATTGCCCGCGCTAATGAAAAATAATTATTTAAAAAAGGCAATCTTATCATTTTTATGACATTAAATAGGTCATAATCCTTTATTTTTCGTAAATCATTTATTAATAACAATTAGGCTAAAGAAGGTGATGAATATGCTACTTTAAAAAACGTCATGCCTATAGCCATAAATGTCACATTTACATTTTGATTGATTCTCAGAATTTGCTCCCATATATGGTCAGGACAGCTAATTATTTAACATCATGTCCTTATTAATCATGAGGGAGATTTTTTTTTCTTCCCCCCACAAATGAAAGCACCAGTGACAATAACACCCCTTTTTAAGGCAATGGCGCACTGAAGTAAAGGTAAAATAATAACTTTAAACACATTTAAAGGTAAATTAATAACTTTTTCAACGTTGTGGTAAAATTAACTTGTGCACATTTGAACTTTGACCTTAATAAGTAGGCTATATTTTTCCACAACTTTTTGTAGGGTGAACACAAGCTGAATGGGACATTTTGTCCAAGTCATCTCAATAGCAAAAAGTGTCCGAATCATCCTGAATTCACCTTATTATATGTTGTATATATGTTTTGCTTTTTACACAACATTAGACTGTGTACTAATGGCTCTTGACATGTCTAACAAAGGGACGTGTCATTGTATTTTGAGAATGACCCCATTATTTCTTCTCACTTCATTCTCATGATGTTGTCTTTCATGCTTCACACTTCATTCTTATATTTAAGGAGTTTAATGACCTGGCTTTTGATCTAATTTGCTTAAGGTATTAAACAGAACGGTGTTGCCATCATCCTTGAACT
The DNA here is from genome assembly GCF_024489055.1 of Chanodichthys erythropterus. NCBI lineage: Eukaryota > Metazoa > Chordata > Actinopteri > Cypriniformes > Xenocyprididae > Chanodichthys > Chanodichthys erythropterus. The sequence continues at coordinate 17,415,085 of NC_090243.1, read as the reverse complement.
GTGCCATAAAAGAGCAAAACAGAACAATAGAATTAACTATTCAGTTTGATTTCTCTTGCTTTTCTCTTGACATGTGTTCTCTCTCACATGTAGATGGCATTTGTTTTGTCGTATCTGTTGAAAGCTCTTTCAATAACATGCATTTTCCCTGTTTTAGGTCCTGGAGGAAGCAATGGAGGGGGTTTTTGTGAAACAGTGGGAGCACATGCTTTTCACACAAACTCAAACGCACGGCTTCATTAACAACGCCCATTTCCCTGACATTACCTCGACTCTGTTATGCAATACTCAAGCACGAGCTGGACTTGGAACCAGACTGAACAAAACCTAATTTCATCACTGAGAAGAGTAAAGGCAACAGAAGAAGGTAAAAGAGCTTTAATGAACCTTTACCATATTACTATCTGATTCTACAGTTTTTGTTGCAGTTTAATTATCTTAAAATGTAGAAAGAATTATTCTCACTTTTCCATTGCCCACTAAAGGCCTTTTTTTTTCTTTTGCATGTTGCAATGAATACCAGTTTATACAACATGTAATCTTTCTCCAAAACCTCAATTGTTAACAAGCCACATCTGCTTTAAATAACACTGTCTGTTTAGGGTTCCAGAAACACTCTGTGTCTGTGCATGCACTCAAGCATTAAGCATTTTCCAGGGTAGAGGAATGAAAAAAATGTGGTGTAGGATTTACTTTGAATCAACTTTCACTCAGATTTTGCTAGTAGATTTCACAAATAATTACAAATAAACAGCAAGTATTGGACTTTTTAAGTATAAAGACTGAAATAGTATTTTTTTTTAACTCCAGTAAACTTTGTTTACTTCAAAAAGTCATTTTTAAGTGCACTTTACAATAAGGTCCCATTAGTTAACATTAGTTAATGCATCAGCTAACATTAAAGCAATACAGTACATTTGTTACAGTATTTATTCTTCTTTGTTAATGTTAGTTATTGAAAATACAACCATTAATTGTTAAGTTAGCTGAGGTCCATTAACCCTCTGGTGCTGTTACATCATTTTTGACCCAAATATTTTTTTTTTTTTTTTTTTTTTTTAGAATTTTTTTCATCAGAATAGTAAGAAACTTGGTAAAGGCTTTGGCACTAGCTGTATTAAAAATAAAATAATAATCATGGACATCATTTGAAAAGGTATAACGTCTTTTGGAAATATAAGAATTGAAAATGACATTTTGTGCATTTTTCAAAACAATAAAAACTTTTTTCAAATTCACTTTTTTAAACTTTTTTCACTTTTTTCAGCAATAATCTGCCAAATGTCATCTTTAAAAAGCTCAAAAATGCTCCAAAGCATTTAAGATTTATGACAGTTCAAGTTAGAAATTTCATTTTGTGGTCCATGCTCAAAAAGTGAATAAATGGATTATAATTACTGCATAAATATAATTTAGTACCATAAAATCCCCTAAAAATACTAAATAAAATACACTATTGAACTAAAATATAGTACACTCTGTTCACTGAAACAAATTTTTTTTTTAATTTTTGACCGACACACGAACAGTCGATCCAAGATCCAATTGTTTAGTAAATGTTGAATAAATGCTTTAAAATATTCTTCAATGTTAGTTCATGTTAACTAATGTTGACAAATGGAACCTTATTGTAAAGTGTTACCAAATAATACGGAAGAGGATTAGGGCCAAGCACTAATATAAAAATAAAACCATCTCGAGATTAAAGTTGTTAAATTTCGAGAAAAAACTCATTAAATTTCGAGAAAAAAGTTGAAATAAAATGTTGAGAATAAACTTGTTAAATTACGAGAAAAAATTCATTACATTTCGAGAAAAAGGTTGAGATAAAATGTTGAGAATAAAGTCATTAAATTACGAGAAAAAAAGTCGTTAAATTATGAGAACAAATTTGTTCTCGTAATTTAATGACTTTTTTCCTCATAATTTAATGACTTTATTCTCATAATTTAACAAATTTGTTCTCGTAATTTAACGACTTTTTTCCTCATAATTTAATGACTTTATTCTCAACATTTTATCTCCTTTTTTCTCGAAAGTTAACGACATTTTTCTCATAATGAGTTTATTCTCAACATTTTATCTCGACTTTTTTCTCGAAATTTAACGACATTTTTCTCATAATGAGTTTATTCTCAACATTTTATCTCGACTTTTTTCACGTAATTTAATTACTTTATTCCCAACATTTTATCTCACAACTTTTTTCTCGAAATTTAACATTTTTCTCATAATTTAACGAATTTGTTCTCGTAATTTAATGAGTTTATTCTCAACATTTTATCTTGACTTTTTTTCTCGTAATTTAATGAGTTTATTCTCAACATTTTATTTTGACTTTTTTCTCGAAATTTAACAACTTTAATCTCAAGATGGTTTTATTTTTATATTATTGCTTGGCCCTAATCCTCTTCCGTAAAATAATGTGTTGGATTGATACAGAAAAAAAAAAAATTGTTAAAGAAAATACTTTCATCGTGTTTTATGTGCACTAGGAAACAATGAATGTCCTCAAAGCTCCACACTGTCTTCTGGCTCTATCCGTACTCTTGGCCACCGATCTTCCCTCCGCTCTGGCCGGAAAGGTCCTTGTTTTTCCTGTGGACGGCAGCCACTGGGTCAACATGAACATACTGATTGGTGTCCTTCACTCCAGCGGTCACGAGGTCACCGTGGTGCGAACCGCCAGCAGCTGGTACGTCAAAGAGGATTCACCGCACTACACGGCCATAACGGTGACCTTACCGGAGCCCATTAACATCGAGAAGCCGGATTTCTTCATAACATTCCTGAACAAAATGCTCGAGATACAGAAACATGGAGGATCCCCGCTTGCATTCGTGGAGTTCTATTGGCAGATGCTGACGTGTCTCTATGGCATGCATCGTCAGGCAAGTCAGCTGGTTGTGGAGATCTTCGAAAACCCTGTGTTGATGAAACAGCTGGACGAAGGACGTTACGACGTGGTCCTTACCGACCCGGGTCTGCCTGTAGGTGTGCTGGTGGCTCATAAACTCGGATTACCCATGGTTTACAATGTGAGATGGATCACGAGTGGAGAAGGGCACTTCGTTGTCGCACCTTCTCCGCCTTCATACGTCCCAGCAGCAGGGAGCCTCATGTCGAACCGCATGTCGTTTGGGGAAAGGGTCAAAAATATCTTCCATTATGTGCTGAACATGTGCATAGACCAGTTCATTGTTAGACCAGAATATGACAAACTAGTCGCACACTACTTTGGACCCGAAACTGATTTCTACCACTTGTTGCAAGGTGCGGATATTTGGCTCATGAGGTCGGATTTCATCTTTGAGTTCCCGCGTCCAACCATGCCCAACATCATCTACATCGGAGGCTTCCAGTGCAAACCCTCCGAGCCATTACCGCCAGATCTGGAGGAGTTTGTGAAAGGTTCAGGTGAACACGGTGTGGTTATAATGTCACTAGGTACACTCGTGAAAGCTCTTCCTAGTGAAATCACGTCTGAAATCGCTGCCGGATTTGCTCGGCTTCCCCAGCGAGTCATTTGGAGGCACTTAGGAGAACGTCCTCACAATCTGAGCAACAACACTCTTCTGGTTAAGTGGCTTCCTCAGAACGACCTGCTTGGTCACCCTAAAACACGTGCGTTTGTTGCTCACGGTGGAACGAATGGCATTTACGAGTCTATCTACCATGGTGTTCCAGTGGTTGGGATTCCCTTGCTTTTTGACCAATTTGAGAACATGTTGCGTCTCCAGGTACGAGGGGCCGCTAAAGTACTTGACGCTACCAAACTGGACAGCCAGAGCTTTTTGGCGGCAGTTCAGGAAGTTTTACATCAGCCATCATACAGGGAAAACATGCAGCGACTGTCTAGGCTACACAAAGACCAGCCTACACAACCTCAGGATAGCGCCCTCTATTGGATAGAGTATGTAATGCGGCACAAGGGGGCAGCACATTTACGGACAGAGTCTTATAAGATGCCTTGGTACTCATATCACTCTCTAGATGTGATGGCATTTTTGCTAGCAGTGGTGCTGACAGTAGGGGGAGCTGTGATTCTTACAATACGCTATTTGTGTTTGTGTCTGTGCAGGAGAAAGAAATCAAAACTTGAGTGAAGCATTGATGAACAAAAAATTATATTTGGTAACACTTGCTATGAAGCCTATATTTATAATGTTATGTAAGGGTATTAAGGCATTATAATGCTTGTTTAATCTCATTCATGTGTATTTGTGGTTATAACAAGAGTTACACAGACTATATTTATAATATATTCATCTTGGCATTGCTTAAATTTTGCGCAGCATCTTATTACATTTTATATACAAGTGTAATATAATTACTGTATAATATAAAAAAATGCTATTGAACAAGTATTATAATGTATTAAACATGTTATGATTATTCACGATGAGAAGATGTGAGAAGAGTACAAAATATATGCTTATGCATTATAATCCATTAAGAATACCCAAATAATGCATTAAATACAGGCTTCATAAAAAGGAAAGTGTCACCCAGTTTTCTTTATTGTTTTTCTTAGATTTACAGTTGTGTGACCAAGTTGCTGTGCAAATAGCTGTAAACTGATATACAACACCTGAATAAAGTCTAGCAGGACATGTAGGACATTCTGTATTTCAGAATAAATAGTTATAAAGAGAGATAGTATATTCATATCATGACCATAAATTAAACATTTTATCAGACTCTTAGTCATGTGTGTAGAAAAATCAGACACCCACTGTGTCACTGTGTTACATCATTGTGAAGCACATGAAATTTATACACTGGAGAGCTGAGTTTAAAGGGAGAGTCCACCCAAAAACTAAAAACTGGGTCATTATTTACTCACCCTCATCTTCAATCTTGTATGTTTTTTCTTCTGCAAAACACAAAATAAGATATTTTGAAGAACGTTAGGGTTCAGACAACTTCAAAATATCTTCTTTAGAAGAATGAAATACAGGTTTGTGATGAGAGAATTTTTGTTTTTGAGTGAACTATCACTTTAACTCATTTAAGTCAGTCCCTTAAACTACTCTTCCAGACCACAATGTACACTATGAAGGGTATGAGGAGGATGGGCAGCAGTGTGGCTACGAGCACGAATCCAGCCGGGGCGTCAGCTAAATCCTCTTCACTGCTACAAGAGCTGAAGTACTGCTGATGTATAGTGATGAATATCTGCTCCACCACACGATTAGGGTAGAAGCATCCTGAATAAGCGGAAAGTTGCTCCAAACATGCAGTTAACTGGTTGTAGCTCCTGGAAGTAGGAGAAAGAGATACAAAGTGAGTTGTGAGAAAAAATGTATGCATTCTGTTTAACTTTCTATTCATCAGAGGATCCTGAAAAAAAAGATTTATCATGGTTTCCTCAAATATATGTAGCAGCACAACTGGTTTCAACATTGATAATAATCAGAAATGTTTCTTGAGCAGTAAATAATCATATTAGAATGATTTCTGAAGGATTATGTGACACTGAAAATGGAGTAATGATGCTGAAAATGATCAGCTTTGCCATCACTGCAATAAATAACATTTCAAATTGAAATTACATTACTGTTTTTACTGTATTTTTGATTAAATAAAGGCCATTTCAATGAGCATAAAAGACTTTTCAAAACTTTACTGACCCCAAACTTTTGAACAGTAGTGTACATTACAATTTTGCACTGAATTACCACAAGCTAAAGTCAGCACTATATCATTTTAAAGTGCATTTCTAAGTGACAAATCAATCTGGTTGACAAAAACACTCTTCTCTGTGTTTATGTAGAAAACGGAAATGTCTCTCATTGTTTAATGGATCAGGAGGTCTCAGACCCTTTAACAGTCAGCGATCAGGCTTCAAGATTAGCTCAGCTAATGCTTCACACATCCTTCAATTGTTTCTCTGACCATTTCCTTTATTTGTGTATGTTTCTTGTTGGCTAAGAGTAGCAATTGTAGCAATTGAGCAGAAGATAAGCAGGCTACTGTATAGAAACGGTTACTTTTAGAGTGTTTAACAGCAATCAGCTTTTTGGTCCTGAAATATCAATTATATAGAAATATGGTGTATAATATCTCATTTTAAGTAAAGTCACTGGTGAATAAGTTCTGGCTTACCTTCTCACTATCTCCATATTACACCAGTTCTCCTTTCCAAATGCACTCATGTTGATATTGAAAAATTCACAGCAGAATTTGCCATAATACATCAAAGTCTCCTCATAACAGTGATTGTAGCTGCGATGAAAATCTTGTTGCTGAAGAATCTCGTTGCTTTCTGTGACTGAAGAGTGACGGGAGATTCATTTAATAATGACACAAGCATCTGTGAACTCTAATAGCTCACATACTCTCGAATGTGTCACAAAACTCTTACCGTTGTTCTTGTATGTGCTGTTGTTGGTATCTGAAAGAGTGAAAAATGCGATTATGAATGTGGTTGTGAAGAGATGATGCAAGTGTAAATAATGCAAACATTACACACCCTCGTTCAAAGATTCATTCAGTCCTTTCTGTGCATTTTCAGTTTTGATTCTGAGACTCTCATCTGGAGAAAAAAAAGAACATTTAAGAATGACTAAAAGACATTTTATCATTTCTAATATTGATTATTTTCAAGATAGGGTGAATAATGGATAAGAAGAAAAAGGAAGAAATGTTAAATAAATAAAAAAATACTTCAGTGTCCCATTTTATTAACTAACTTAAGTTTAATCTTTTATTGACATTAAATTCATTTGAGATTATTTTTAGTGCGCCAAAAGCCACATTGTTGGGTATATTTTACATTTCTTTCATCTAAATTATAATCATATATTATAAACACCCCGAGAAACATCGGTAGCACTTTATTTTACAGACCTGTTCCCCATGTACATATAATGTACTTATTACAGTAATTACAATAACTGGGTAATAACTAGGTACTAACCTTATTCCTACCTCTAAACCTAACCTTAACTCTTGTAGTTACCTTACTCAGTATTTTCTCAGTATTTTACATAGTAAGTACACGTACTGTAAAATAAAGTGCAGCTAAAATATCTTAGGTTCCTTTTTCATAGCTTGAGGCTACAAAATATAAACTTTGACTCATCCTAAAATTATTTAAATAAAAAATTGAGACAATGTTAGTATGCACTATAGAGGTATAAAATATACATATGAAAGATGAGAAATGTTTGAGTTCATACTGAGACATCTCACATTTGATTAGACTTTTTTGAAGCACAGTTTGAAACACTGAGATGTGAAATTACTGTCGTTTTCTGACAAGAGCAAGTAAGAAGCAGGAGATTTAAGCAAAGGTCTCAATAATGTCTCTGTTCATAGGATAAATAACTGAGAATATCTATTTGAGAATGTTTTGAAATGATTCAGTAGTTGGTCTCTTACCTTCAACAGCTGTTCTGTTATCTTGTGTTATTTGACCTGCAAATAAAAATGAATGATCATCCATGCTGCTACCAGACATTCATTAACACTATAATTTCTTATAAATCTGTTCTCTTGCAAACAGGCTGATAATTTAGTAGCTCACAAGTCAACGGAAAAAAAGGCTTGTAATGTGTTGCATGCCTTGTTGATAACATCTTGAAAGTCTAAAAGTGATGGCATTAGGCAGATGTTCATACAGCTAAAGTAAACTCATGGGTTATCTTAGATCTTAGACTAAAGATCTCCTACCACAGATCAGAGATGGATCCAGCAACAGCAAAAGTAGTCCGGAAAGATATAACATAGTGCAAGACAAATAAAGAATAGCGACTGAGGTGAGCTGTTAAGTGAATAAATGGTTGTGAGTTTGCTGTGGCTGGAACATTTAACAGGAGAAACAAAAGAGGGGAGGAACAGGGAGATTGTCATTGTGTGTGTGTGTGTGTGTGTGTGTCTGTGTGGCTAAAGAAAATACCCCACCCATTACGATCCTCTTGGAGTTCACGGATAGTTTGGGATGAGACATTTCTTTGGAGCAGAACTATTGACTTCCTGCCCTGATAAGTTTCTGCGAAGAGAGTTTTCTCAGTGGACAGTGGGAATTATACAACTTAATTATAGGATTACATGATTCCTATCGCTAATTTCAAATAGCTTTTCAACATAACGTTCAAGATGTAAGTATGTTTTAGTATCAGATGTGTTTCATTAGCATTTAGTGCAAAATTTCAAACAAAGTCTGAGTGTTTTTTCTGCATGCACACATTCTTAGAATAAAGGGTTCAAAGGGGTTCTATTTAGATCTCTCGTGTTCTTGATTCAATTTTAAATAATCATTTATGCTAAAAAGGTTCTATATAAGGAGAATGTTTTGATTGCACAATACTTTCATGTTTAAAAGGTTATTTGATAAAGTATGTTTATGATCTGCTTAACTGATCAAATTTAATCAAAATTAAAAATGAAATCCATAAAATGATCCCCATGATGGGAACCCTCATATATGAAGCACCTGAGAGGTTCGAACCCTTTCTACTAAGAGTGTGGTTATACATGTATCCTATATGATTGTTGATGATCGTCAGATTGGCTAACCTTTAAAACTGTCATCGTGGTAAACGCACTCTATTTCCGATTCAGAATTGCCCACATGTTAGCTAACATTTATAAGTTTTCTACCGTGCAGGTTTCGGAGACACATCTTGTTTCCGCTACAGCTACGTAAAAAAAAAAATGACTATAAATCAACCTTTATTATTTACTTTTCCTATTTTACTAATAGTAATTGTGATTTTTTTTTTGTCTGTGAATGACATTCTAGCTTGTATTATAAAGAAATAAACATCTCTTTAAGACCACATTTTGATATCATGACTAATTAATTTGACCAGAATTTAATTTCATCACAATTTCAGTTTAAGTGGCCTCTTGTGGTTTGCAGGTGTGAGCCGAACTTTTGCTGTCTTCTTTAGAAACATATTTCCTTTCAGACTGACACCTTTCCCAGTTTCTGTCTTTAAACTTTCCACCACCAATTCAGTTTCATTATCTTGTTGACGGCAAAGGAAATATGTTAGTAGCTGGTTGTTTACAGTTGCTATTATGTCTGAATTTTCTGGTGTACATAGTTCCACAGTATTATGAGATAAATAAAGCTTTCCATTTCAATGCAATCATCATTACAGTGACAGGAAGAGTAATCTAACATTATCATCATGATAAGTAAATAAACACTTCACATAAACAGCTGAATTATGTGACAAAAACACTCTGGGCTTGACAGAAACTCTATTTCACATAATGCACACTGCATATTTTTATTCATTTGAACAGCTGAAAGATGTCTAATTCTCATGATGAAATGCACTTGCATATACAGGAAATAAAAAATAGCTAAATGCAAAGGACTAAGCCATTTCAGTGAATGTAGAAGATATATTTTTAGTTAATATTTAGCATGACTTCAGAGACACTTTTTCTCAGTCATCTCAATGGCAAAAAAGTGTCCCAATCAACCTGAATTCAACCTGCTTACAATGAAGAAATGTGTTATGATTACAAAAGAAAGCTTTAATCACTTCTGTCAAATTCAGATAAAATATAACTGCTGAAACTCCATGATGTCACCAGCACAAACAGCAGGATTAAGTCATTTCTTCATGCATGATTACTGAAAATATATTAATAATGTTTTTGCTGACCATTTGTAGCAGTTTTATGCTTTAAATAGTAAAACAGGCAGCTCATTTCATACATGATGGAATGGAAGAAACTATAAATTTGAAAAGACGCAAGAAAATTATCATGTTTTTTGTGTTAATTGTGTTTTTTTTCTTTGCATCCGCTCCTATACGTGCCATCAGGGGATCTCCAGACCAAGGTCTCTATATTTAAACATACAACATGCGGCTGATTTGCGTGAGGTTGTAGGCTGTTTGCGGAGAATCGTTATTCTGAACACACGAGAGGTAGACATGCAACCAGGCTTGGCATACTTTCAAGGTCTTATATTGTCAACAAATCAACAGAAAAGATTTCATTTATAATTTTTGCACATATTAACCCAAATACTGTAAGTAAACTCTTATGATGAATCTATTTAAAGAATACTTTAATATAAAGAATACTTTAAATAGATTAACGTGACTGATCGTAGTTTTCAGGAACTCGTTATGGTGGGGTTTAAAAGTTGAAAATTACACTAAATGTTTTTAGATTTAATCCTAGAAATAAATGTATTTATACATAAAAAAAATAAATAAAAAAATAAAAAATATATATGTATATATATATATATATATATATATATATATATATATATAAAAGTTTATGATAAAAAAAACAAATACTAAAGACATTCTTAAATTCATGTACATTTTACCAATTCAATGTTCTCAAATTAATTTACATTTTAATAATAATAATAAACTTTATTTATTTAGCACTTTTAAAGCTACATAGCACAAAGGTAAAAAGATAATCAGGCAGACACAATCAATAAAACAAAAGATCCAAAACACACGAAAAGACCTTTTTAGGTGCCAAACCATGTAGTGCTTTATATGTCAGTAATAACATCTTAAAATCAATTAATGTTATGAAGCTAAAACTGGAGTAATATGATTAAAAGACCTTTGTGTCAGTAATCAAGCAACAGCATTTTGTACTAACTCAAGTTGTGATAAAATGTTGATTTAAAGTAGAAATAATCAAGTCGAGATGAAATAAAAGCGTGAATAAAAGCGGCTCTCCTTGGGAATATTTCTTAACTGATAAGAACACGACTGAACCAACTTCTCAACTTTATATTGAAAATTCAAATATGTGTCAAAATAAAAACCCAAATTTTCACTGCCTGATGAACTTTGGGGAACACCTTATTAAGCTGACCGATTATCACAACTTATAACAGCTTTATCAATATTTAATTGCAGAAAATTACAAGCCATCGAGTTTTTATATAGCTGGTTATTATATTTAAATATAGGTCTGTCTATATTTGTTTCTCAGTCTTTAAGATAACTCAGAGTCTCTTGCCTCTATCACTGCTGTAAACTCTGATTTTTGACATGAAGAAAGTAACACTCCAGGCACAGTGTCAAATGAAACAGGACCCGTTTCTGCAAATATCTCACAGGAAATGGGCCATAGCTAGTTTGGCAGTGCTGCCACTACTAAACATCTGTCACATCCTGTCACATATTACACAAAAAGCTGCCCTTTACTGATCAATATCTTTATTTTGGGTTATAAGTTATCTGGATGGCATCCAGGACTCTGCGCAAACAGTCCCGTGTGTTCATGTCTGCATGCATCCAGCAGTGCATATCCGTAAGGAGATTCTATGTCCACTGCCAAACATAAGATAATCACAGAATGAACAGACGAATACAGAAAAACACAGCACGAGTGAAAGTGCTGATCTGAAAACATGGGATCTTTCTACAGCTGGGTGTGAAATTAACAACCGCCACCAGCCAAATGTGGGCATGTTTTGCGCACTTGTGGGCAATTTTGCTTATTTGCGTATTTTGCTTTTCTGGTGACCTGTTAGATCTCTGCAACATATGGTGTTTGTAAAAGACAAATGTTTGCAAGCCTTTTTTGAATTAATCTAATTTAATGTATCGCGTGAACAAGTTGCCATGCATTAAAGTGAACCAAAATCATTATAACAATTATCCATTTAGATTAAATAGCTATAAGAAGACTTCTTGAGTTGTATTAAAGGTGCCCTAGAATTCAAAATTGAATTTATCTTGGCATAGTTAAAAAACAAGAGTTCAGTACATGGAAATGACATACAGTGAGTCTTAAACTCCGTTGTTTCCTCCTTCTTATATAAATCTCATTTGTTTAAAAGACCTCAGATGAACAGGCGAATCTCAACATAACACCAACTGTTACGTAACAGTCGGGATCATTAATATGTACACCCCCAATATTTGCATATGCCAGCATTATGAAAGGCATTAGACAAGGGCAGGACGTCTGTGCACAGCTGAATCAACAGACTAGGTAAGCCAGCAAGAACAACAGCGAAAAATGGCAGATGGAGCGATAATAACTGACATGATCCATGATATCATGATATTTTTAGTGATATTTGTAAACTGTCTTTCTAAATGTTTCATTAGCATGTTGCTAATGTACTGTTAAATGTGGTTAAAGTTACCATCGTTTCTTACTGTATTCACTGAGACGAGAGCCGTCGTTATTTTCATTATTAAATACTTGCAGTCTGTATAATTCATAAACACAACTTCATTCTTTATAAATCTCTCCAACAGTGTAGCATTAGCCGTTAGCCACAGAGCACAGCCTCAAATTCATTCAGAATCAAATGTAAACAATATAACAGTATACAATATTCACATAATCCGATGCATGCATGACGAACACTTTGTAAAGATCCATTTGAGGGTTATATTAGCTGTGTAAACTTTGTTTATGCACTGTTTAAGGCAAGCGGGAGCTCCGTGGGAGGATTTAAAGGGGCCGCACAGCATAAATCGGCTCATATTTTATGATGCCCCAAAATGGGCAGTTAAAAAAATTAATAAAAAAAAATCTATGGGGTATTTTGAGCTGAAACTTTACAGACACATTCAGGGGACACCTTAGACTTATATTACATCTTGTAAAAAATAACGTTCAATGGCACCTTTAACATAAAAAGTTAAAATAATTATGCAATAATTGTCACACAATAATTGTTACACAGTTACAAAGTGCTTGAGCAAAATACCCTCACATGGGCACTCAGTAAGACACTCATAAAATGTCTTTAAATGCCACACACACACTTCAACACTTGGTTCATGAAACATGACAAGGGTAACTGTCAACCGCAGCCATTTTAACAGAGGAACAAACCCGTGCTTACATCACAACTTACTAAACATGAAAAAATGAAATAAAATCAGCAACAAAAATGTACATACAAATGGCAAATGATCAACCAACAAAACTAGTTTAAGTATTTCTGGGAAGAGGGTTAATGGGGCTGAACCACAAAAACATGTTTTCGGTCTAAAAAAATGCAACCTGTTGCTATGCTTGATGGTTTGGATAAAAAAAGCACACATAATAATAAATATTTAAAAAAATCATGAAGCTCCATAAAAGCTCCATAATATAAAAGTTCCTGAAAGTTCCTCCAGAATATTAAGTAAAACAAGTTTTCCCAGCAGAATTTACTTGATCTAAGAAACATATTTCAGTACAGGTTAATATTCAGCAAGCAACGTCATGCTTTTTTTTTTCTTTTTCTTTTTTTTTGCTATATTTGAATATTTATATAGAAAAAAAATAAAAACGGCCTGCAAAAGTGCAAGTTGATCTTCGCCCTCTGAGCTAGTCTAGAGACATCAAAAAAATTGTTTGTGCATAATCATTCAGATCGGAACTTGTCCAGTTGCATCAAGTGAGCATACTTCCTGTGTCACTCGATAACGCCGCTCGAGCCGAGAAAAAATTGAAGTGGTTGCACAAAATACCAGCTCATAAGCCCAGGGTGTTTCATTTAATTTCACCCTACTGACTTGATTGCAATCACACACATAATTTAGTTTAAACCACATGACAAGAAATGCAGAATGCAACAAATATATAAAAAAATTAATTATGCAATAAAAAAGCATAAAAACAGAAACGTAATTCAAAAATGTATGAGTGCTTCATAAAGGATTGTGTCGAAATGAAATTCTAGTTTTTCTGTGTCGTTTGTGTGATGTTAAAATGATTAAAAAGTGTAATTTTTTTTTTTTTACAAAACACTGACTTACAAAACTCATTTTTTACGAAACACTGACTAACCTACAGTTAGCGGCCTTTCTGGTTACTGACAGCACTCTTCATGTGAAGGGATTTAATAATGTTTGATGTTACCATATTGCTGGGTACAAATGAATCTTCTTGGAGCAGTCATTTGGATTGAAAACATGCATGCCTTACACTGGAAAATAAAGTTGGCCAGTATATATTACATAATAAAAAAAATGCAGTTTGCAGCTTCAATTAAACCTAATAACTGCCACAACCAAAACAAGGTCAAATGTGATGTGTGTGTGTGTGTGTGTGTGTGTTTCTAATGAACTGAGAACAGCATGCTTCAAGTAAACACTGTACCCATCAACGACCTGCCAACCACAAACTACTGAAAACAAAACAGAGAAACGGGTGGGAAAGAGAAAGGGTGTAGGGCATTGTGTGAGAAAGAGACATGTGCCATTTGAAGAGTCATGTGAATTTCACTCTACTCTGCACTATTTACTATTTAACATCCACAACAGTGTGTACACACACACACACACACACACACACACATACAAACAAACAAACTCAATAGGGATCATGTTCTGTCAACTGGTCATTATTGCAAATGAAGTGATTAAGATCACCCTGAAAGGGTTTACTATGTGATACTGACCAACTGACTGAAACTGGACCTGCTTTTTATATGCTATTTACCACATAAATAAATAACTGGACTTGAATACTGAACTGAAATGAAATTATATTGAATTTTCTCAAATGTCTCATGGAATATGTTTCTGAATATAATGCTTAACCTTACTTTGTTCTGCAAAGATAATGCTTCTCATTTAACAGTTTAAAAGGTTGTGGTGTTTTGGTGCTACACTCTTCCACCCTTGTAGAGTCGACCTCAGATTCCACTGATTAAAACCTACAATATAACCACAATGCAACCTACATGGTCTCTGCATTATGAAGAACCAGTATGACATTCTGCTGAACTCAAGACCAACCCAAGAGACCCAGACCAGTTAAACAAACATCTCACATGCCAAGCGTGTTCAATTTGAGATTTAAAATACATGTCACTCAAAATGAACTGCTGTCAAACATACTGGCAAATATTGGTGTATTATATTTAATATGAAAAATAATGATAAATATACATATAAATGGGACAGTGGACAAAACCAGCTTTTCTGACAAAATGTATTTAGGGTTCACTTCAGAACGTGCTATATGTGGAGAATAATGCACAACAGTCAGTTCATTTTTTTCAAAAGTGGCATTTATCAGTTTTTGCAAATTAACTCTTCATATAATATATATATATATATATATATATATATATATATATATATATATATATATATATATATATATATATATTTTTGTGTGTGTGTGTGTGTGTGTGTGTGTGTGTGTGTGTGTTTAATGCAAAAAATATATGTAACTATATATTTCAATGTCAAACAAGTGTTCCTTAAATTAAATTAAAGGGTTAGTTCACCCAAAAAATGAAAATTGTGTCATTTTTTTACTCATGTCGTTCCACACCCGAGACCTTCATTCATCTTAGGAACACAAATTAAGATATTTTTTATTAAATCTGATCTGATCAGCGAGGCCTTCATTGCCAGCAAGATAATTAACACTTTCAGATTCCCAGAAAGCTACTTAAGACATATTTAAAACAGTTCATGTGACTACAGTGGTTCAACCTTAATATTAAAAAAATAAATAAAAGGGGTAATTGCATTAAATGTTAAGAGTTCATTAAATTAATGTAAAAAACGCATCTTCAAAAATTTCACTATATTTATTTTTCTTTTGTATGTTTTTGTGTGTGCGTTCACCAAAAGAAAAATTGAATGCTGACAATGACCGCCTAAATTAATCTAGATTTCTTATTTTATGCGGTGAAACTGAAAACTATAAGGAAAATAAATGTGGTATAGAAACAGTTGCTGAAATTGCTGAAAAAATGTCAAGTAACAAACTGAATTAGGCATAGTATTTTCTTGTAAAATGTACTCCAGTTATCTTTGTTTTATTTACCTGTACAACTTTGAAAAATATTTTTTTACAGTGTACCTTCTAAAAGCATATCTCTATGCACATCCTGTCAGAAAGTTTTAGTTTAGTTTCGAAATCTGATTATTACAGGTTATCTGATTTAGCAAGTTCAGATTGCTGAAAAGAAAAACTTTATAAAACGTCTCAAACTGAAGTCATGTTAACAAACAGCAATGCAACGTGCAATATATGCACAGCGATGCCATGAAATGACACGATATATATATATATATATATATATATATATATATATATATATATATATATATACACTCACACACACACATATATATGTATATATATAAATATTAATGCGGATATCACTGTTCACAAGCTTAAGTCTCACAAATATTTTGTTTTTTTGCAACACCATCTTAGGGTGTTCAACTAAGTAATCAACGACCACACTTCACTTTAACACGCCTCCATCAGAGATGTTTATCGGTTTCTTTGTGCTTGAGATGTTTTGGTGTGAAATGTGGGGCAATGCAAAGTCAGCCAAACAAAGAAGTGAAAGCCCAAATAGGGTGACAGGCAGAGCAGCATCCTTTTCTCAGAGTGACACTGGCTCCCACACAGCAGAGAACTTCAGATACAAACCACTGAGGTCTGAATTACAGAGAAGAGACTTATAATACAAGAGATCCTGAAGATCCGCTCTCAGAGGTGAGTCAAAGCAGGTTTGTCCTACTGAATTTGAAACTTGTCAGGTTTACAGATGTCCACACTAATCAAAATGATAGATAGATCCTATTTTAAATAATAGAATGACATTTCTTCCCACTGATTCTGCATTAATATCTGTGATTTACGCTTAAATAAAATGTTTTATTTTTTGCAGACATATATTTTCATTTCAAACAAATATATTATAATATTTTTATACTTATATGTATATATATAATACATATAAATTATATGTATATATTATAATCACACATATATATATATATATATATATATATATATATATATATATATATAAAATGTTCATTGTAAATAGTTTAATATTCATGCCTATGATTTTTTTGACAAAACCTATGGTTTGGTACACTAATGCATTATTTTAAATATTATAATTTTATTATTAAATATTATTAGTTTATAATTATTATTTCCAGTTGTGAAGTTGTATGCGTATATATTGTATGTATATATATATATATATATATATATATATATATATATATATATATATAATTAAAATGTATTTTCCCCACAATTATTAAAAAATAAATAAATAAATTGTGGGGAAAAAATAATTTTACTTGAATGTAAATGATTGGATATCAATGAAATATCAAAGAAAGATTAAAATACTTTTTTTATCATTGTTGACTTTTTTATTAACATTGTTATAAATTGCTAAGAAATATATTTTTTACTATTTGCTCATTAAAGGGTTAATAATTTAATTATAGAGCATAAAATAGAACGATAACACATTTTAAGACAAATAAAAATGTATACACTGTTCACTATTTATGACAAAAACTAGGTCTATATAAAAAGTTGTATTCCGAGACGAATGTGCATGTTTTGATATATTAAACCATACTTTTTCAGTCTCATTTTTTTCATTGTTGTAATGGATAAAATGTATTTTAGTTCATATTAAAAATGTTTAGCTGCACGCACGATTTATTAAAATCAAAACCAAAACATCACACATTTGCCACTTGCTATATCGCTTATAAATATCAACACATTCAAAATCAAACTCATCACAAAGAGTAAAAGTTTAAATCGACAGTGAACAATTTAAATTATTTAACGAAAAAATGTATTATATATCATAATTGTTTTGATTTGGTGAATGTTTGATAGCTTACGGTTGTTTCTGAAGCTTAATTCTCCATTAGCTTAAACATATGATGCGGTCCTGACTCCTGAGCTTCATCATCCTCATCCTCATCCTCCTCACAACCAGAGACGAACATCAGCCTGTTTCTCCACAAGGACATTACAGAAAGATATCTCACTTCAGTCTGCTCTGCTAGCTTCACTTCTGCTCAAATAAAGATCCCGTTCCTTATGATAGAGTTTTAAAGCGCGTTGGCACGCGATGCTGACTGAAAGCACGAACGGGGTGTCAGATTCACGCCAACGACTGTCTGCCTTTGACACGCGATGAGTAGCGGAATGAGTACAATTTCACTCTAGACGTTATGTAAAGAGTTTTAATAGAGATATTTCGTGCTGCCATTTACCACAAAAAAACACCTGAAACTAAAGGTGACATTTCTTCGTGACGCATCTGTCTATATGTGGCGCGAGTTACCATAGTTACTGTTTTTGTTATTGTGATTCGATCGCACGATTTATGTTTTTGTAGTATGGATAGGCATTTTTAAAGAAAAGTCTTTATTTTAAATAACTACCTAATTAATCAAAGACACAAATAAAAGACTATCAATTCACCTGCTATAAGTTCACTTTAAAAATAACAATAAAAAAGCTGCGCTGAGACGTGAAATATGTGTTTAGAATATGTTTAAACCAAAAATCTCTTTTATTTCAATTATTTTTCAACATTTTTACCTAAAGAATCCTTTTTGAGTTGCAACCCAGAAAGTGATTAACAGAATAAATATATGCTGCAAGTTTATGAAGTCTCTTTTACAGAAGCAGGCAGCAAATAAATCACTTCACAAGGAAACCGCTCAGATTTTTGCCTTTATTTAATCCCACACATGTGAAATTGTGAAGATCGGTTGTGACTCATGTCACTAACCCAAAATGGTAAAAAATATCTTTAAATTCTTTCACATTTACAACACATTAATGTTTAGAAAGTATTTTAGTATCTTCTACAATAAAACCTTTTCCTGATATTCTCAGTTTACAAATGATTCACTATGGTTTAGAAACATGACTTTTCAAGAGCGCCCCTAGTGCTGAAAGCATGCAACAACACAACCGTATTGACTACTTTAACCTTGACATATGAAATGAAAGTCAGGAAAATCAATAAAGCAGTTTATTACTGCTCCAGTTTATTGAACCTTAAATGAGATGTAAAAAAAAAAAAAAAAAATGTGTTTTTGAGTAACATATTTAATAAATCAGGCTTTAAAGGGTTAGTTCACCCAAAAAAGACTTACTTATTACTTACCATCCTCGGAACACAAATGAAGATATTTTAGTTGAAATCCGATGGTTCAGTGCATAGCCAGCAATGACATTTCCTCTCTCAAGATCCATTAATGTACTAAAAACATATTTAAATCAGTTCATGTGAGTTCAGTGGTTCAATATTAATATTATAAAGTGACAAGAATATTTTTGGTGCACCAAAAAAACAAAATAACGACTTATATAGTGATGGCTGATTTCAAAACACTGCTTCAGGAAGCTTCGGAGAAAAATGAATCAGTGTATCGAATCAGCTGTTCGGAGCGCAAAAGTCATGTGATTTCAGCAGTCTGCCGGTTTGAAACATGATCCAAATCATGATTCGATACACTGATTCATTATGCTCCGATGCTTCCTGAAGCAGTGTTTTCAAATAGGCCATCACTAAATAAGTCGTTTTTTTTTTTTTGGCACACCAAAAAATTCTCGCTGCTTTATAATATTAATATTGAACCACTGTACTCACATGACCTGATTTAAATATGTTTTTAGTACATTAATGGATCTTGAGAGAGGAAATGTCATTGCTCCCTATGGAGGCCTCACTGAGCCATCCGATTTCAACAAAAATATCTTAATTTGTGTTCTAAAGATGAACGAAGGTCTTACGGGTGTGGAACGGCATGAGGGTGAATAATAAATGACATTATTTTCATTTTTGGGTGAATTAACCCTTTAATGACCAATTTAGTGAGAATACTGAGGTGAAGAAAATCACCTCAGTTTTATTCAGAGGACTAAATTGAACAAAAATATGCTATTTTAATTGTGGGTGGGGGGTAAACATATAACACAATGTAATAAAAAGATGAAAGCCGGATATTTGATACATTTTAACATGATTTTTTAACAACAACAACAACAAAAAAATGATATGATCATGGATCAGTGATGGATAATCAAGTAAATCTAAGTTACTTTAATCCATTAAATGTTCATCTTGAAATATTACTAACAATATAAAAGTTACTCTAACTTTATAAACAAGCAAAAATGTGGATATATTTGGAATTACACTAAAATGCATACTTACTAAAAAAAATATGAACTACCAAACAAAGGGCAAAAGGCATATAGAGTTTTTTTAGCAAAGTTTTGATAATGTTGATCATTCAAAAGCCTTGTGTATCATGTATTTATAGGGTTCACCTTTCACACAATTACCATACCTGATGAACTGTTTCTGCTTCTCTGCCATGTTTTACAGGTATGGCGATCTCTGATTCGACTACAGAAGATTTTACTGGCTTTACTTTTGACTATGTGTCCAATTACACTGATTTTGACCTCAACGTCACTGACGTTGCAGTGCTTTGTGAAGCCAGCAGGGAGCAGGAGCTGACCATTACTGCTGTCCAGACGACCGTCTTCCTCATTGTCTTCATCTTAGGTGTAATTGGGAACGGGCTGGTCATTGCCACTTTCGCTCTGTACCGCCGTCTGCGTCTGCGCTGCATGACCGACGTCTTCCTCTTCTACCTTGCTCTGTCTGACATGCTGCTTCTGCTGACTCTTCCGCTACAGACGGGAGAGACGCTGATTGGCAGCTGGGTGTTCGGAGAGGCGCTGTGCAAGCTAAATCGAGGCATGTATGCCATCAACACCAACAGCGGTCTGCTGTTGTTGGCGTGCATTAGTGTCGATCGCTACTTGGTGGTGGTTCGCACCAGGGCCGTGCGGAAGAAGAGTTCTGGGATGCTGTTTTACAGCACGCTTTCTGCTATTGGCGTCACAGTAACCTCTATCGTCCTGAGCCTGCCAGACCTGCGCTTCAGCTCCACAGAAATTGACATGGGTTCAAACGTCCTCTTGTGCGATATGAAAGTTTGGGGCGATGAAGTGAGTAAATGGAAGCTGTGGGCCCAGGTGTCAAAGATCGCAGGGTTCTGCATCCCTTGCGTGGCGATGGTGGTGTGTTACGGTGCGATCGGACGCGTGCTGATCCATGCCGGTGGCAAATGCTGGCGTAGACAGAGGACCCTGCGTTTGATGGCATTGCTGGTGGTTCTTTTCCTGATTTTCCAGCTACCTTACACTGTGGTGCTGCTGATTAAAATATTCACACCCACACCGAAACTCTGCGACGAGTGGACCAGGTTCCAGCTGAAGGAAAACGTGACACGCATTCTGGCCTGCGTGAGGTGCTGCCTGAACCCTCTGCTTTATGCGCTGGTTGGCGTCCGATTCCGAAACGACATCATCAGGCTGTTGACGGATGCCGGGTGTGTGTGTGTGTCGCATATAACGCCTCAGCGTGAGAACGGAAGCTCTGTTACGCCGTCCTCTCCGGCTGCAACCATACTTTCACCTATCTCCTCTACTTACCAATCCTCCAAGAAAACAGCTGGCTCAGACACACCTGCTGCAAACACAAACCAAACATTCATTTTCCCCACACCTATATCTGGTAAAGTGTCTTCGGTCATAAGCTGGTGTCATCAATAACTTACCTGCACATCCAAAGATTAAAAGTCCATCTCTGGTTAAAAGTGAAAAGAGACTACATGCATGTACACAACTTTTTTCAGCTTTCACAGCTTTAAAGGGGCATGAACTGCATTGTTTTATTGTTTTATAATGTTTCCTGGGATGCACTTATAATGTTAGTATGCTTTTTACATCCAATATTGTCATAATTTAGAAATAAAATGCATTTTTTCCAACCCTGATTTTAGTCCGCTTATTTGAACACTCTGTTTTAAGGGGCGTGTCTGCTGTGAGACTTCAGCGTAAACGCCCACTGCTGTGATTGGCTAACATCTTTCCATCTGAAATAGCTAAGTATTACTCTCTCTAAAACTTTTAGCACATTTTTACTATTACAGTTCTCAAGGTTAACTCATCGTGAAAAGTGTTGATTATAGCATTACATTTAGATCTATGGCATTATATTTAGATCGTGGCATGAAAGGTTGCAGTGATGAACACTGTAGCCGATCACAGATGTTGTTGAGTGCAAGAAAGCAGTGATCTCGTCATTGCAACTCAATTTCTGCACACTAACGAATGCTTTCATCATAATTAACAATGCAAATGCATTGTAAGAGATTCCTTGAATAAAACGAGAGTTTTGGCACGAGTCCAGAACTCAGTCACTGATAAACTTGCGCTGCTTGATTGACAGCTCCAGCAATTGTAAAGGGGGCGTTCTTTGATCGCCTTCTATAATTTAATCACAATTTAAATAAGAGATTATTTTCATTCTACTAAGAGAAACAACGTGAAGTTGACTATTTAGTCACTGTGGTTTGATTTACTGACACACAGACACAGAACTTTAGTCTGGCTATCACCAGACCAAGCTCAATTTAAAATTGAACATTGGTCTGGGGAGTTTGCTATGTATTTCCTACTGCACAAGAGGCGTGATCAACGAGCATTAGTCACGCAATTGGATAGTCCTTCAACCAATCAGATCAACGATCCGGGTGACGTACTTTGCAGAGCGATGCGAAAACTCCAGGCAGGTTTACCGTGTGTCTCAATCAGCTCCCTA
This sequence comes from Chanodichthys erythropterus, assembly GCF_024489055.1. Classification (NCBI taxonomy): domain Eukaryota; kingdom Metazoa; phylum Chordata; class Actinopteri; order Cypriniformes; family Xenocyprididae; genus Chanodichthys; species Chanodichthys erythropterus. The sequence goes on along the minus strand of NC_090243.1, from coordinate 17,392,692 downwards.
GTTCAGTAGTCAGGGCACTGATCAGGGAATCAGCCACATTCACTTGCATCATGATATACTGATTCACGACCTAGGGAACTAGGGAGCTGATTGAGACGCAGGTTTAGTTTGTATTGGTTTGTAGCATTGATCCGCGGTTTGCAGAAGCAGCAATGGCATCGAGCGATTTTTGCAGGTTGCAAAAAAACATGAAAGTGAATGGTATTTACACCCACTCGAGCAATTTGTTTGCTAACTAAAGAAGTCATTCAGCATCGTCGAGAGTTTAAAAGGCGACTCTGATACTGTTCTGGTTCAGTGTAAATGAACGCGGAATATAACTGCCCTAAACTACGTAATTGTCATGACAACCAAAAAGAATCCTACCCTGTGTCTCAATCAGCTCCCTAGTTCAGTAGTCAGGGCACTGACCAGGGAGTCGGCCATTTTAAGGGCTGTCTCATTCGCAGAATCCTTCCAGGGCACTGAAACGTTCGCTCCCTGAAAAGTCCCACAATGCACCGTGAAAACCAGGGAGCATCGATGCTCACTATGCTCCCTTAACGGAAGTTCTGAAGCGCGAAACTTGAATCACGTGAGCCAACTCACTACACATAACAATACGCGATAGATGTTTTTAAAAATACAAACCGTTATTTTATTATATTTCAGCATAAACATACATCGCTAGACAGGTAATGAACAATCTAGCTAACACTTATAATTTATTCACGGCTGAAATGTTGCACGTATAAGTAACAAGCAAATAATTAATCATAATGTAGTTTAAATAACATTACAAGTAATGTCAGAAAATATCAGCTCTGTTATTGTTCATAAATACCAGTAGTGATGTTGTACAATGAGGACGTTGTCACGTCGCCGGAAATAGAGTCATAAGTGTCCCAATGTGTAGTGAACCAGCATCTTTTACTGTCCTTACCAGTGCCCGAATTCGTGTACACGATATACTGATTCACGAGCTCGGGAGCTAGGGAACTGATTGAGACACACCCCCAGTCAGCTCAGGCGGCGCGAGATTCAAGAAGCAGGGAGACGAAACATATAGAGCAAATAATAAAAATATTGTCTACCATCAAGGGGCACTGAAGTAAAAGAGTCCTGTACTCACATCGTGAAGCAAACCACCAAAATAACAGCAGAGAATCATTGTGTGTCATTAATCGCTGTTTGTAATCTTCCTATGAAGAGACTGTCGGATCAACGCTCTGCTACATTTCTCTCAGATAAGGTAAATGCTTAACACAGTCGGCGTCACTGTGATTGTGCATTGTTATTTTGGAGTGACGGTCGTGCGAGAGACGGGTAGATCAGGGCTGCGTTCAGCCCAGGTTCAGCCCCGACAAAACGTTGCAAAACGTTTTTTAAACGGAAACGGTGGTGGTGCGTTGAACACCCCGTTGTGATTACGCAAGAGATGTAACTATGGCAGCTGAGAAGGCCATTCTTTGTGTTCTTTTTGAAGAATTTTCGGAGCCTGATGAAATCGTATAAATACGTGTTTAATACTGCAAAATACGCTCGATGTTACTGAATAAAAGAGGCCATCCCAATCGAGTGAAGAGATTTGTGGAAACTTCTAATTATTGTGATACAACATTTGCCTTTGTTTATGAAAGTTTATGAAAGTATTACTCCACAATACAATAGCAAAATAGTATAGGCCTAGTATTTTTACATTACATTAATCAGTGTCTAGCACACATTCGGATATGGACCAGAAGACATTGCAAATAAATGATATTTAAACAGACTTAAAGAAGTTCCAGATCTATACTTGTGCTCTTATTGTTTTATTGTTTTAAGTTATTTTGCCATTAATGTAAATACACATGTGCAAACAATATACTTGCTCTTATGAATTTATTTTGTTAATAAATTTACATTAATTACATTTACGAGCTGTCTCTTTAATACCACGTGGTTTATATGTATGTTGATGCTGATTGGGTTGACATTTTTGACACACCCACCAAACAAGAGCAAACGTATCTCAAACCTGTTGCACACGTTTCCAGGAAACATGTAGTTCAACCTGGAAACCGTAGCAAAACGTTGCGCACCAGTTTGAGCTTGAACGTGCCCCAGATAGAGGCCGTTTCTCAATATGCGTACTTGTCTGTACTTGTGTTCTTGTGGACTTGTGAAACGTCATCAGTCGCTGTCCAAGTACTGTTCCAATTCAAAGTTCGCATCTAGCCAAGTTCAGTTCAAATCCCCGGATGTGTTCTTGATCCGCCCCTTTTATCGAGGATGCATCGAGAGGTGACTTGTGCAGACTTGAGACAGCCAGGTATCCCAGAATGCATCTCGTACTAACCAGCAAGCATCAATAGTAAAGAAGAAACCCCGCATAATTTAAACATATTACTGTTATTATATCATGATATGTAGTTTTAAGAGTTTTTCAGACGAAAATGTGCTGGTTTAAAACTCAAATTTGTGGTTTATTGATAAAGATTGCGCCTTTCTGACAATTTGATCTGACGTTGTCGGAGTTGTGAGATCCAGGTGATCACCGGGCGCTCAGCACTCATGTGCCCAGCCGAGAGCAGCCTTACCTCGCCAAGTCCTTCCGACGTTTGCCGCTGGCTCCGTTTTGGCTGAGGGCAACGTGACGTTTCATAACTTTATATATGGCTATTTAACTTTTGTATCCTACTAAAGCGCTGATTTTGTACGCTTGACTGAATTGTTTGCTTTATTTCTTATTGTATATTCTTAATGGCAATTATTGATAATTAAAACTGACATAAAACAAATAGAGACAGGGTTGTGTTTTATGTTATAGCCTATTTCATTTTATTACAGTGAAGTTAATCAGAGTATGCACAAATAGTATTACATTTAATATTTTTGAAATATATACGAAAAGAGGCAGGGTTGTTTAATATTTCGTTTTGTTATAAATATATGCAGACATTGCAGATAATCAATCACTCGTTGCCTGAGACTATTAATATGTCTTTGTTTGTTTTTTAAATAAAACGAAAAGAGGCAGAGTGGTGTTTTATAACAAATTTCGTTTTATTGTTGGCTAAAATATACATAAAGAGATAACCGGAGAAGCCAGAGCGAGCTGAGTGACGTTATCAAGAACACTGCTGTTCCATTTGCAGAATCACTGGACTTGTGTTCTCCCGTCCACAGGGGTTCGTTCTCCTGAGTCGAACTTGCCAAGTCCCATCTACCAAGGACGCGAGTCCGAAGTTTGCGAACTCGGTTTTGAGAAACGGCCCAGAGTTTGAAAGCTGCTTGCCGTCGCTTCTATATCGTCATCGTGTTATACCCGCCAATAGCGAGCAAGGTGGATAAGCCAGTCTGTGATTGGTTCCCGCAAAAGTGTAACAGCGCAGCAGAAATTAATGCACGGGTTTCCAGACTGAGTTGCCGAGCGAAATCAAATCGCCGGCAGATCAGGCTGGGTTTACCCAGACTAACAGAACATCTGACTGTACATGAATCATTACATACCAGATTAGAATTAACACGGTTACTTGAATGTTGCTGCATTACTGTCAAATCCATATTGTAAAAGTCGGTTTGCAAAGCCTGCATTGAAATGCGATTGATTTACCAAAGAATCCACAGTGAAATATACCAAATACAAATAAATAAAGCTCAACTGAGACATTCACGTTGATGAAAATAAATAACCATCTTCCTAGCATTAGGATCCTTTGAAAGGTAATGTTATTTTTAGTCCTGTATCGCACTTCTAACGTTGCAATGATGAAGTGGGCATTGATTTCTTTTGTGGAGGCGGCGTTTCACCTATCTATGACAGGCACATTCCAGGACCAATCGTTCGCTGGGCCTGGTGTCAATACCATAGACTGTAAAAAAATATGGACGTAGCGTCCGTGACGTCACCCATAGAGTTCTGAACAGCAGTTTTGACGCCTAAATGAGGACGCGGCCATCTTAGCTGCGCGTCACCGCACGTCACTCCCGGATAACTGAAAATGGGCAAAGAGGCGGGGAGGTGGTTTGAGTTGATATGACTGGTTGCTGAAACCACGCCCGCCTAGCTCGATGTGACCATGTTAGCAAGCAAAGGAGCTTTCTATCTATCTTAGATACGATCTAAAATATTAATGAAGAGTTTTATCATCAGAACGTTTACTGTCAATCTACGGTGTTTCTTTAAGATATAGATGCTCCAACACCAGTAGTGTTGGGTGTGCAAATAACAACATGGAAAATCAAAATGGGACTTCATACCTTTATAATGAAAAAGAGATCGCGAGATGAATCCAATCTGTGGCACTTGGGTAAAATATGAGTGTCCATTGCAAAACAAAAAAACATTTCACATTTCTTCTGAATGATCTGCTCTCTGTCATCGTTCTTCAAGAAAGGATGCAATCTGAGCAGCGTTTATGTTGTAAAACTGTATACGATCGTATCTAACAAACAAATGTGCCTGTGTCCAAAGTATATTTTGTTTTAAAATAGTGCAGCAGCTTTAGTTATAATATCCAAGCAGTGCTGTCAGAGTTGTATATCCTCCTGGTATTGTCATTGTAGTTAATCTCACAAACAAAACTTTCAGCCAATGCCACGATCCAACAACGTGTGTTCTGTGTCTCTTCCCCATGCATGCACATCTACACAGACACACATCAGTCTCGAATATTATGCAGCAAGCCATATTTTATAATTGTATAAAATAATCGAGAAAAAAAAGCACAAAAACGGCTGAGATGCCAAATTCAGCGGCAGCTGAGGTAACATGACGGCTCAGACAGCAGCGCAATCTACCTGTCACTCAAGTGACCACGCCCTTAATTATGCAGAACTTTAAGGCTTAATATAATTTAAACGGATAAGTTATAAAAAAATTCACCCCCCTCAGAGTTGTCATGAAGGGCAAAAATAGCAGTATAGACCAAAACCACAATTTGAACCAACTTGTAAACATGTTTTTTTCTGCTATAAACTTGGCCAATTTAACATGGGACTCTGAGATTCTGCTCTCTTTTGGAGCCTGTCCCTAGCGGCCAGTCGATAAATCGCAGTTTAAGTTACTTCCGTATTGGCTTCACGAGAGAAAGGGGGAGGTTGCCGCTTGGTCAATACAAGCTTTTACAGGTCTAACAAGGAGGTTTTAAGTTCTGAAAATTACAGGATATAGTATGATGAACGCTCAAGTAAAAGTTGATTTCTCAATTCATGACCCCTTTAAATCAGCACCATAAAAATATGAAATCTTACGAGGATCATAATCATTTTTTTATTTTTTATTTTTTTATTTAGTTTGTTGTGCTAGTCTAAAAATGTTAGGTTTCATAATTTCTACATTTTGACTGTTTTGGCTAACTTCAACTTCATTTGCTCCCAATAACTTCCTGACTTCATTTCCTGCTTACAAAGTGAAAAAAAAAAAAAAAAAACCTAGGGCTGTTTCAGAGATATAGAAATTGCATACATTACAAATAATAAAAAATGAATACATTAAAAAATATTTTGTTTTAAATAAATTGTGCATATTTTTACCATTAAAATAAATGTTTGTTGTACATGTGTTACTCTTTGTTATCTTAATCTCATTTCTGTATTTTCTTTTACCTGTATTCATTAAAAATATTTGATATATATCTGTTAAGTTTTATGTATAATTTCCTAATGCTGAGTGAAAATAAATGGAATCTATGTGCTCTTCAGCACTTAAATTGTCTTACATTTTGCAACACATGAACAAGATTGAAGACCTATTTTAATCAGCATTTTCGCGCCACCTTGTGGTAAAATGTAAGTGAAGCTATGTGATAAAACTTGGGATAAACTAATATAAATAATAAATGGATATAATAATATAACGATAAATGAAAATGATGAAGATATATGTGAAGTGAAAATGTATAAGATGTTATACAAATACTTTTGCTAAAAGCATCTATAAAAGGGATATTTCACCCCAAAATTAAAATTTTGTCATTAGGCTACTTATTCAACCTCAAATTGTTCCAAACCTGTATAAGTTTCTTCTGTTGAACACAAAATAATATTTTGAAGAATGTAGTAACCAGACAAGTAGGAAAAAAATACTATGGAAGTCAAAGGCTATGTCTACACTTTGTTTGTTATAATGAGAGGATTTGTGAGCGAGCAGAACTCAGAGTCCACTCACCGCTCACAACGGCAGAGTTTTTGTTCAGTGTCAACTTAAACACCTTTCGCCTTTGCGAAATCAACAGATAGACCATAGACTGTAAAAAAAAAAAAATAGTTAGATCCATATGCCCAGAACTCGCAGCCACTTTTATCCCATACTCAGTCTCCTTTAGCCCTTACTCGCAGCCACTTTTGTCCAGTCATGTTTCACTTTGGTCACGGACTCGCAGCCTCCTTTATCCATTTATCCCGGACTCGCAGTCACTTGTATCCAGTCATGTTTCACTTTTATCCCATACTCGGACTCTCGGAGCCACTTTTACCCGATTATCCCGTAGCCGTAGTCACTTTTATCCGTTCACTTCTCTGGGTTCGCACCCCACAGGTTTGCGATGGCAGCTCTATACTTGAGCTAAGTGAATATTTGAAGTGAAAGTTCAAGCGTACTGACAATGTCCTCTTTTAAGTATAACCCCAAGCAAGCTTTAGGTTTCAGGGTCCCCGACTTGATCTCCAACTGGAACACATGACAGCTGTTTTTCTCATCTGCTTTCCAAGAGCCAAACAACATTTCTTTTTTTTTTTTAATTATTATTATTTACTAAGTTTGTATTTGTTATAGCTTCCTTTATATTAATACGTTTACATAGGCTAGTCACGTCTATCCAAAGCGACGATGTAACTAGTAGATAAGTGTATGTTTCCTGGGATTCGAACCCACGAGTTGATGATACTAGCAACACCCTCTCTACTGCTTGAGCTAATTGCGAGGTGTTTTGGAAGCATGACTGCCCGCCTTGTAGGTGAATGTTTGAGTGCGCTTATGGCAAGCCATTTTAACATTTAAAAGTTAAGTTCGACTATCCGTAATTAACGTTGTAGATATCACCAACGTCTTTCTGACTAGTCCTAATTACATTTTGGATAGTCGGAATTGTCATTCGAGATATCTGTAACGTAATTGTGGCTAGTCGAAACGACAGATAGAGATATCTGTAATGCAGTTTTGACTAGGCAAAACTGAATTACAGATATCTGCAATGACGTCATTGAAAACGACATTCAACTCGTCACACATCTTAAATGACAATTGCAGATATCCGTAATTCAGTTTTGCCTAGGCAGAATGAAAGTTAACGATATCTCAAACGTCATTATGACTAGTGCAAATTATTGTGCATGACGTTGCTCTATTTTAGATATCTATAAATACGTAATTTCCCTTCCCTGGGAAGGGGATCATAGAAGAAGAAAGAAGCAGTCATGGCGTTGGCTGTAATCGAAAAAAACACCAGAAAATGGCATGAAATTCAACGAGCCCTCACACAGGGGATTTGTGGAGAGAGAGAACGTCGTTCTATTGAAAACTGTGAAAGAAATCTCGGAAGAATTGAGCATTTGCTATCACCAGACACAAACAATGAACTCAAAAGCAGTTTGGCTCAACTGAAAACTCTAATAGACGCAAATTTCCATGCTGGGGAAGACGGACGTTTCTCTGTCAGGCGCATTAGTTCAGGTGAGTCTGTTTATCACTGTATTCATGTATTATCATATTCATTCACGTTAAAGGGGAAATCCGGCCGTTTTAACATCTATGGTTTTCTCGGCTCACCCATAGACAGTAGAAGGGTTCACCGCGGGAGCTGTAGGAAGAAGAAAAAAACGACAAAAAATGCAGCGCAATCTCATGAAGCTCCGTGCAGGAGCTCTTCTGCCATAAACAGTATAGAAACCATAAAATGATTAGACCACCATTTACTTGCATTAAGCAACTCTGTTGTTATTTTTATAATTAGTATTAATATAATTGTTATATAATATATTGCCACACTTATGTGAATTATATTATCAGAAAACTGAACATTTGGCGTTGTCAGTCTTTTATTTGTGCTTAATGGATAAAACAACGGCGCTGCGCATTTATGGCTATACTAATTAGCAATAATTCTGACTTTATATTTATTAACGTGCTTATTTGTGCAATCATTAAATGTATTGGTCTTACACCACTGTTATGTCCACTGGTCACAGCAATAAATACTGTATTTTTGCAATTCCACAAGTCTCTCCATTTCCAGTGTAGCCTACTGGCCTATTCATTAACAATATGCAATTTCAATGCATGTATGAGAATTGGTATGATGGTATACTATAAAATTACAAAAAATAAACAGTCCAATGCTGCTTAAACACTTAAACTTAGTTGACTTTTTCTTTTTGTAGGGAGAAGAGGCCGACCAGCCATTGATGTTACCAGAGAACACATTGAATTTCTGCTGAAGCAAGGCCATACAATTTCAAAAACTGCTGAAATACTGGGATGCTCCTCATCATTTCTGTACAAGAAGTCAAAGTTGTTGGGTATACCTGTTAGAAGTATGCTGTCTGCAATAGATGATGGTGAACTAGAACAACATGTGAGGCAACTTCAGAGCCAATATCCTAATTCTGGAAATGAGGTAATTGGAGGTCTTTATCTTTAGGCTGTATTTAATTCACATTTGTGTGCCATTGTTTTGTGAATATCATGTCAATTTAGATCTTTTGACAAATCTGTTGCAGATGATAAGAGCCCTGTTGCGTGCACAGGGTGTGCTTGTTACACGGTCCAGGGTGCGTGAGATGTTGACACGGGTCAATCCTACTGCTGCTGCAAGGAGATGGAGCCAGACAGTTGCAAGACGTGTTTATCATGTACCTTACCCCAATAGCTTGTGGCACATTGATGGGAACATGCGTCTCATAAGGTTATTATTACCAGACTTGTCATTTTTTTAATATTTTGAAAAGAACTTCAGCAAGTAAAAAAAGTTTACAGCTATATTGTTTCCAGACTACTGTCAATAGTATTATAATCTTCAAAGTAATATTTGTTTTTCAACCTTTCTAGATGGGGTTTTGTGATTCATGGTGCAATTGATGGATACTCCCGTCTGATTACTTACCTCAACTGCAGCACAGACAATCGTGCCACAACAGTCCTTTCTCAGTTTTTGAAAGCAACATGCCTCTATGCCCTACCATCAAGAGTCAGATCTGACCATGGTGGTGAAAACATCCTTGTGGCTTTATTCATGCATCTAGTTCAAGGACTTGAACACAGAGGTTTCATAACCGGACAATCAGTTCACAATCAGAGAATTGAACGCCTTTGGCGTGATGTATTTTTGCATGTGTTGCAGCACTTTTACCTTATGTTCTACTCCTTAGAGGATTCAGAGGTTCTAAACCCAGATGATGATGTCCACAGACTTTCACTGCATATTGTTTATCTTCCTGAGATTCAAAAAAGACTGGAGCAGTTTAGACAGGCCTGGAACCTCCATCCGTTGCGAACAGAAAATAATTGCACACCAACTCAACTCTGGACAGAGGGCATGCTCAAAAACATTGCAACAGACAGCACAGCTGTCAACAATGTGTTTGGGGAAAATCCCTACAGTGACCAAAACATTGATGCCATCCTAGCGCAGTATGGAATTCAAACACTGCCTACACTTGATGAGGAAGAGTTCCCAGCTGTTAATGTAGAGCCACCTCAACTCATCCTCACTCAGCAACAACAGACATCTGTACACAATGCAATCCAACACCTTTCTGATCTAAAGATAAAATATCAGGCTTGCTGTACTGCAATTATCAGTATTTTGCAAACTCAGGTATAGTCTAATTCCAAGCCCAGAGATAAAAGTTTATTGGCTGCATATATTATCCAGGACTGAAAGACATTTTTAGTTTCAACAGCTTTAAGTTACATTTTCTGTTAAAATAAGGTGGTATGGTAGTGCAGCTGCAGCTGATGGCGCTAATGCCAGGTGTGCTAGATTTGGCAGTAGCTAACACTGTTGGTGCTGTGTTATGTTTTATTGTCTTTTTTTTTTTTGTAGTACTGTTGGCTGACAATATTCGTTTTGTTCCTTTCTACTCCCATTGTTATAATTCGTAGAAAAAGTGGAAAAGCATCTAATTAGTATGAATGAGATTTAAATGTTGAATAAAACTCGTAATGTATGAAAAACGTGAAACATCTTAAGGTTTAAATGGAATATGAATCAATAGACAAGATCTGAAAATGCATGAAAAAGAAAATTCAATATGAATGTTTGGAAAAGTGGAGAAGGATCTAACTATTTTGAATGGGATGAAAAGATGAATAAACTGGTAATGTATGAAAAACAAAGTTTAATGGCTTGAATGAGAATTTTAGATTACCAGTTGAGAGAGGTTTAACTGCCAAAAATACCTTAATCCACTAATCAGAACAGAGACTGAGTTGTGATGGGGACAGGTTACTACGATAAGCTGTTGAGGTTGACATCCAGCAAACCAGCCAGACCTTTAGTTTGCCTTCTCTGTATTCACTGTGTATTCATCAACCTGTACATAAACCAAACATATTGGCTGTAATGTGTGATTTCATCAAACTCATTGAATTATAAGCCCAATAATTCCTTACAGTTGGTTTATAAAGGATATCTAATTCATTAATCAACCTCAGTGTCATCATAGTAACCATGAACTATAAGCCCAATATGTCTCATAAAACCTAAAGAAAATATACATTTTCAAAAAAAGTAAAACATAAATTTATAACTTAACAAAAATAATTTAAAGCAAAAAAACTACACAAGTTTGAGTTAGCTGAAAAACTCAATATTGAATAACCGCCAAATGAACTGAAGTGAACTGTTACTCATGCAAAATGAACAGGATTACTGAATCAATTTTTTTTTTTTTTTTGAAGTGCATGAGATTCTATAATTAACATCTGAACCAGTGACTTTCTTCAACAGCATTCTATTCAATAACTTCTAAGCACAAATATAGCTCAAGTGAAAACTGAATTTCCAAGTTTTACACACAGTGACATCATGCAAGACCAAAGGTTGGAGCTTGCAAAATTCCCTCCATCATGTATTGTTTGAAAGCTTCATAGGAAGAGTGCAGCGGCAGGTGGAGTACAAGAATACAAGTATTGGCTTCTGGGAATAGTCTGTTGCCCTCATGAAGGAACTGAATTTGTGGACGGTGTGGAAATCCCAGTGGAGGCACTGTTGAAGCTCCAGATGTAAACTCCAATACCTTCTCTAGGGTGACTGGACTGCATTCTCCTTCTGTAACATAAGAAATAGTAGTCTGAGAAACCGTATTCTGAGAAACAGTAATTCAGGCCCCTTAAAACACATGTTGATTTTATTTTTAGCCCATGTCGCCTAGCCCTAACCTTTTGTATGCGTTACTTTGGAGCAATTTGGAAGTTGCATGCTGACATCAAGGACTTTATGGTGAATATCAACCACAAAAGCCTCAGTAAAGTACATTTTTGGTAAAATATTACAAAACAATATGAACAAGTTTAAGGGAGCTACCCATGTTCACACAACCAGACTTCACAAATGTCACTTCAACTATGGCATTATCAGCATTTATTTTCCTGCCAACCAGGACAACAAAATGACCACTAATAATTGTACTTATGAAGTCCATGTTATTATAACTTGTACAATAAATAGTATACCTTCAATATCAATTAACCAGTCACGCCAAAAGCATATTGTCATGTTTTCTCGTGCTCTCCTGTTGCTGCCTTGCGCAGAGAAGTCCACGTCAAATAAAGTGCATAGGTCCTTCGCCTGTAGTGGAATCTCCTCACTGACAAACATGTTGTAGAACACTGCTGGATTCTTCCTCAGCTCCTCCAGTAAACCAAGGGTTTTTAACCCCTCAACAAACCTATAAAAACCATGTTACAATGTGTGAATCACCCTGGGCCAATGACAGTTTCATTTTTCGGACAGATAAGACAGGTGAGGCACTTACTGGTCCAGGGCAGTCGCCAATCTTCCATTGACAAAGAAGTCTGCAGCTGACTGGACAAGGGAGTCCTTCTCCTCCAGGCTGGACACATGTCTTAAGGCACCTATAATGCTGAGACTATCTGCTGCCTCTGCAATTGCACCGTTCGCCTCTCGGACCGTTGTTGCTTCCTGTATCTAAAAAGACAGACAGGAAAAAAAAAAGAAAAGAAAAGAGAAAGAGATAGTGAGTCAGTGAGGGAGTCCAAAATTGGCTTGTAAAGATACCTTCCCAATATAAATTAGATGTTTAAGCAACATAGCACTCGTGTTCATGAGAATGTTCGTGGATATCCTCACGGCTGTGGTTCAGCCGCAGCCATGAGGCCGAAGGCCGATTGACGCAGGTAACCTGAACACGTTTGAAGCAATTCATAAATAGAAAGTTAAAAGAACATAGGGCTGTCACAGTACTGTACATTCAATGTATAACACCTTTCTCCTGCTTACTTTTATTAACTGTTCCCTGAAAGTATGGTCACCAACTTCATCCACCGTGGCCGGGCGTGTTGGTATCCCACAGATTTGATGGAAAAGCCTTTCGGAAAAGAAATGTGGACCGACTCCTCCATGGACCACACACACAGCAATCATTTTTGCCACCCACATGTAAAGTTTAGTCTGCAAAGCTAAAATTAAAGAAATAACAGTAAAATCTTGCTCTGCTGTAATGCTTGTTAATTTAATACCTTAAAATGCTATGATTAATATTAGTGCTACTACAAAACTTATTGCACCTTTCAAAACATGTTTCAAAAAGGTGTTTCAGTACATTAAAGAAACGAAGAATCATGGAAAAATCCTAACCAAGAGTTAACAAATTTTAAGGCAAAATAACTAAAATAAAAATAACGAGACAGACAACAAACAGGATGAAACCTGCCCAACACACAAAAAAACAAAATAAACAATAAATCAGACAGGAGAAATAAGGGAGCAATCATTTTTAAATGGGTTTCCATGTATACACTTCTAGAATTCTGCCAGTTGAATGAGGACAGTCCTAAGAATTTGGGCTTCCCTACCTTGAGTATCAAGAGACAACTGTCGGTCTTTCTCATGTCCCTCAAAGATATTTGACTGGTGGACAGCCCTCATCAACAGCCTTAGGTACTCTCTTGTCGGGCCGCCTTCGTCAACTGCTCCTTCACCATTGTCATCTTCATCCACAAAGACAACATCCAATTTTGCTTCAGGGTTGAAGAACCTACGCTTAAATGCCCGCACGCTACACAGTAAAACATTATCCCTGCACACATTTATTTGGTTGCTTTTGGACAGAAGCTTCCATCAACTTTGCTGACCTTTTTTTCAATATGGTCTGTAGATCAGTCCTGCAAACAAAGAAGTTCATGCATTTTATTTTAACCACCTGATTAAATGTAACAAGATATAGAAAATGAAACCTCTACATATACTAAAAAAAAAAAAAATATATAAAATCAAGTTAATGAGAAAAACACACTCATCCACAGGTCCTCCAAGGTGATGTGTTGATACAGGAGACTGATTTTGTGAAACAGTCTCATCTTGTTCATCAAGAATAATGATTGGTTCTTGTGCAGATGAAGGAGAGAGTGATGGTTCATCATGAAGAGTCAGGATTTCTTGTGGTTGTGAGAATAGAGTGAGCGGTGGCTGGGTGGACGGCTCAGACAGCGGTGAGCAGGTGGAGGGCTCAGACAGCGGTGGCTGGAAAGAGGGCACAGAGAGACTTGGCTGGGTGGAGGTCTCAGACAGCAGTGAGCGGGTTGAGGGCTCAGACAGCAGTGAGCGGGAAAGAGGGCACAGACAGCAGTGAGCGGGTGGAGGGCTCAGACAGCAGTGGCTGGAAAGAGGGCACAGACAGCAGTGAGCGGGTGGAGGGCTCAGACAGCAGTGAGCGGGTGGAGGGCTCAGACAGCAGTGAGCGGGTGGAGGGCTCAGACAGCAGTGAGCGGGTGGAGGGCTCAGACAGCAGTGAGCGGGAAAGAGGGCACAGACAGCAGTGAGCGGGTGGAGGGCTCAGACAGCAGTGGCTGGAAAGAGGGCACAGACAGCAGTGAGCGGGTGGAGGGCTCAGACAGCAGTGAGCGGGTGGAGGGCTCAGACAGCAGTGAGCGGGTGGAGGGCTCAGACAGCAGTGAGCGGGTGGAGGGCTCAGACAGCAGTGGCTGGAAAGAGGGCACAGAGAGACTTGGCTGGGTGGAGGTCTCAGACAGCAGTGAGCGGGTGGAGGGCTCAGACAGCAGTGGCTGGAAAGAGGGCACAGAGAGACTTGGCTGGGTGGAGGTCTCAGACAGCGGTGAGCGGGTGGAGGGCTCAGACAGCAGTGGCTGGAAAGAGGGCACAGAGAGACTTGGCTGGGTGGAGGTCTCAGACAGCGGTGAGCGGGTGGAGGGCTCAGACAGCAGTGGCTGGAAAGAGGGCACAGAGAGACTTGGCTGGGTGGAGGTCTCAGACAGCGGTGAGCGGGTTGAGCGCTCAGACAGCAGTGAGCAGGTGGAGGGCTCAGACAGCAGTGGCTGGAAAGAGGGCACAGAGAGACTTGGCTGGGTGGAGGTCTCAGACAGCGGTGAGCGGGTGGAGGGCTCAGACAGCAGTGAGCGGGTTGAGGGCTCAGACAGCAGTGAGCGGGAAAGAGGGCACAGACAGCAGTGAGCGGGTGGAGGGCTCAGACAGCAGTGAGCGGGTGGAGGGCTCAGACAGCAGTGAGCGGGTGGAGGGCTCAGACAGCAGTGAGCGGGTGGAGGGCTCAGACAGCAGTGAGCGGGTGGAGGGCTCAGACAGCAGTGAGCGGGTGGAGGGCTCAGACAGCAGTGAGCGGGTGGAGGGCTCAGACAGCAGTGAGCGGGTGGAGGGCTCAGACAGCAGTGAGCGGGTGGAGGGCTCAGACAGCAGTGAGCGGGTGGAGGGCTCAGACAGCAGTGAGCGGGTGGAGGGCTCAGACAGCAGTGAGCGGGTGGAGGGCTCAGACAGCAGTGAGCGGGTGGAGGGCTCAGACAGCAGTGAGCGGGTGGAGGGCTCAGACAGCAGTGAGCGGGTGGAGGGCTCAGACAGCAGTGAGCGGGTGGAGGGCTCAGACAGCAGTGAGCGGGTGGAGGGCTCAGACAGCAGTGAGCGGGTGGAGGGCTCAGACAGCAGTGAGCGGGTGGAGGGCTCAGACAGCAGTGAGCGGGTGGAGGGCTCAGACAGCAGTGAGCGGGTGGAGGGCTCAGACAGCAGTGAGCGGGTGGAGGGCTCAGACAGCAGTGAGCGGGTGGAGGGCTCAGACAGCAGTGAGCGGGTGGAGGGCTCAGACAGCAGTGAGCGGGTGGAGGGCTCAGACAGCAGTGGCTGGAAAGAGGGCACAGAGAGACTTGGCTGGGTGGAGGTCTCAGACAGCGGTGAGCGGGTGGAGGGCTCAGACAGCAGTGGCTGGAAAGAGGGCACAGAGAGACTTGGCTGGGTGGAGGTCTCAGACAGCGGTGAGCGGGTTGAGCGCTCAGACAGCAGTGAGCGGGTGGAGGGCTCAGACAGCAGTGGCTGGAAAGAGGGCACAGAGAGACTTGGCTGGGTGGAGGGCTCAGACAGCGGTGAGCGGGTGGAGGGCTCAGACAGCAGTGGCTGGAAAGAGGGCACAGAGAGACTTGGCTGGGTGGAGGTCTCAGACAGCAGTGAGCGGGTTGAGGTCTGACAGCAGTGAGCGGGTTGAGGGCTCAGACAGCAGTGAGCGGGTTGAGGGCTCAGACAGCAGTGAGCGGGTGGAGGGCTCAGACAGCAGTGAGCGGGTGGAGGGCTCAGACAGCAGTGAGCGGGTGGAGGGCTCAGACAGCAGTGAGCGGGTGGAGGGCTCAGACAGCAGTGAGCGGGTGGAGGGCTCAGACAGCAGTGAGCGGGTGGAGGGCTCAGACAGCAGTGAGCGGGTGGAGGGCTCAGACAGCAGTGAGCGGGTGGAGGGCTCAGACAGCAGTGAGCGGGTGGAGGGCTCAGACAGCAGTGGCTGGAAAGAGGGCACAGAGAGACTTGGCTGGGTGGAGGTCTCAGACAGCGGTGAGCGGGTGGAGGGCTCAGACAGCAGTGGCTGGAAAGAGGGCACAGAGAGACTTGGCTGGGTGGAGGTCTCAGACAGCAGTGAGCGGGTGGAGGGCTCAGACAGCAGTGGCTGGAAAGAGGGCACAGAGAGACTTGGCTGGGTGGAGGTCTCAGACAGCGGTGAGCGGGTTGAGCGCTCAGACAGCAGTGAGCGGGTGGAGGGCTCAGACAGCAGTGGCTGGAAAGAGGGCACAGAGAGACTTGGCTGGGTGGAGGTCTCAGACAGCGGTGGCTGGGTGGACGGCTCAGACAGCAGTGAGCGGGTGGAGGGCTCAGACAGCAGTGGCTGGAAAGAGGGCACAGAGAGACTTGGCTGGGTGGAGGTCTCAGACAGCGGTGAGCGGGTGGAGGGCTCAGACAGCAGTGGCTGGAAAGAGGGCACAGAGAGACTTGGCTGGGTGGAGGTCTCAGACAGCGGTGAGCGGGTTGAGCGCTCAAACAGCAGTGAGCGGGTGGAGGGCTCAGACAGCAGTGGCTGGAAAGAGGGCACAGAGACTTGGCTGGGTGGAGGTCTCAGACAGTGATGACTGACCATGAGATGTATGGTGTAGGACATAAGCTCCATCATTTTGTTGATCTGAGAGAATTTCCTGAAGACAAACATGCACAATACATGAGCTTGCACAAACCAAAACACATTCCGTTTTCATTTGGTTTTCAAATAAGGATGTACAGGTAAATGTGTTGCATTTTATTTCCAGACTCAAAGCACATATAGAGTTGAGGATGCTTTTATGCCATAATCCATTATTGACCCGGAGGAACTGCTCTCAACTGATCTTGATGCGGCTTCTTGCACCACAAAGATTTCACTGGCAATATCATCTTGTCCCACAAAGTCAAACAAGATCTAAAAAGATGTGAAACAGTCAAGTTTTACAACCCACTGAACCACTGAGAAGACACTTGATATTTTCTCAAGCTGAACACACATCACCTGGATTGGCTCCGACAAGCGGAATTTCCTCATATTGGTGTGTCCATTTGGATATTTAAATTTGATCAACACCCCATCTGAGGGTTCCTCACATGCAGACATTCGCCAACGTCTTGCCTCAATAGCCTGAAATGTGATCTCTCATTTAAAAAAAAAAAAAAAAAAAACAAAAAAAACACCCTTCAGCTAGTTTATCAAACTAATTTATTATAAACAAACCTTTTGACGTCTTTCCTCACAAGCCTGATAGACTAGTTTCTTCCTCTCCTATTAAAAGATCACATTAAAAGTACGTATGCATTCTGTAAGAGTGTGTAAATCATACATAAATAGAACTTGGAAGTATTACCTTCTCTTGATCCACCAACAAACTTGTATTATACTCCTGGTCTTGCTGGGCACGTATTGCTCGCCATTCTTGAAGAGCCTAAAGTAAAGCGCATTTTTTTAATTATATATATATATATATATATATATATATATATATTAGTACAGTCCAAAAGTTTGGAACCACTAAGATTTTTAATGTTTTTAAAAGAAGTTTCGTCT
Source organism: Chanodichthys erythropterus (assembly GCF_024489055.1). Lineage (NCBI taxonomy): Eukaryota > Metazoa > Chordata > Actinopteri > Cypriniformes > Xenocyprididae > Chanodichthys > Chanodichthys erythropterus. The sequence continues at coordinate 17,375,178 of NC_090243.1, read as the reverse complement.
GCTCACCAAGGCTACATTTATTTAATTAAAAATACAGTAAACAGTAATATTGTGAAATATTATTACAATTTAAAATAACTGTTTTCTATTTGACTATATTTGACAAAGTAATTTATTCCTGTGATGCAAAGCTGAATTTTCAGCATCATTACTCCAGTCTTCAGTGTCACATGATCCTTCAGAAATCATTCTAATATGCTGATCTGCTGCTCAATAAACATTTATGATTATTTTCAATGTTGAAAACAGTTGTGTACTTTTTTTTTTTTCTTTCAGGATTCCTTGATGAATAGAAAGTTCAAAAGAACAGCATTTATCTGAAATACAAATCTTCTGTAGCATTATACACTACCGTTCAAAAGTTTGGGGTCAGTAAGAATTTTTATTTTTATTTTTTTGAAAAGAAATTAAAGAAATGAATACTTTTATTCAGCAAGGATGCATTAAATCAATCAAAAGTGGCAGTAAAGACATTTATAATGTTACAAAAGATTAGATTTCAGATAAACACTGTTCTTTTGAACTTTCTATTCATCAAACAATCCTGAAAAAAAAATATTGTACACAAATATTTTGTACAATTGTACACATTAAATGTTTCTTGAGCAGCAGATCAGCATATTAGAATGATTTCTGAAGGATCATGTGACACTGAAGACTGGAGTAATGATGCTGAAAATTCAGCTTTGCCATCACAGGAATAAATTACTTTGTCAAATATAGTCAAATAGAAAACAGTTATTTTAAATTGTAATAATATTTCACAATATTACTGTTTTTACTGTATTTTTAATTAAATAAATGTAGCCTTGGTGAGCAGACGAAACTTCTTTTAAAAACATTAAAAATCTTAGTGGTTCCAAACTTTTGGACTGGACTGTATATATATATAAAAATATAAAAAAAAGGCATTTCTCACAAATCACCATAAAATAGTACACGCAAATAAAAAAATAAATAAAAAAAACACACATACCATTTATTCTATACAGTGTCAAAATTGGTTACCTGATTTGCAACCACACTTTGAGCTTGGGTACTCTCAGCCACAGGTGCGGTCTCCTCTTGCACTGGAGCAATTGAGAGTGGTGGGAATGAATTCATGGATATGGCAGAGGATGTGGATGCCACCTGGTAGTACACAGAAAATCCAAATGATTTCTCCTTCAGCAAGAGAACACACACTCATAGTGGAAACAAAATACATCATTAGAAAATATCAATAGGTAGAAAAATTACTAAAACTAATCCTAGGGAATGTAACTGCTCAGACACCACACAGAATAAATAGATACATCTTAATACATATTTAAATAAAAATAAAATAAATAAAAAATAAAAACAGTTTATATTTGTATTTGCCACTCATCACTACAAAGTGCAGAGTGGACATAACAAAAATCATTAGATGTGCAATCATTTTAATATGGACGTGATCTGAAACCACTTGCGAGGTCTCATCTACTGCTGGAGCTGCGAGTGGTGGGAATGAATTCTGGGACATGGCAGAGGGTGGTGATGTTACCTAAGGGTAGAGAGGGTAACAGTTATAGGTATAGACATTACAGAGAACACATATTTATATGATTGTAGTATGATACAAATCCCTGTGTATAATTCCATACCTGCAAGACAGTGGCTCGTGGCACGATGTAAAGCCTGCTTTTGCCAACAACTGCTTTTAGTTCCTTCACAGAACTAACTTGCAATTTCTGGATCTTGCGTCCTTTGCCTGTCCTTGCCAATTCAAAGCCTACCAAATTTAAACTGATGCGAGGGTAGCTTTGGCAAACAAAGTTGTTCAATTCAGATAAACTCCAGTTTAACCCAATCTTTGAGTTTGTGTGTCCGGCCTCCGTTGACTCATGCACAGGTTTTCCTAAAAATGGAAGTGTAAACATCAGTATAATCGGTTCCTAGTGGCAAAGTAAAAATTTTTTAGTTGCTACAAGATCTTTCAGGACTCCTAGCATTCAGGAATCATATTTTCAGACATAATCGTAGTGTTGTCAAACCCCAAAAGTAGACCTGTGTGACTACCACAGTTAACCTAAGATCATTTGTGTTTCTACTAAGTTTACAGCTTTGAAACTAAACGAACCCTACACTCCTAAGAAAATTGCATATGACAGAAGAAAGAGCCTGGTCTCACTCACAAGGCCATCACACATTTGACCATATGTAAAAGAACATTAACATACAACATATGGTGTAGCTTAGCGTCTGAATGCACCAATGCATCAAAGAGAAAACTACTCTGCAATATTTCTTTAAAACAAATGCTAAAAGTATTAACATAGTCAAATGTTTCCCAATATAGAGACAGTATAACAAATCGGACCATACAGGCTCAAGCCAACATAAAATCCAAAGCAGCTCATTCCATAGCTGTCTCTGCAAGAAGGTTAGATAATAAGGTGTAAAAGTAAATAACAATTCTTATCTGCTTCAATCTCACATTTACCTAATCCATGTTTAGCCAGTTCCTCAAGTTCTATTGTGGGGGGCAGAAAACCATTATCTGGCCCTGGAAGGAGGAAAAGTTTTGCTTGCCAAATAGGGTTTTCCCTGCGGCCACCAGATCCTCCTGTAAACACAAATTTACATTTACATTACATTTAGTCATTTAGCAGATGCTTTTATCCAAAGCGACTTACAAATGAGAGTAGTAGAATCAATCAAATCAACATGAGAACAACAGTATGTAAGTGCTGTGTGAAGTCACAGTTATGACAGTAAAGTGCTCATAGCAAGGAATTTTTTTTTTTTTTTTTTTTTTAAAATAAATACACAAATAGATAGAATAGAAATCAAGGTAAGTGCTACCATTACTGGGTCAAGTGCTGACGAAAAAGATACGTCTTTAGCATTTTTTTGAAATTAGCCACCTCACGTTGTCTTCCAGTTTCTGCCATATGTAAGTTTCAGCGTTAAAAACGTTATTTTAAGTAAACTTTGTACACGAACAATGTTCCCAATGCTCCTCGAGTTCAAGTGCAGATTTTGTCGTCAATATCCTTTTAAACAAATACATAACGGTCAGCAGTAATTCTTGGCTAAAATGTTCCCGTGTGTGAGTAATTTTAATGCTTAAAATTACTGTAGGTTATTGTTGACAATATTTATGAGAAAGATTCACACTAATACACTTTAATAAAGATGCTGACATGCATGCTATTCTTGCAATGGAAATGCAATAACACTAACTTCCTTAGATCAGAAAAAAAAGTTATTAGTTCAGATTAGTTCTTTTTTTTCCACAGTAAAAAAAGCCATAGCCTGTAGGTATTGATTTCAGGTTGAAACAGTATCTAACAGGTAAATTAACGAGTCAAACGTTCGTTTAAAAGGATATTGACGACAAAATCTGCACTTGAACTCGAGGAGCATTGGGAACATTGTTCGTGTACAAAAAGTTTACTTAAAATAACGTTTTTAATGCTGAAACTTACATATGGCAGAAACCGGAAGACAACGTGAGGTGGCTAATTTCTCTGAATTTCCCTAAATTAGATTCTGCCAAAAAGATCTTTAACTTATGGTTACAAAAAGACCTTACCATATATCTTATAATACTACAAGCAAAGTGTCATGTTGTGTCGAGCCTTCTTGATATTAAAAAATAGCTATTTTGCTGTGTAAGTTAATTGCATTTGCAGTAGTTCTAGCTGCTAGTAGTGCCCCTAGCGAACCCATTAAAAAAGCCATTAGACCCTAACAACAGTCAATCTTAAAAGTGCAGTTTTTGTCGTCAATATCATTTTAAATGAACGTTTACTCCAGTACATTCACAAAAAGACCCTAGAATGCATTTTGGCAACTGTTTTGCTTTAAGTTATTAAACAACTACCCCAAACTTCTGATAGCACATTAGCAAATATGATGTTTAAAGAAAAATTACCCTGAACTCGATGAACTCGCCGGCGAAACAGTCGTCTTGTTGTGGAAAGTAAGGTTGAATCATCATTTCTCGCTGCCAGCTCCTGTCTTGCACGGGCTGCAGCATTAAAAAGACGATTAAAAATGCCTTAGCCCTCTGGCTGCTCAGACATGGTGCTAATCAGTGCTAATTACCAGTTAACAGGTGCGATTTGAATGATTAGAACAACAACACGCTCTGCTCCCGCCTAAAGTGCGATGCGGGCCTAATTTGCATAAAGATATCTGCAACGTCATTTCGCCTAGTCAAAACTCTAATTCAAGATATCTGTAATTACATTTTGACTAGGCGGAATGAAAGTTACAGACATCTCAAATTTCAGATATCTCTAATCAAAATTCATTTCAAGATATCTATAACTTGATAATAGATATCTACAATTAAATTATGACTATCCCTAACTCCAGTTTGAGATATCTACAACGCCATTTTGACTAGTCATAATTCCAGTTACAGATATCTACAATGTCATTTCGCCTAGTCAAAACTTAATTTGAGATATCTGAAAAGGAACATGTAGATATCTTGAATTGAGTTGAATTAAAGATATCTTTAACTGGAGTTATGACTAGTCAGAATCAAATTGTAGATATCTCAAACTGGAATTACGGATATCTACAATCCAGTTACAGATATCCGTAATTCACATAGTGGATATCTGCAACTGAATTGTAGATATCTGTAATGATAAACCCCATACAAATGAATGGCAAAAGTGACGTCATTTGTCCTAGGAAGAATGTCTTTGTGGATATCTGAAATGACAATTATGGATAGGAAGAATGTAGTTGCGGATATCTGAAATGTTCTTTTTGACGAGGCAAAACTGAAATACAGATATCTGCAACACATATCCAGTCTAGCTTTTAAATGTTAAAATGGCTTGCCATATGCGCTGACCCTCAGCCAATAAGGAATCTGCAATAAGACATTACGTCATCCAGCTCCGATGAGCTTTTTAATTCAGTTTCGTTCCCTTTTCACATCGCTATTCTTTGGCTAAATTCGGAAAAGTAATAAAGACATGGCAGAGAGCTATATAGAGCAATGTACTATTCCGATTTCAGACTTTTTTTTTAAAAAAAATCAAAAAGTTACGTGTAGGAACTGTGTGACAAACTGACATGCCTTAGTTATAAATAGACTTAGGGGGGTCCCCCTGATATTTTTTATTTTAGTAAAGATAACAAAGACAAATCTAATTACATTCACGCAGTTAGGATCCGGTATATTCCGAGAATTTATTATTTATAATCTTTAATGTTGCTGAAGTCTGTTTTTCGCTTTCTCTAGCTTTCAATTTATCCACTGCATGATGGGGCTTTGTATTCCTTACTAACATAAATTGGAAACATGCACTCATTTTTCGTTATTACTTTTTTTTTTTTTTAACTTTTTATAATTAGTGAAAAGTCAAAACTAATTATGTTGTGAAGAAAAAAATAGAAAATAATCGCGCATGACATTCTTTTAAGTGCGGTAGGTGAAACTCATTTAAGTAACCACTAGGTGGCGCAAAGGGACGGTTATAGCAACATTGTTCAGTAAGGATGGAATTTGTAACTGAACATAAAATAATGAAATATATTAAACAGGTCATCTAAGGTCCTTTTGAAGTTACTGACTGCTCCTTTATGACTGCTTTCTGAGACATTATGAAATAATTATTCCTGTGCCACTGCTGAATCTGACAGTGAAACCAGTGAGTTTGGAAGCCTGTATTTGAGACATTTCAGTGTATTTTTGAGTAGAGCAGTAGAGCACAACACCAAGGTCATGGGTTTGATTCCCAGGAAAAGCAAAAAGTGTGTATCTTGAATCTTGAATTTAAGTCGCTTTGGGTAAAAGCGTCTGCCAAACGTATAAAATGTCATGACATTAATTCATTGATTTAGTTTACCTGTGTAAATACTTAAATTTTTATATGTCTGTATATTTCAGGCCATTGATCATCAAACGACTAAACTGAGGATGTTCAAAAGGATGTGTACAAAAACTGTATCCATTAATACACAAAAGGTAAAACAACAGTTATGAGTTTAATAAATACTTTGATACTTTTGCATAAAAAGTATCTGCCGTCTCTCAGAGTGAAGAAAAAGTGTTAGATGTTCATTGTGTGCTCTGTGTTTCAGACTGTAGCTGTTGAGAGCACTGGCCTCTCACCCAATTCAACAAGTGACGGAGATGACGGGTCTCTCAACTGCAGCGTGACCAATGAAGGATTTGTCGTTCCTTGCATGAGCTTCTCTGAAGTCCAAGCCTGTATTAAAATGTTTGAGTCACAACCTGGTCCACTTTTGTTCACAAATGAAGAGACTGTCAGACAGTCTGAGGTCCCAAACTGGAATGAATTCAGGTTAAGAAGAGAAGCAGTATGCTGGATCAAGCTAAAACGAGGAAACACAATCAAGTCCTGCTATGGTGTCTACTTAGGGAATGATTACATCTTGACTGCCCTTCATACATTTGAGTATGCTTGTCTATATGACGCTTATGTTTTCTTCCCCACCACAGACTTTGTTCTAGTTTATGAGGCAAAACTTCCCAAAGAGCATCATAAGTTTCATGACAGAGACCAGTGCCTTGTTCAGTTACTCAGGCAAACAGATGTTTTAGGCAAAGGTTTAGATGACCGCATTTGTGCGCCCCGTAAGAACGAGGATTTATATTTCTACACAATTGATAGCCAGGGGAATCTCCAAATGCATAAATGCAAAGATGTCACTCATTCTTCTACCATGAGTGAGAAAAGCCAAAGAAATGAATTTGTGATGTCCACGGCAGGTCAGCCGGGTGAAAGCGGCAATCCCGTTTTCAGTTTGAGATCCAAAAAATGTGTTGGAATATACAGAGGTATCACAAGATCTAAAAGGATGTGCATCAAAAATAGATTACAAACAGCTGATAGAATACACAACATCTGGAAGAACACATCTGTGCTGTTTGAACTTGCTCTACAGGATCTTGTCCAATCTTAAGACTGGATATTTCTATTTGCTGGTTGTGAGCAATCAGACCTCTGCTGATGAGTGAAGAATAAGCTAAATCTGTGCAATCTGTGTGGAAGGTGGGAGAGCCCTTTCCATGGGGACTGGAAGTATTAGTTTCCGGCATGTCCATGATGGGGTGAAGAGACAATTGTAACCTGTCAGGGAAGCATGTTCAGCACTCTCACTTCCGTAGCGGCCTCACTCAGACCAGACGAGGAGCGTTGGCCATTTACATAACATTTTCTTCAATCGACTACATCTGACTCCTGGTCTTCATTCATTACTGGATCGTAACTGTAAATCCCCTACAAAGGTGTATAAAATGTGTGAATATTCCCAAACATTTTGACATTCTCTGTATTGTTTAGATGATTTTTTATTTATTAAACTAAAAATGGATGGAAAAACACAGACATGCGTGTCGAACTGATTTGTTTTCATTTAGATAAAAAAAAAAAAAAATTATGGTTATATGTGTAAAAATTACTTTTGGTACAATTCTCATTAGCAACGTGTGTGTCACTTTAAGAGAGCAACCATATACATCTAGTAAACCATTTATACAATTTTATAATCATTTGTCATTTAATTGTCATTCGACCTATTATGTTATTTGATTTATATAAATTCATTCATCATTCTATTATTATTATTATTATTAATTTAGGTCATTTTATGTCTTTATATTTTATTTATGTCAATGCTCATGCAATGCTTGTGTAACCTTTGGCTATAAGTAACGGCAACCCCGACTACGCCACCTAGGCGATCTACCCAGGAATAAAATAGTTATACCCAAAAAAAAAAAAAAAAAAAATTCAACCAAAAGGAATTACAATAAAATGAAGGACCCTGCCGGTTCGGTAGGAATTAAAGACAGAGACGTGACTTTCTACAAATATAACATTTATTTATTTCACAAAACAACTATAAAATCTTCTTAAAATGAGAATCTCTTCAGCAGTTGACCAGTTATTTACTCAGTTATTATGGAACTAGTATGAGTTTCACAGAAGGGACACAAACCACAGCAATCAGTGCATCACAATCATTAGAAATAAGTGAAAATACAAAAACAAACCCCCCAAAAAAGAAAAGACAATTCTCCTCCCTTCCGTTAAATCTCAATATTACAGCTCCTCAAATACTACAAATAAACACATGGCAAACATTACTGATACCAACAAAATAAGAGAAATAAAAAAAATACAACAAATGCAAAAAAATAAATAAATCACAATATTGCACAATAACTCGAACTGCTTCACAGAAGGAGAAGAATACAAAAGCAGGTTAGTTTAATATACTTGCAAGGAGGACGAAAGCTTTCAACACTGGTTCCAACTGGTCATACAGATAACTAGGGCAGAATAATCTTTAAAAACAGTTCAAATAAACGGCGCAAGACCGCGACGTCTACAGCCAGTTGTATCCTCGATGAAAAACGGAACATGGAACGGTTATATGAAAACCAGTGGAAACACATATCAAACAGGTATAAAAATATATAGAAGCAGGTGTATCAAACGCCTCAAACAAGTTCATCAAACAAGTACATTCTAACAGGTATTTCAAACAATTACAAACAGCAGCTACAAACAGCAGCTACAAACAGCAGCTAGCGCTCAGGCCGCACCTGAAAAACAAAAAAATAAAGTTTCAAATAATTTCCCCCCTTCCAGAAAAAGAACCCCTGAGAAAAATATCTTACCTCCCAAGCGGGACTCAGACTACAGTAACCTTGTTACCTGCGTTCGATTGCCACCTCACGCACACACATCCCTGATGACAACGTGTATTTAGACTAAAATCTAAAACTATGAGAAAGGCAACCAAATGAGCGACTTACCAGGGAAAAGCAACAGGAAATAAGCCACAAGACCTTTTCTGCCCACGACACACAAAGGGAAATCACAGCGCTATACTTGGACATGCTTTTTATAAAGCCACTAACATGCGTCCCTGATTACACCGCACAGGTGTGTTCCATAACAGAACGCAGCTCCAGCTCAGGGGACACGCCCACTACGGTGAAGTGTACACCATTAAAGAAGAATAAAAGAAAGCTCAACCTGTCACACTTGCTATTGTTGTTCAGTTTTATAATGGTGTGGTTTGAAGGAATGATTTCATGAGACTCAAGAGAATGTCTTCGTTTCAAGGTTTTTAATATCAGGACGATGTTGTGAAGTAATTTTCTATTGGTACAATAACACTTGTTGGATTTGTACTGGTCAGATGAAGTATATTGTTTAAGGATCTGCAAAACTGTCATTGCTGAATGTAAGAGTTTTGATGAGAAATCTTTGAAGTCATTTCTTAGCAGCAGAAAGGTCTCTCAGATAGATGGCAGAAGTCATTTTGAGGCATTTATGCATTTTAAGGGGAAGAAAAACAACCTGCAATGTAATTTTAACCCTCTATGGGATTAAATATGAAATTACATCTATAAAAAATAAATGACTTTATATTTGACATATATTTAAGGCATTTTCCAAAATTAATTTTCTGCATCTGACCTTTGACCTTTTTTTAGGGTGCCGCCATTTATAACTGACTTTGTTCTATTAAGGTCAATTATTTTGTGAAATTGTCTGAAACTTTACACACATTTAAATGCATTTTCTGATATAATGTCTTATATCCTTCATCTCTGCCATCACCCTCACTGCTTGATCTTCAACATCTTCCTTTTTTACTCCAATCTTATTTTCTGATGCACTGCCATGACTATCATCAATACTTTCTGTGCTCATGTCTCCTTCACTTCCTTGTTGCCAAAAATGTCAAGCACATGGCATGATATTATAATACTAAAATGTAATTGTTTTTGGATGAATATTATTATTGTATTTTAATTGCAATTTTCTCTGCATCATTTATAAATAACGATACACTAGAGGGTTACATTTCACTTGCACTGAGCGCTACACTTTGAGCTAAACAACTCAATACACTCAAAGATACACTTTCAGAGTGACATTTTTGCAGCAATTTGTTTGCATGTTATATCTCATTATTGTAAGATATTTCGGCTTTCTCTCATACAGTCAAACTCTTGTGCTTTTATTTTTAGTGTACATTTACTTGTCAGACTTAAAAATAAACTTCAAACCTCAAGCACCCCTTTTACTGTAGAAAGAAATCTAGCAGACATTTTTACAGACTTTAAACACAAAGGAAAATTGCAGTTAAAGATGAATAGTTTTAATGCCATTGTCAATTGTCACATTACATTGTAGAAAAGCAATATAACCTAAGCAACAATTGCTGAACAAATGTAGATCACATTTTAGTAAACAAGTAAATACTTGCACTTACACCAGAATTTATTACTTTACTCTTAAAATGATTTACTTGTCACTCTTGTCTTGTTGTGTTTTATGTGTCAAGTGTTCAGGTAGATTCCAGCACCTTCTGGAATGTTCTCCGTATTTCTGCGACATCAACAAACTGATTTTTGTGGGGTCTTGAAAAAGTTGGAAAGAAAGTCGGAAAAGTTGTGTAGTTAAAATTGAGCTATATATTTAAAACTGATGAATTTCTTCTTTGTTTACCATAAATTATATATTTAATTTTCCACATAAACATACCTACCAATCTTTTTATTGTGTTTTACCAATAAAAATGTTGTAATGTGAAAGATTTGTAATATTTTTATTACAAAAGATATTTCCCAATTTTTTATTGATTTTCTGTTGTTGAAAATGGACACTTCCGCATGGTAATTTACATCATTCGCTATACAGCACAGCACAATTTCTTATCCTTTATTTCACAAGACCTGCTAAACAGATCTCACATAAGCATAATGGAAGTTATTTGATAGGAAACAGAAGGTCATTCAACATTAAATACACACAGTGATGTTAAAACATCACCAAAAGAACCGACGTTAGCTCATTTTACCATTTACGGTCACTGGATACAATAGGACTAAATGTTTTCTGTAATAATAACTTTCAAATTCATACCTACTACAACTGAAATGTCGCATAAAACAACTTACGACAAAAACTGGAACACACCGAAAACTGTAAATCCACCAAAGGTTTCAAGTTCTCCAGCTCATCCTGAAAAATGTACAAATATAAATAGAAATATCGAAATAATATCGATAGGCGTAATTTGCGGGTGGGACGGGTGGGACATGTCCCCACCACTTTTGAAAGGGTCGATATTGTCCCCACCACTTGTTGAAACATCTCGCGGCATCTCGCGGATATCTAATACAAAAGAAACACCTCTAGTTGATTATCAATTTGTGTTAAATAATAGGCGATCTGGCGCTGGGATGTGTTGTTTTTGAAATCATGTTGAGTGCTCGTTGACTCTGTTATCAGAGGCGCAACAATGTTCTCTTGGCGCTCGCACACTGCGCAGTGTTCACACGGACGAGCGCTTCAATCTATCGCTTAACTGTTGCAGACTCTCTATTCGTTACGTTGAATCACAAAACAAAATACAAATAAACGTGTCCTTGCTCTTGATATACAACCACTGACGAACATCTTTGGTTTTAATGAGAGAGAGAGAAAAAAAAATCATACATGGTTGGATTCGAACCTCTTGCATGCTAATATTGCCTCCAGTCCATTAGGACAATCTATTTTCAATAGCGGATCCACGTATTTATTAACTAATATACATACTTTCGAGACATATTGTATTATAGCAGATGTAAGGAAGAAACTATCATATTAATTTTAATATCATATTATTATTGTAATAATACAATTACAACCCCCCCCCCCCCCCCACACACACACACACACACACACACACACATTCCTGTCCCACCCACTTTTTAAAACAAAGTTATGCCACTGTATCGATATAATATCGAAAAGCTGTAATGTTGTTCTCCTTCATAAGAATCTAAAGAAGCCCGGTGGAATCTCTAGCCTTTTGTAAAGCCACTCAAACAGGTTGAGACCAGCATAAGCCACACCTTGTGTTTGAATCATGGCAGTATGCTGTTTGTTTCCTTCAGCTCAGGCACAGGGACACACCTTCGTACTTCCCCAATCTCTCTCTAAACACTGACTGAGATTTGACATCTGAGGCAAAGTGTGGCAGCACAGGCTCAAATTGAGCTAGTGTCAGCACAGTGAGTGGAGTAAATCATTAAAGTCCCGACAAGAACGTCGCTTGGGCGGTTAGGGCACTTTAGCCCACTTCATTACACCATGTTACCTAAACACATTCAGATGTGATTTTTATTTAGCTTTATCAAAAACTAAATAAAACTGTTTACATAGCCTATATTGTAGTTAAATCAAATAGTTGGTTAGTAGTTAATCAATCAGTTGTTAAAGGAAACAAAAATAATTTCTTAAAAAAAAAAGTATTTTATATATATATATATCCAAACTTGACCAAAATATTTGGGGTCTTTAAATATATCCTGAGGAAGTATGTCCAGACCCCCATAAAACAGGTTTAGTCCCTCTTTCCATGAATGTCTAGCGGTGTCCCTGGCCTGGCGGCAGTGTTTTTCTCTCAGTGACACCTTAAGATACTTTAGCGGCATCAAGTGGACGCTAAAGGGGAAAAAAACCGTTAACGGACTTTTGCATATTACGGATCCGAAAAATAACCTGCTGCCCTGCCTACAATGTCCTTTATAAGTATAAATCCAAGTCGTTGCAAGCTTTAGGTCTCAGGATCCCGGCTTCATCTCTAACTGGAATACCTGCAGCTGTTCACTCATCTGCTTTCCCAAAGCCAAATAATGTAAGTCTTTTTTTTTTTTTTTTTAAGTTTTTATTTATTTACCTATTTATTTTATTAAGGTTTATTATTATTAGGCTATTATTATTATTTCTAAAGTTTGTGTTCCTTTACTTTTATCCATTTATGTACTCTTTTATGCAAAGCAACATTGTGATTAAGGCTTAGAGTATAAATGTGTCTTTTTCCTGGAATTCGAACCCACGAGCTTGTGATGCCAGCATCGCTTTTTCTACCATTTGAGCAAAGAGGGGATGTTTCCACATCCATCCAAATGAACCAAGATGTAAGGTGAAGCTACACATTTGTTCACTGTTGACTTCACTGTTCATTCAAAGCGTCATGACGTTGCGCTAGAGACCGCCCCTCCAGGTTAATTTTTATTTGCGCCGTCGGTCAGCCAATAAGGAAAGTGCAACACAACATTACGTCATCTTGCTGCTGTGAGCTCTTTTTAATTCAGTTTTGTTTCTTTTTCACATCTCTATTCTTTGGCTTAATTCAGAAACGTAATAAAGATATGGCAGAGATATATAGAGTAGGCTAGCTAATGTGCTATTCAGATTTCAGACAATAAAATAACTAACAACTAAAATAACTAACTATGTCATTCGTTTGTGCTTATTTTTGCCGGATAAACTGAGAGTTTACTATAGTAAAAAGTTTGATCACTGTTAAGCTTTTCATCTCATGGTACGTTGTGGCCATCTTGTGGTGAAAACGATGACTAGCACCTACCAAACTGCTGCGTCCTGTTACAGCAGGTGTTCTAAAAAAATCTTCATGAAAATGTATTAATTGGTTTGTTTATTTTAAAGAAATAAATATTGAAATGTTTAAACAAACACTACAACATCTGTGGAATGAATAATATATAAAAATCTAAATAAGTTTTTAGACAGGCTTCAGAGCATTGGCGTCTAAAGTAACATCAGTAATGTCATCATCACTGTCACATCATAGATTAAATGTCTTTAATGAGTGGAAGATAAAAACCAGCAGTATGAAAAAGAGTTCTGTGTACAAAATATGTGCCACTGACATTTTTCACTGACAACTGGAGTGTTTTTTAATTTTTATAATACACACAATCTAATATTAATATATTTAAAAAGTTATATTTATTAATATAGCTTTTAATGTTTCCATATTTAGCTACTACAGAATATGTTGTCTGAAATTTCTCTGAGAGAATATGAGATTCAGATGGAGGAGTGGAAGGCTATGGCAGCACCCAGACTGGATCCAGGGGCTGGGAAACAGGAATCAGAGAACATCGCCATCATTGACCATCAGGATCTCAACATCCAGGTGGAAAACTCTGAAGTTCCACCTCGTTTAACTCTAAAAAAAATTTCCGGGGATAAAATGAAAAACAAGAACAAGGGAAGAATCATGGCCTTCTTCGAAAGATCATGGCAGGCCATAAAACGGGTTTTCATCAGCCGCCTTTGGCCCAACAACGTTCCATTTAAACTACTTAAAATGTAAAAATAAAGTACCTTGGTCAATTCATCACCATTCCAATCACGTCAACATGTCAAACATGTCAATAAACATAAAATTTCTCAAGAGCAATTTTTGAAGGGGACACATATAATGCAGCCAAAATTTTATAAGGATCCCTATAAGATGTGCACAGGTCAGAAACGTGTCCAATGGTCGACTTGTTCTGACGTATGCCGGAAAACTCTTACAACAGTGAAATGGTAAAGCTGATGAACAGCTTCTGCACCGCCGGCTGACGAAAGACAACGTCGCCGCCTGTTGTGTGTGGAAGGTGGGAGAGCCCTTTCCATGGGGACCGGAACTATTAGTTTCCGGCACGTCCATGATGGGGTGAAGAGACAATTGTAACCCGCCAGGGAATCATGCGTCAGCACTCTCACCTTCCGTAGCGGCCTCACTCAGACCAGACGAGGAGCGTTGGACCCCACATTGGTCTAGAACAGGGGACTGATGGAGGGTTTTCTTCAGTCGATTGCATCTCAGACTCTTGGTCTTCATTCATCATTACTGGATCTTAACTGTAAATCCCCTACAATGTTTTTTATGTGTAGAAAATTATGTGTATATATTCCCAAACTTTTTGACATACTCTGTGTTGGATAGATGATTGATGTCATACTTCTATTATTACAATAAAAATGGATGGAAAACAGACATGCGCGTGAAACTGATTTTTTATTTTAGATCAAAAATAAAATTATGGACAATTTTGTGAAAAATTGGCCTACTTTAGGTACATAAGAATTCTCAGTAGCAGCCTGTGTGTGTTACTTTAAGAGAGCAACCATACATCCCTGTTGTGTTTTATTTTCATTGTGTGTTTTTTACACGATTTAATTTGATAATTATAATACATATATTATATATTATACATTTATGTAACTGTCATTTAATTGATCATATAATCATTTATTCATATTCATATTCATATTATTATTTGACTTACAACATTTTATTATTATTAATCATTTATGTCTGTTTTATTAATGTCATTGCTCCTGCAATGCTTGCTATAGTTGTTCAGTCTTCTAATTGTGTGTTTTGAAGGGATGTTTTCATGAGACTCAAGAGAATGTCTCCATTTTAAGGTTTTTAATGTCAGGATGATGGTGTGAAGTCATTTTCCATTGTTTGTGCGTTGATACAATAACACTTGTTGGATTTGTACCGGTCAGACAAAGTAGTTGTAGACCTATATAGGGATCTGCAAAAGAGTCATTGCTGCATGAAAGAGTTTTGATGAGAAATCTTTGAAGTAATTTAAGAATTGCTGAGCTTTTTTTTTTAAATAGTAATAGTAAGCAAATTGTAAAACTCTGGACTGTACATCATTGAATGATACTAATAAATAAAGGTGAATAAAGGTAAACATTTCTTACAGTATAGCAGTAGTAATGTCTCTTAGATAGATAGCAGAAGTCATTTTGAGCTCTCTATGGGTTTTAACGGGAAGAAAAACAACAAAAACAGCAAGAAAGCGGCCCATTTAAAATGACCTGCAATGTATAATTTCGCTTCCGCTGCACGCTACACTTTGAGCTAAACAATGAGCTCGGCTCTCACTCTCATATACTCAAAAATAGGCTACATAACACTTTCAGAGTGACACCATAAGCTTTTGGATGTAATAAAGCACGAAAGTCGTTTAGAGCAATATGTGTTTGCTATATGTTATATCTCGTTATTGTATGATGTTTCGGCTTTCACCAAGTCTACATGAGTTACTTAAAGAAACCTCAAACCTCAAGCACCCCTTTGAATGAAGAAAGAAGTCGAGCAGACTTTTATAAAATACAAAAGAAAAGTACAGTTAAAGATGAATAGCTTTAATGCTGTTGTCAACTGTCACGTGACACTGTAGAAAAACAATATAACCTAAGCAACAATTGCTGAAAAATTTGAAAATCACATTTTAGTAAACAAGTAAAAACTTACACTAGAATTTATTCCTTTACTCTTAAAATGATTTACTCGTCACTCTTGTTGTGTTTTGCATGTAGATTCCAGCACCTTCTAGAATGTTCTCCGTACGTCTGAGTCATCACCAAACTGAGTTTTGTGGGGTTATGAAAAAGTTGGAAAGAAAGTCGGAAAAGTTGTATAGTTACAATTGAGCTTTAAACTTAAAACTGATGAATTTCTTTTTTGTTTACCATACATTAAATATCTTTTTTTTTTTTCAATATAAACACACCTACCAATCTTTTTATTGTGTTTTACCAATAGAAATGTTGTAATGTGACAGATTTGTCATATTTTTAAAGAAAAATACTGAGTCCAAAATATTTTCCACTTTTTTTATTGATTTTCTGTTGTTGAAAATGGACACTTCCGCATGGTAATTTACATCATTGGCTATACAGCACAGCACAATTTCTTATCCTTTATTTCACAAGACCTGCTAAACAGATCTCGCATAAGCATAATGGAAGTTATTTGATAGGAAACAGAAGGTCATTCAACATTAAATACACACAGTGATGTTAAAACATCACCAAAAGAACCGACGTTAGCTCATTTTACCATTTACGGTCACTGGATACAATAGGACTAAATGTTTTCTGTAATAATAACTTTCAAATTCATACCTACTACAACTGAAATGTCGCATAAAACAACTTACGACAAAAACTGGAACACACCGAAAACTGTAAATCCATCAAAGGTTTCAAGTTTTCCAGCTCATCCTGAAAAATGTACAAATATAAATAGAGTGTAAATAGACAATCCTTTGTATTAAAAAGCTGTAATGTTGTTGTTCTCCTTCATAAAAATCTAGAAGAAGCCCGGTGGAATCTCTAACCTTTTATAAAGCTATCCAAACAGGTTGAGACAAGCATAAGCCACACCTTGGGTTTGCAGTATGCTGTTTCCTTCAGCTCTTTACTTCCCCTGTCTCTCTCTCTCTAAACACTGACTGAGACTTGACATCTGAGGCAAAGTGTGGCAGTGCTGCTCGAGCTCAAGTTTAGTGTCGGCACAGTGAGGGGAAACGGATGTGTTTGGAGTAAAACCTTATAGGGCCAAACGGGAACATCGCTTGGGAGCTTAGGACGCTTTAGCCCACTTCATTACACCATGTTACCTACACACATTCAGATTTAAGGTCATCAAAAGCTAAATAAAACTGTTTACATAGCCTAGTTTACATTTTAGTTAAATCAAATTTAGTTGGTTAGTAGTTAATCAATCAGTTGTTAAAGGAGACCAAAAAATATTTCATTTCTTTACTTGGATCAAAATAAAGTAAATCATACTGTAGATCAGTGTATGAGACAGGTAGGCTATATACGTGTATCCAAACTTGACTTGACAAAAACAAAAAAACAAACAAAAAAAACACTATTTCGGTAGATTTTTCACCCGATGTTACTCTAAAAATACATGAATTTTGGGGTCTTTAAATCCAGCTACCCATAAAACAGGCCTAGTCCGTCTTATTTCTAGTGGCGTCCCGGGCGGCAGGAGCAGCGGCTGCCATAACACTAGTGACTATCAGTGGCACATAAAGCAGAAGTCACTTTAGCGTCGACCACTAGGGGCTCAAAGGCTAAAAAACAACCAGCAAAAGTGCAAATTTCAAATTACCTACAATGTCTTCTTATAAGTATAAGCCCAAATCGTTGCAAGCTTTAGATTTCAGGATCCCCGGGCTTGATTTCCAGCTAAAATACGCGACAGCCGTTTCTCTCATCTGCTTTCCCAAAGCAAAAAACAGGGTAAGTCATTAACTTTTCTTTTTCTTTTTTTTTAATTCTTTTTTTTTAATTCTTTTTTTTTTGTCTTTTTTTTTTAATTATTATTATTTATTTAGTTTGTATTTATAATATCTTCCTTTACGTTTACATAGGCTAGTCACTTCTATCCAAAGCGACGTTGTAACTGGTAAGTCATTTATTTCATTCATTTATTTTGTTCCTTTACATGTACAAGTTTCCATTGTCACTTTTATTCGTTTACGTTATCGTACTTAATTTTATTCGTAGTCATAGGCACTTTGATCCAAAGCGACGTTTGTACTTAAGTTAGAGGATCCAAATGTAACTTTTCCCTGAGATTCGAATGCACGAGTTTGCGATGTCAGTGTCGTTCTCTCTACTGCTTGAGCTAAAAGCGGAGTGTTTCACACCCATCCAGATGTCTACTGTAAGGTGAAGCTACAGTTTGTGCGTTCAAGGCGTCATGACGTCAAGCGCTAGAGACCGCCCCCTCCAGGTGAATTTTTGATTGCGCTGTCGGTCAGCCAATAGGGACTTTAAGCAACAGCTGCTGATGGAACGGCAACGGCATCCGGAAGTAAAAGGTTAACTGCTGTAGCTAAAGAACGCAAACATTTCTAAGCAACAGTAAAGTGGACGGTGTAGATGATAATTTAATAATTTGACAAAATATAAAAAAGTAAAAGTGATTTTAAAAAGCAAGAGAATGGTAGCTTTGGGTATTTACTGATATACAGGGACAATTACAATGCCACATACCATAAAAGATAATATTAACTTTCTTTATCTGTCACGTAGTAACGACTACGGCAAATCAGCTGTTCTCGCGTAGTAGACGGTTACAGTAGAACGTCGCGAAGTAGCAGTTAAAGTTGCGCATGTGCAATAGAACGCCAGAATGCCGTTGCCATTCCACCAGAGGCTGTTGCTTAAAGTTCCTAATAAGGAAACTGCAACAGAAGATTACGTCATCTAGCTGCTATGATGGTCTTTTATAATCAGTTCCGACCGGTTCCGACTCATTCCATATATGAGCCAGTTGCATAAACTTAGTCACTATATTAAGACTGCCGGGAAAACGAACGTTTGTTCTGGTTTGAGGTTTTTTTGTGTGTGTGACGTCACACCCCACACCATGTCGTCCAAATCACTCCAAACGGCGCCGTTTTCCTTTTTTTTTTTTTTTTTTGCCCGGTTTGTGCTGTTAAACAAACACTAACTATTTTCCTTCCTCAGATATAGGCTAACAAATAATTCAGGAGCTATATGACGTCACTTAGAGTTAAACTGAGAGTTTACTATAGTAAAAAGTTTGATCACTGTTAAGCTTTTCATCTCATGGTACGTTGTGGCCATCTTGTGGTGAAAACGATGACTAGCACCTACCAAACTGCTGCGTCCTGTTACAGCAGGTGTTCTAAAAAAATCTTCATGAAAATGTATTAATTGGTTTGTTTATTTTAAAGAAATAAATATTGAAATGTTTAAACAAACACTACAACATCTGTGGAATGAATAATATATAAAAATCTAAATAAGTTTTTAGACAGGCTTCAGAGCATTGGCGTCTAAAGTAACATCAGTAATGTCATCATCACTGTCACATCATAGATTAAATGTCTTTAATGAGTGGAAGATAAAAACCAGCAGTATGAAAAAGAGTTCTGTGTACAAAATATGTGCCACTGACATTTTTCACTGACAACTGGAGTGTTTTTTAATTTTTATAATACACACAATCTAATATTAATATATTTAAAAAGTTATATTTATTAATATAGCTTTTAATGTTTCCATATTTAGCTACTACAGAATATGTTGTCTGAAATTTCTCTGAGAGAATATGAGATTCAGATGGAGGAGTGGAAGGCTATGGCAGCACCCAGACTGGATCCAGGGGCTGGGAAACAGGAATCAGAGAACATCGCCATCATTGACCATCAGGATCTCAACATCCAGGTGGAAAACTCTGAAGTTCCACCTCGTTTAACTCTAAAAAAAATTTCCGGGGATAAAATGAAAAACAAGAACAAGGGAAGAATCATGGCCTTCTTCGAAAGATCATGGCAGGCCATAAAACGGGTTTTCATCAGCCGCCTTTGGCCCAACAACGTTCCATTTAAACTACTTAAAATGTAAAAATAAAGTACCTTGGTCAATTCATCACCATTCCAATCACGTCAACATGTCAAACATGTCAATAAACATAAAATTTCTCAAGAGCAATTTTTGAAGGGGACACATATAATGCAGCCAAAATTTTATAAGGATCCCTATAAGATGTGCACAGGTCAGAAACGTGTCCAATGGTCGACTTGTTCTGACGTATGCCGGAAAACTCTTACAACAGTGAAATGGTAAAGCTGATGAACAGCTTCTGCACCGCCGGCTGACGAAAGACAACGTCGCCGCCTGTTGTGTGTGGAAGGTGGGAGAGCCCTTTCCATGGGGACCGGAACTATTAGTTTCCGGCACGTCCATGATGGGGTGAAGAGACAATTGTAACCCGCCAGGGAATCATGCGTCAGCACTCTCACCTTCCGTAGCGGCCTCACTCAGACCAGACGAGGAGCGTTGGACCCCACATTGGTCTAGAACAGGGGACTGATGGAGGGTTTTCTTCAGTCGATTGCATCTCAGACTCTTGGTCTTCATTCATCATTACTGGATCTTAACTGTAAATCCCCTACAATGTTTTTTATGTGTAGAAAATTATGTGTATATATTCCCAAACTTTTTGACATACTCTGTGTTGGATAGATGATTGATGTCATACTTCTATTATTACAATAAAAATGGATGGAAAACAGACATGCGCGTGAAACTGATTTTTTATTTTAGATCAAAAATAAAATTATGGACAATTTTGTGAAAAATTGGCCTACTTTAGGTACATAAGAATTCTCAGTAGCAGCCTGTGTGTGTTACTTTAAGAGAGCAACCATACATCCCTGTTGTGTTTTATTTTCATTGTGTGTTTTTTACACGATTTAATTTGATAATTATAATACATATATTATATATTATACATTTATGTAACTGTCATTTAATTGATCATATAATCATTTATTCATATTCATATTCATATTATTATTTGACTTACAACATTTTATTATTATTAATCATTTATGTCTGTTTTATTAATGTCATTGCTCCTGCAATGCTTGCTATAGTTGTTCAGTCTTCTAATTGTGTGTTTTGAAGGGATGTTTTCATGAGACTCAAGAGAATGTCTCCATTTTAAGGTTTTTAATGTCAGGATGATGGTGTGAAGTCATTTTCCATTGTTTGTGCGTTGATACAATAACACTTGTTGGATTTGTACCGGTCAGACAAAGTAGTTGTAGACCTATATAGGGATCTGCAAAAGAGTCATTGCTGCATGAAAGAGTTTTGATGAGAAATCTTTGAAGTAATTTAAGAATTGCTGAGCTTTTTTTTTTAAATAGTAATAGTAAGCAAATTGTAAAACTCTGGACTGTACATCATTGAATGATACTAATAAATAAAGGTGAATAAAGGTAAACATTTCTTACAGTATAGCAGTAGTAATGTCTCTTAGATAGATAGCAGAAGTCATTTTGAGCTCTCTATGGGTTTTAACGGGAAGAAAAACAACAAAAACAGCAAGAAAGCGGCCCATTTAAAATGACCTGCAATGTATAATTTCGCTTCCGCTGCACGCTACACTTTGAGCTAAACAATGAGCTCGGCTCTCACTCTCATATACTCAAAAATAGGCTACATAACACTTTCAGAGTGACACCATAAGCTTTTGGATGTAATAAAGCACGAAAGTCGTTTAGAGCAATATGTGTTTGCTATATGTTATATCTCGTTATTGTATGATGTTTCGGCTTTCACCAAGTCTACATGAGTTACTTAAAGAAACCTCAAACCTCAAGCACCCCTTTGAATGAAGAAAGAAGTCGAGCAGACTTTTATAAAATACAAAAGAAAAGTACAGTTAAAGATGAATAGCTTTAATGCTGTTGTCAACTGTCACGTGACACTGTAGAAAAACAATATAACCTAAGCAACAATTGCTGAAAAATTTGAAAATCACATTTTAGTAAACAAGTAAAAACTTACACTAGAATTTATTCCTTTACTCTTAAAATGATTTACTCGTCACTCTTGTTGTGTTTTGCATGTAGATTCCAGCACCTTCTAGAATGTTCTCCGTACGTCTGAGTCATCACCAAACTGAGTTTTGTGGGGTTATGAAAAAGTTGGAAAGAAAGTCGGAAAAGTTGTATAGTTACAATTGAGCTTTAAACTTAAAACTGATGAATTTCTTTTTTGTTTACCATACATTAAATATCTTTTTTTTTTTTCAATATAAACACACCTACCAATCTTTTTATTGTGTTTTACCAATAGAAATGTTGTAATGTGACAGATTTGTCATATTTTTAAAGAAAAATACTGAGTCCAAAAGATATTTTCCACTTTTTTTATTGATTTTCTTTTGTTGAAAATGGACACTTCCGCATGGTAATTTACATCATTGGCTATACAGCACAGCACAATTTCTTATCCTTTATTTCACAAGACCTGCTAAACAGATCTCGCATAAGCATAATGGAAGTTATTTGATAGGAAACAGAAGGTCATTCAACATTAAATACACACAGTGATGTTAAAACATCACCAAAAGAACCGACGTTAGCTCATTTTACCATTTACGGTCACTGGATACAATAGGACTAAATGTTTTCTGTAATAATAACTTTCAAATTCATACCTACTACAACTGAAATGTCGCATAAAACAACTTACGACAAAAACTGGAACACACCGAAAACTGTAAATCCATCAAAGGTTTCAAGTTTTCCAGCTCATCCTGAAAAATGTACAAATATAAATAGAAATATCGAAATAATATCGATATAATATCGAAAAGCTGTAATGTTGTTCTCCTTCATAAGTTTTGATAGTTTGTTTTCCAATTTGAAATGAAATACGCAGAAACGAGAAAATGGTCGTTTCCCGTTTTTTCGTTTGTTAAAAAAAACGGAAAAACGAGATTTTGACTCGATTTTCGTTTTTTCGGGTCACGGATAGAAAATGGAAACACGACTTCAAAACTCGTTTTCCACATGTGGGCGGTCATTACACGCCCCTTTCAGCCGATTGGTCAATCAAATCTGAGCCAGTGACGTCATCTTCAGTTCGTTCAACAAAATAACAGTCCTCTGCCGCTATATCAGTATGTCATAAATCGGCTTTCTTCTGTGCAACCTAACGCGTATTTCACAGAAATATTTATTTCAGAAATGTTAATCAGCACACAGACTGTTGTAATGCTGTTTGTAGTTTAATAGTGAAACTACCCACACAGAGGAGCGGATGAAAAGCAGAGATTAAAAAAAAAAAAAAAACCTACAGGTTTTATTTTATTCTATTTTGAATAAATAGAATAAATCACAATAAATAAATAGCAATTTTGAAAAACGAACAATCGCTCATCTCTATTTATTTATTTTATATAGCCTAATTGCCTGCTGAAATGTTAATAACCCTTTGGTTAAAAGATTTAGGGAATATGTAAAGATCAAACATTAAAGATCAAAATTACAGCTACATAGCCTTTTTAGTTATGACAAAAATAATATATAAATGTTAAGCCAAAACTAATTAATTTAAAGCTGAACTGAAACAGAAACCGGCGTTATAACTACCTCTCTAATTTGACACAAATCCAAATGTTTCAATATTCACGATTTGGAGGCTAAACTATATTTATTATTTAAACGCTTTTATTGTAGCCTACACAGACTACTTAAAATGAGCAGTAGGCCTATAACGTTTTATATATTTGGTTGAATGTACATATTTTGACAGTTAACAGGCTGTGATGTCAAGTTACTAAAACTGATGTTGTGTGAGCGCGAGGCGCCGACGCGTTCACTTGAATTTTCTTATAAAAGCGGAAACAACTTAATACTTAGACATTTATGGTCAAATATATGTAACACCATTCGAATCTGTGAAAGGTTAAATAGGCCTATTATTTTTGTACACTCACAAACAAAACATTGCTCGTAAAATAAACAAAGAAATTTTCTGCCGTATTGGTTTCCTTTCTGTGAACTTCTCAAAAATAAACCGACACTCATATTGTCGCATTTTTTCCCCTTTCATTTTGGTAATATTAATTACTTAAGTGAAATAAATTTCGCGCATAGACATAGGCTATTTAGCCTATTCCTTTTTGAATCCTTTGTTCTCCGTTCACAGAAGCGCTGCAGGTGCGTGATGATAATGAATCCTCATGTTCTGTTGTTTATTCTGCTATTTGTTTATGTAGGCTAAAACTAAACCCCTGGAATTTTTTAATGATTCACAGACATTTATCAAATTTCGTTTAATTCTAATTTAATATAATTTTATCGGTTAATGAAACGATGATCGCATCAGTTGAAAGTCAGGGGGAAAAAAACAGAAATTATATTGACAAGGCAACAATAATTTTCGTTTAGTTTAAACTTTTCAAAACATCCACAGAACTGCATACAGTAAATTTTCCCGCTGTTTAAGCCACGAATATTTACAAAATAAAATAATTACAAAGATAATAAAACTTCTATGTTTAATATACGAGAGTTTTTGTTTTGCTGTTGTCCACTGAAGCAATTGACGCAGAATCGCCAATAGCCGTTAAATCGAAATTGAAAGTAAAATGTTCAGGGCCATTTATAGCTAATTCATTCAAAAGCGAAGGAAAGACAGAAAAAGTGAGGATAGCAAGTAAACTGTGACATATAATAGTAATGTTCACTGTGTTCATAAAAGTGTTTAATTTAAGAGATAAAATCTGTATGGCCATTTATAAGCTAAGGAAAACTAAAAAGCCCCCCGATGGTGATACCGTTATTAGGTGTTGCCACCTAGTGGATAGCCTATTTTCTAATATGACTGTATAGTCTACTGCAAGGAATGCGTCTGCTAAATTATTGAATTTAAATGTATAAAATGTAAACAAAACATTAAAATAAGAAAAAAAAATGAGTGCAGTAGCCACTGATCTATAATAGATAATAGTCTGTCATTATGTATAGCCTATTGATCGGTGGTAGTAGCCCAAAGGATGTCATGCGCTTAGTAACAGATGTAGAGGCATTTACATTTTAAAAACAGCTTAAAAACAGACTTAATTAAATTTACTGTAGTTTTTTTTAAACTTTTTTTTATCTGTGCAAACATATTTCTGTGAAATACGCGTTAGGTTGCACAGAAGAAAGCCGATTTATGACATACTGATATAGCGGCAGAGGACTATTATTTTGTTGAACGAACTGAAGATGACGTCACTGGCTCAGATTTGATTGACCAATCGGCTGAAAGGGGCGTGTCATGACCGCCCACATGTGGAAAACGAGTTTTGACGTCGTGTTTCCGTTTTCTATCCGTGACCCGAAAAAAACGAAAATCCAGTCAAAATCTCGTTTTTCCGTTTTTTTTAACAAACGAAAAAACGGGAAACGACCGTTTTCTCGTTTCTGCGTATTTCATTTCAAATTGGAAAACAAACTATCAAAACGTACACGGACCCTCTAGCCTTTTGTAAAGCCACTCAAACAGGTTGAGACCAGCATAAGCCACACCTTGTGTTTGAATCATGGCAGTATGCTGTTTCCTTCAGCTCAGGCACAGGGACACACCTTCGTACTTCCCCAATCTCTCTCTAAACACTGACTGAGATTTGACATCTGAGGCAAAGTGTGGCAGCACAGGCTCAAATTGAGCTAGTGTCAGCACAGTGAGTGGAGTAAATCATTAAAGTCCCGACAAGAACGTCGCTTGGGCGGTTAGGGCACTTTAGCCCACTTCATTACACCATGTTACCTAAACACATTGGTCCGTGTACGTTTTGATAGTTTGTTTTCCAATTTGAAATGAAATACGCAGAAACGAGAAAACGGTCGTTTCCCGTTTTTTCGTTTGTTAAAAAAACCGGGAAAACGAGATTTTGACTCGATTTTCGTTTTTTTCGGGTCACGGATAGAAAACAGAAACACGACTTCAAAACTCGTTTTCCACATGTGGGCGGTCATTACACGCCCCTTTCAGCCGATTGGTCAATCAAATCTGAGCCATTGACGTCATCTTCAGTTCGTTCAACAAAATAACAGTCCTCTGCCGCTATATCAGTAGATGACATAAATCGGCTTTCTTCTTTGCAACCTAACGCGTATTTCACAGAAATATTTATTTCAGAAATGTTAATCAGCACACAGACTGTTGTAATGCTGTTTGTAATTTAATATGCATGGTGAAACTGCGCTACCCACACAGAGGAGCGGATGAAAAGCACAGATTAAAAAAAAAAAAAAAACTACAGTTTTTATTTTATTCTATTTTGAATAAATAGAATAAATCACAATAAATAAGTAGTGTAAGCAATTTTGAAAAACGAACAATAGCTCATCTCTCTTTATTATTTATTTTATATAGCCTAACATTGCCTGCTGAATATAGGCTAATGTTAATAACCCTTTGGTTAAAAGATTGAGGGAATAGCCTGTAAAGATCAAACATTAAAGATCAAAATTACAGCTACATAGCTATTTTAGCTATGACAAAAATAATATATAAATGTTAAGCCAAAACGAATTAATTTAAAGCTGAACTGAAACAGAAACCGGCGTTAACTACCTCTCTAATTTGACACAAATCCAAATGTTTCAATATTCACGATTTGGAGGCTAAACTATATTTATTATTTAAACGCTTTTATTGTAGCCTACACAGACTACTTAAAATGAGCAGTATAACTTTTTATATATTTGGTTGAATGTATGTTATTTTGACAATTAACAGGCTGTGATGTCAAGTTACTAAAACTGATGTTGTGTGAGCGCGAGGCGCCGACGCGTTCACTTGAATTTTCTTATAAAAGCGGAAACAACTTAAAATACTCAGACATTTATGGTCAAATATATGTAACACCATTCGAATCTGTGAAGGGTTAAATAGGCCTATTATTTTGTACGCTCACAATAAAAACAAAACATTGCTCGTAAAATAAACAAAGAAATGTTCTGCCGTCTCTGTTTCCTTTCTGTGAACTTCTCAAAAATGAACCGACACTCATATTGTCGCATTTTTTCCCCTTTCATTTTGGTAATATGTTAATTACTTAAGTGAAATAAATTTCGCGCACAGACATAGGCTATTTATTCCTTTTATATAATTGAATCCTTTGTTCTCCGTTCACAGAAGCGCTGCAGGTGCGTGATGATGATGAATCCTCATGTTCTGTTGTTTATTCTGCTATTTGTTCATGTAGGCTAAAACTAAACCCCTGGGATTTGTTTAATGATTCACAGACATTTATCAGTTCTATTTTCGTTTAATTCCAATTTAATATAATCTTGTCGGTTAATGAAACGATGATCGCACCAGTTGAAAGTCAGGGGGAAAAACAGAAATTATATTGACAAGGCAACAATAATTTTCGTTTAGTTTAAGTTTTTCAAAACATCCAGAACTGCATACAGTAAATTTTCCCGCTGTTTAAGCCACGAATATTTACAAAATAAAATAATTACAAAGATGATAAAAGATAATAAAATAATTACATAGATAATAAAAGTTAAAAAAATGTTTAATATACGAGAGTTTTTGTTTTGCTGTTGTCCACTAAAGCAATTGACGCAGAATCGCCAATAGCCGTTAAATCGAAATTGAAAGTAAAATGTTCAGGGCCATTTATAGCTAATTAATTCAAAAGCGAAGGAAAGACAGAAAAAGTGAGGATAGCAAGTAAACTGTGACATATAATAATGTTCACTGTGTTCATAAAAGTGTTTAATTTAAGAGATAAAATCTGTATGGCCATTTATAAGCTAAGGAAAACTAAAAAGCCCCCGATGGTGATACCGTTATTAGGTGTTGCCACCTAGTGGATAGCCTATTTTCTAATATGACTGCATAGTCTACTGCAAGGAATGCGTCTGCTAAATGATTGAATTTAAATGTATAAAATGTAAACAAAACATTAAAATAAGAAAAAAAAAATGAGTGCGGTAGCCACTGATCTATAATAGAGAATAGTCTATCATTATGTATAGCCTATTGATCGGTGGTAGTAGCCCAAAGGATGTCATGCGCTTGGTAACAGATGTAGAGGCATTTACATTTTACATTTTAAAAACACAATGCCAGCTTAAAAACAGACTTAATTAAATTTACTGTAGGTTTTTTAAACTTTTTTTTATCTGTGCAAACATATTTCTGTGAAATACGCGTTAGGTTGCACAGAAGAAAGCCTATTTATGAAATCTACTGATATAGCGGCAGAGGACTGTTATTTTGTCGAACGAACTGAAGATGACGTCACTGGCTCAGATTTGATTGACCAATCGGCTGAAAGGGGCGTGTAATGACCGCCCACATGTGGAAAACGAGTTTTGAAGTCGTGTTTCCGTTTTCTCTCCGTGACCCGAAAAAACGAAAATCGAGTCAAAATCTCGTTTTTCCGTTTTTTTTTTAACAAATGAAAAAACGGGAAACGACCGTTTTCTCGTTTCTGCGTATTTCATTTCAAATTGGAAAACAAACTATCAAAACGTACACGGACCCACATTCAGATGTGATTTTTATTTAGCTTTAACAAAAACTAAATAAAACTGTTTACATAGCCTATATTGTAGTTAAATCAAATAGTTGGTTAGTAGTTAATCAATCAGTTGTTAAAGGAAACAAAAATAATTTCTTTAAAAAAAAGTCCCCCATAAAACAGGTTTAGTCCCTCTTTCCATGAATGCCTAGCGGTGTCCCTGGCCTGGCGGCAGTGTTTTTCTCTCAGTGACACCTTAAGATACTTTAGCGGCATCAAGTGGACGCTAAAGGGAAAAAAAAAACGTTTACGGACTTTTAGAAATTACGGATCCGAAAAATAACCTGCTGCCCTGCCTACAATGTCCTTTATAAGTATAAATCCAAGTCGTTGCAAGCTTTAGGTCTCAGGATCCCGGCTTCATCTCTAACTGGAATACCTGCAGCTGTTCACTCATCTGCTTTCCCAAAGCCAAATAATGTAAGTCTTTTTTTTTTTTTAAGTTTTTATTTATTTACCTATTTATTTTATTAAGGTTTATTATTATTAGGCTATTATTATTATTTATAAAGTTTGTGTTCCTTTACTTTTATCCATTTATGTACTCTTTTATGCAAAGCAACATTGTGATTAAGGCTTAGAGTATAAATGTGTCTTTTTCCTGGAATTCGAACCCACGAGCTTGTGATGCCAGCATCGCTTTTTCTACCATTTGAGCAAAGAGGGGATGTTTCCACATCCATCCAAATGAACCAAGATGTAAGGTGAAGCTACACATTTGTTCACTGTTGACTTCACTGTTCATTCAAAGCGTCATGACGTTGCGCTAGAGACCGCCCCTCCAGGTTAATTTTTATTTGCGCCGTCGGTCAGCCAATAAGGAAAGTGCAACACAACATTACGTCATCTTGCTGCTGTGAGCTCTTTTTAATTCAGTTTCGTTTCTTTTTCACATCTCTATTCTTTGGCTTAATTCAGAAACGTAATAAAGATATGGCAGAGATATATAGAGTAGGCTAGCTAATGTGCTATTCAGATTTCATTCGTTTGTGCTTATTTTTGCCGGATAAACTGAGAGTTTACTATAGTAAAAAGTTTGATTATTAAGCTTCTCATCTCATGGTACGTTGTGGCCATCTTGTGGTGAAAACGATGACTAGCACCTACCAAACTGCTGCGTCCTGTTACAGCAGGTGTTTTCATAGCTGGTTCTAAACCATTCTTCATGAAAATGTATTAATTGGTTTGTTTATTTTAAAGAAATAAATATTGAAATGTTTAAACAAACACTACAACATCTGTGGAATGAATGAATAATGTAAAAAAAATCTAAATAAGTTTTTAGACAGGCTTCAGAGCATTGGCGTCTAAAGTAACATCAGTAATGTCATCATCACTGTCACATCATAGATTAAATGTCTTTAATGAGTGGAAGATAAAAACCAGCAGTATGAAAAAGAGTTCTGTGTACAAAATATGTGCCACTGACATTTTTCACTGACAACTGGAGTGTTTTTTAATTTTTATAATACACACAATCTAATATTAATATATTTAAAAAGTTATATTTATTAATATAGCTTTTAATGTTTCCATATTTAGCTACTACAGAATATGTTGTCTGAAATTTCTCTGAGAGAATATGAGATTCAGATGGAGGAGTGGAAGGCTATGGCAGCACCCAGACTGGATCCAGGGGCTGGGAAACAGGAATCAGAGAACATCGCCATCATTGACCATCAGGATCTCAACATCCAGGTGGAAAACTCTGAAGTTCCACCTCGTTTAACTCTAAAAAAATTTCCGGGGATAAAATGAAAAACAAGAACAAGGGAAGAATCATGGCCTTCTTCGAAAGATCATGGCAGGCCATAAAACGGGTTTTCATCAGCCGCCTTTGGCCCAACAACGTTCCATTTAAACTACTTAAAATGTAAAAATAAAGTACCTTGGTCAATTCATCACCATTCCAATCACGTCAACATGTCAAACATGTCAATAAACATAAAATTTCTCAAGAGCAATTTTTGAAGGGGACACAAATAATACAGCCAAAATTTTATAAGGATATATTTAACATTGGAAATCTCCAAATGCATAAATGCAAAGATGTCACTCATTCTTCTACCATGAGCAAGAAAAGCCAAAGAAATGAATTTGTGATGTCCACGGCAGGTCAGCCGGGTGAAAGCGGCAATCCCGTTTTCAGTTT
The DNA here is from genome assembly GCF_024489055.1 of Chanodichthys erythropterus. NCBI lineage: Eukaryota > Metazoa > Chordata > Actinopteri > Cypriniformes > Xenocyprididae > Chanodichthys > Chanodichthys erythropterus. Next base: position 17,344,505 of record NC_090243.1, on the reverse strand, counting down.
GAGATCCAAAAAATGTGTTGGAATATACAGAGGTATCACAAGATCTAAGAAAGGATGTGCATCAAAAATAGATTACAAACAGCTGATAGAATACACAACATCAGGAAGAACACATCTGTGCTGTTTGAACTTGCTCTACAGGATCTTTTCCAATCTTAAGACTGGATGTTTCTATTGGCTGGTTGTGAGCAATCAGACCTCTGCTGATGAGTGAAGAATGAAGTGGTGGCGTATCTGGTCTCAAATTACTTGAAGGGAGTCCACATCATACACTCTCATAGGCTCTTTCAAAAATAAGCAAAATCTGCACAGAACCAATCACTGGTGATTCCTACGAGATGTACGCTGGTCAGAAATGTGTCCGATGCTTGACTTGTTCTGATGCGAAAAAACTCTTGCAACTGTTGCTCTCCTCCGACAGCGCTGACCAAAGGCACGATGGGAAATGATTTTCTGCTACACAGATTAATGCTCATTGGTTTAATCAATTTGTTCTCTTCTGACATTTATTTTTTAACCGATATATTCAAGTCTACTTGCAAAACAATGAACCCTGCTGAGGAGATGCCTCTGCACCGCCGGCTGACAAAAGACAGCATCCACACCTGTTGGAAGGTGGAAGAGCCCTTTCCATGGGGACCAGAATTATTAGTTTCCGGCACGTCCATGATGGGGTGAAGAGACAATTGTAACCCACCAGGGAATCACTCTCACCTTCTGTAGCGGCCTCACTCAGACCAGATGAGGAGCGTTGGACGCCACATTAGTCTAGAACAGGGAACTGAAGGAGTGTATTCCGTATTCATAACATTTTCCATATTCATAACATCCATATTCATAACATCTTCAATTGATTGCATCTCTGACTCCTGGTCTTCATTCATCATTACCGATCAGCTGGATCTTAACTGTAAATCCCCTACAAAGTTTTTATGTGTATAAAATTATGTGTGAATATTCCCAAACATTTTGACATTCTCTGTATTGGATAGATAACTGTTGTCATACTTAAAAAAAAAAGTATCTTTATTCAAATTAAAATGGATGGAAAGCACAGACATGCGTGTGGAACTGATTTTTTCATTTAGATTCATAAGTTCACAAACATATTATTAAACAGAGTAAAGTTAAGCGGATTTGGCGTTCTGTCCGGGGGAAGGGGCTCTGAGCTCAGAATTTTGGCCCGAACCCAGAGTGTTGCCAATTTTAATTGAAAATAGCTCAAACTGGTAACTAAATGTCAATAGATGACATCATAATGGTCAAAATAAGAATCTAGATAAGGTTTGTCCAGGAAGTTGCTAGATTTGTCCCTAAACTTTTGAAAAAAGTCTCAAAAGGGGTGGGACACTGTCCCCCCTTAATTATCTGAACCTGCTCCTCCCAAATTTTGTTAATAAAACATCATGAAAAAAATTATGGACAATTTTTAAAAAATTACTTTTAGTACATAAGAATTCTCATTGGCAGCCTGTGCGTGTTACATTAAGAGATTAATACATCTGTGTTGTGTTTTATTTTCTTTGTTTTTACACAATTACATTTTATAGTCATCATTAGTGATCATATAATTATCATTTGATCATTCATTTATTCATATTTTTATTATTGTGTGTTTTGAAGGGATGTTTTCATATAAGACAAGAGAATGTCTCCATTTCAAGGTTTTAATGTCATGCAGGATGATGAAGCAAGATCTGCAAAACAGTCATTGCTGCATGTAGATTTTTGATGAGAAATAGTTTAAGAAGTACTGAACTTTTCAAATGTTAATAGACCATTTTCACAGTGATGATGGTCGTAAATCCTGTAAAGCTTTTTATATTTTCATTTTTAAAAAATGAATGTAAATTTATAACACTATACTTAGTATTATATTATTGTATCAAATTACAAAAAAACTAGTTAACACTGCTGAGAGTGACGGTAAAAATTACATCTTTCTCTTTTCTGTCTGCCATTATCTGTCTCTATTTTTTCCCTCTTTTTTAAACTTGTGAAAACACTATTGTGGAGTTTTTCTTTTGCTATTTGCGCAAATGGAAATACAAAAAATATATTCAATGAAGTCTCTCTATAAAAGTTTACCCAATCATGATGACTTTCACTTCTGAGAAACCTGGATATGTTAAAAGGGTCTAAAATCAGTCCTCTCCGACTCCATCCACTCTTTCACCCATCTCCTCTACTTACCAATCCTTCAAGAAAACACCTGACCTGCTGCAAACACAGACCAAACATTCATTTTCCCCACATCTATATCTGGTAAAGTGACTTCGATCATAAGCTGGTGTCATCATTATCAGACAATCTGAAATAAATCATTTCTCAGACTAAAGGGAATAAGTATATAAGCCCATTTACACCACATAAGAAACAAAATCATTCTTTGGTCAATCATAATTATGAAATAAAAATAAAATTTTGTATATAAAATTGAAATTAGGAAATTAAAAAAATAAAAATGATGACAGTCAAAAACAGAAATGGGCTTCTAATGGGGAAAAGACAACTGCACTCATAAAACAGAAGTCACTTTAGCGGCATCTAGTGGACTCTAAAGGCTAAAGAAACAGCATTAGACTGCCCCCTACAGGTCAATCCACAACAGCTCACTCTTAACAAGGCCTAAAAGTTTTTAATTTTAAATTACCTACAATATGTCTTCTTATAAGTATAAATCCAAGTCGTTGCGAGCTTTAGGTCTCAGGATCCCCGGCTTGTTCTCCAACTGGAATACCTGACAGCTGTTTCTCTCATCTGCTTTCACAAAGGTAAGTCATTTTTTTTTTTTTTTTTTTTCACTTTTATCCCGTACTCGCAGACACTTTTATCCTGACCCTCACTCGGAAACCTCTTTTATTCTTTCCCTCCCTCGGAAACCACCTGCATTCTTCATCCCGTACTCTCTTCACTTCACTTCACTTCTATCCCGTACTCGGAACATTTCTTTCGTTCGCCACTTCCCGGGGTTCGAATCCACGAGTCTGCGATGCCAGCGCCGTTCTCTCTACTACCTGAGCTAGGCGCGGACTGTTGCGCGCTTATTCAAATGAAGTAATAGGCTTGTTGAAGCTTCGGCGCTGAGCAGGCAGACCGGTGTATGACACCAAAGTACCGCGAGAGCGATTCAAAAGCATAAGGAGTCGTATGCTCTCCAAACGCTCTCGCGATACTGTCATACGCCGATCGGACTGTGCAGCGCTGATGCATCTCGAACAAGCCTACAGTAAGGTGGAGCTACAGTTTGTGCGTTCAAGGCGTCATGGCGTCATGCGCTAGAGACCGCCCCCTCCAGGTGAATTTTTGATTGCGCTGTCCCTCAGCCAATAAGGAACCTGCAACAGTTTTTTTCCCCTATTCATTTCCGACCCATTTTACATAGTCTGAAAATAAAGATATGGCAGATATAGTAAGCGTAATGTGCAACTAAAATATTTGTGGAATATATACTATATATAATATAGAATTATATATATAAAATTTATTTTTTATCTAAATAAAATCGAGCCAGGTTTTTTGACACAAGGTTCAGAGCATCTGTGTCTAAAGTAACATCAGTAATGTCATCACTGTCACATCATATTGTGTCAAAAATGTCTTTAATGAATGGAAGATAAAAACCAGTATACAAACGAGTTCTATATAACAATTTTCACTGACAACTGTTTCAATTTGTTATACATAATATTTAAAATATAGGCCTAATATTAATATATTAAAAAAGTTATATTTATTAATATAGCTTTTTATATTTCCATATTTAGCTACAACAAAATGATGTCTGAAATTTCTCTGAGAGAATATGAGATTCAGATGGAGGAGTGGAACGCTATGGACATACCCAGACTGGAACCAGAGAACATCGCCATCATTGACCATCAGGATCTCAATGACCAGGAGGAAAACCCTGAAGATGTGGTTCCACCTCGTTTAACCTTCTTCGAAAAGTCATGGCAGGCCATAGAATGGCTTTTCAGCTGCCTTTGCCCCCAACAGCGTTTCATTTAAACAACTTCAACTGTAAAAACATACAGTGCTTGATCAATTTACCATCTATTCCAACCTAGTGAATTAATGTCAAGTACAAAGAGTGCTGTTGTTACACAAGTTTGCCTGTACTCACTTTTCTTCTTTAAAGAAACAAGCTGATTTCTATTTGTTAAAATACACCGTAAATGCATAGTGCACAAACAAACACTTTGTAAAAATCAGATACAAAATGTTTGTCGAGCTCAGGTTAAATCAGGTAATCTGATTCATTATTGCCTTAGAAGCAATGTTTACCTTATTAAAATCATGTTACATTAAAGATCTAAGAATTCTCATTAGCGACCTGTGTGTGTTACTTTAAGAGAGTGTATTGTTGTTTTTTTTCTTTGTTTTTTCTTTGTCAATATTATTTATTATTTTAATTATATCCTTGCTTCTGCCATTCTTGCTATTGTTGAATCTTACAGTTGTGTGAAGGGATGACATGTGAAAATGACAAATGAAGGGATGTTTTCATGTAAGACATAAGAGAATGTCTCTATTTATGTAGGACGACATGAAGCAGTAATTTTCCATTGTTTGTGCTTTTGTACAGTGACGCTTGTTGGATTTGTACTGGTCAGATGAAGTGTATACAGCTCTGGAAAAAATTAAGAGGCCACTGCATAATTTGCAATTTCTATCAATTTATGATTTATTTATCTGTTTGAGTAAAACTAACATTTTTGATGTTACGGCTTTCCAGTAAGCCGCTGATAATAGGAGTGCATGCAGATGGCTGTAGATGCAAACAAATGTCTTTCTTTATTGTGCTCCAATAAACATCACCTCCAATCGACTTACTGTTTCTTCTACTTGTTCACAAACATATATATATTCTAAACCTTGTAGACACAGCATACAACCATAATCCACATTGCACGCTACTCTGATGTGCAGTCAAAAACTGCACGTTTCTTCCTGTGCTTGCTACAATTATACTGTATCACAACATCACTCAGTGGCCAAAAAAAATTACAACAAATACATTCGAAAAGCAGAAGCTTCAAGTAGTAGCATAAAAAAACTTTTGTAGCAGCCTATATGGGAATGTTGTGATTTATTTGTGTAAAATTCAGTATAGATACTTAGTCAAAAGTCACCGAACTCTATTTACAACCATTATTGAGCATTGAGCAATAAAACTAAAAACATAAGCAGCTAGTAAATGACAATGACAAACACAGATATGAGCAATCAGCATATGAATCTCAACAATGGTGACAACTAAATATTCAGACAATCAGATCAACTCTGGACATCACATACAGTGATTAGTTATAACAAAACACACAGCAAAAATAAAAGCAAATAATAGGGCAATTCAGCTGCATAATTTACTCATGCTGTGAGTGTGATGCATGCTGGGAGTTTTTGTACTATTGTTCCCAGCATGCATTGCGGCATGACTTTTGATTGTCACCATTGTTGAGATACATGTGCTGATTCTTGATGTCTTTGTGTGTCACAATAGAAGTTATTAGTTATATTTTCGTTTGTTTGTTTTGTTCCATTATAACAACTCAATGATTGCAAGTTATGCTTTTTTATGAGATCTCAGTGACTGTTGGTTTTGTTCTTTTATGATATTTCAAAGACTGTTGATTTTGTTTCATTGTGAATTTTCTTTTATCAAATCTCAATGAGAATCAATTCTATACTGCTTTGAGTTGATTTTGTTCCTTTACTATATTTTAATGATTGTCGGTTTTCAATGGTGATCGGTTTTCTTCTGTTACGAGATTTCAAAGACAGTGAGTTTTGTTCTATTATGACGTTTCAATGACGGTCGATTTTGTTTCGATACAAAATTTTATTGATTTTTATTGAGAATTTTATTGGTTGGTTTTCACTGTTGGTTTTATTTGGTTACATGATTTCAATGACAGTTCATTTTTGTTCCATTATGAAATTTCAAAGACGGTCGGTTTCGTTTTGTTACGAGATTTCAGTGTTTTTGTGAGGTTTCAAAGATGGTCTGTTTTGTTCCTTTATGAGATTTTAGATAAGATAAGAGTTTAATGATGCTTGGTTTTGTTCAGTTACGACATCTCAGTGGTAGTCAGTTTTATTCCTTAATGAGATTTCAATGACTGTCAGTAGTTTGAAATGATTCAAACAGTTGGCTTTGTTTTGTGACGAGATTTCAATGGTTTTGTTTGGTTTTGAGATTTCATTGACGGTCGGTTTTATTCTGTTATGAGATCTCATGTTTGATTGTCACCATTGTTGAGATTCATGTGCTGATTCTTGATTTCTTTGTGTGTCATGTTAGACTAATTTTTGTGTGTATTTTTTTGTTTTGTTTTTAAATCTTTTGATTGGTTTTGTTCCATCATAACATTTCATTGACAGTCAGCTTTGTTCGGTTGCAAGATCTCAATCGGGTTCATTTTGCTATTAGATTTCAATAACGGTCACTTTGTTCCTTTAGGAGATCACAATAGCAGTCCGTTTCCAGAGGTGGGTAGTCCAGGGGTCAGAAAGTAAAAGTCCTGCCATATTTTTATTCCACCCACTGAAGCATTAATGAGATAAATAAGTGATTAATTGAGTGATGATTGAGCATTATTGAAGACACCTGATGATAACAAGCAGAATCACCAAAGGAGAAAATCACAATTTTTAAGTTACCATCATCGAGGTCAGGGTTTGTTTTAGTTGAGCTCTTGACCCTTGACTTTTTAATATTAGATTTTGTTTGGACAATTTTAACTGCATTAAAACCAACCAGACAAGCACAGTTAAAAGACGATCAGGTGGTGTTGGTTATGATTCACATAATAAATATTTGATCTGAATCACTGAACTTATTTAGAGCCCAATCTCTGAGTTAGATTTACATTATTGATTACAGCAAAACTGTGATTCTACAGCAGAAGATCAACCTTACAATTTTAAATTGTTCTGATTTAAATAATAACATAAAATTATTTTAAACACACAGACATCAGGAATCAGTCCGTGAATCTCAACAGTGGTGAGAATAATAAAGCATGTTGCAGTGCATTTTGGGAATCACCAATCAAAAATTCATCCATGCCTCCCATCATGCATTGCTGTATGAATAAATTATGAGCTGAACTGTCTTAGTAATTTCATTTATTCTCACTATTTAAATTTTGCTGTTTTTCTGTGACTTTTTAGTAGCTTGTTTTCTAATGTTCAGAGTTGATCTGTTGATCAGAATATGTTTCTTGTCACCGTTGTTGAGATTCATACGCTGATTCTTGATGTCTGTGTGTGCCTAAAATAATCTTTCTTCGTGATTAGGACTACTTTCAAAAAAATAGAGTCACAGTGCTGCTGTAATCAATCATGTAAACCTAGCTCAATGATTTTGATAAAATAATAATTAAGTGAAAACATAACCAACACCACCTGATCATCTTTTAACTTTGCTTGTCTGGTTGGTTTTAATGCAGTTAAAACTGTCCAAACAAAATCTAATAATAAAAAGGCAAGGGTCAAGAGCTCAACTAAAACAAACCCTGACCTCGATGATGGTAACTTAAAAATTGTGATTTTCTCCTTTGGTGATTCTGCTTGTTATCATCAGGTGTCTTCAATAATACTCAATCATCTCTCAATTTATCACTTATTTATCTCATTAATGCTTCAGTGGGTGGAATAAAAATATGGCAGGACTTTTACTTTCTGACCCCTGGACTACCCACCTCTGACAGTCAATTTTGCTCCTTTAAGAGATCTCAATGGTTGACGGTTCTGTTTTGTTATGAGATTTCAATGACGATTGGTTCTTTTCCACTTCAAGATTTCAATGATGGTCGTTTTGGTTCGATCTCACAAAGAAACAAAACCGTCATTGAAATCTCGTAATGAAACAAAACTGACAGTCATTGAGATCTCGTAAAGGAATGAAACTCTCTTTATGAGATTTCAGTGACAGTCTGTTTTGTTCCATTACAACATTTCAATAATGGACGATTTTGTTTCATCACGAGATTTGAATGACAGTCGGATTTGTTGATTTTTTAGATCTCAATGATGGTTTTATTCCATTATGAGATCTCAACTATGGTTGTTTATTTTCCATTATAAGATTTTAAAATCAAAAGTCAGTTTTGTTTTTTACGAGGGTTCAATGATGGACGTTTTGTTTCTTTACGAGATTTCAATGATGGTTGATTTTGGTCCCTCACTAGATTTTAATGACAATCACTTCTGTTCCTTTACGAGATCTCAATGGTTGACGACTTTGTTTTGTTATGAGATTTCAATGACAGTCCAGTTTGAAATAATTCAAACTGTTGGTTTGTTTTGTGACAAGATTTCAATGATGGTCAGTTTTCAGTGTAATTTTTTTCAATTGTATGTTATGTGATGTAGGGATTATTTTTGCCCCAGGGTTACACCCCTTATTTTCTGGGGTTTATTTTAACCCTTTATTCAGTACAGTTTATGGTGACTGTACTGGGACGTTGGGCGGTATGTGATGTATAGAGCTATTTTACACCAGGGTTAACCCTTTATACAGCACAGCTTATTGCGACTGTACTGGGGCATTAGGACCCACTCAGGTCACAGGTTGATCAGACCTGCTGGCCTCTCTAACACCTCTTCCCACAGCTACCCAATCTACCAAGAGGTCTCCCATCCAGACATAGACTGGGCTCAACCCTGCTTAGCTTCAGTGGGTGTGCAGGAGAAAGCTTCAGATTGAAGGCTGCAGAGCTTCTCAAACATCTTTCTAACCAAAGACCCTCTTACATAGAAATACAAACCTCAACAATGGTGACATGGGTGCCACCAATCAAAATTCATCCATGCCTCCCATCATACATTGCTGCATGAATAAATTATGAGCTGAATTGTTTTAGTAATTTTCTTTATTCTCACTATTTAAATTTTGCTATTTTTCTGTGACTTTTTAGTAGCTTGTTTTCTGATGTTCAGAGTTGATCAGTTTATCAGAATATGTTGCTTGTCACCGTTTTTTGAGATTCACAGACTGATTCTTGATGTCTGTGTGTGCCTAAAATAATATTTTTTCGTGATTAGGACTACTTTCAAAAAATTTTTGTATTGTATAAGCTGATCTTCTACTGTAGAATGACAGTGCTGCTGTAATCAATAATGCAAATCTAACTCAATGATTCAGGTAAAATAATAATTATGTGAAAACATAACCAACACACCTGATCATCTTTTCCCTTTGCTTGTCTGGTTGGTTTTAAAGCAGTTAAAACTATCTAAACAAAATCTAATACTAAAAAGTCAAGGGTCAAGAGCTCAACTAAAACAAACCCTGACCTCGATGATGGTAACTTAAAATTGTGATTTTCTCCTTTGGTGATTCTGCTTGTTATCATCAGGTGTCTTCAATAATGCTCAATCATCACTCAATTAATCACTTAATTATCTCATTAATGCTTCAGTGGGTGGAATAAAAATATGGCAGGACTTTTACTTTCTGACCCCTGGAGTCTCCACCTCTGCTGTTTGGGACAGAAACAAGATAATTTTTTCTTATCCCATTGGCAGATAATTTTGCTTGTTTTTACTTCATTTTGATTTTTCTTTTCCAGAAAACAAGAAAAAATATCTGATGTCATTTTACTTTTCTAATAAAAGCATCTGGATTTAAGAATTTTTAGATGTTTAGATTGGAAACAAGGCAAAACACTAAACAAAAAAAGCATTATTTACAGTGTAATACATTTACATTAAAAACCCTGTCATTGCAACATGAGATCATGTGATATGGCAGAGATCAGTTAGATTAAAACACAGGCATGCACACTATGGCTGTCAGTAGCTCTTGTGTTTCTGTTTGTCTTTTTTTTCTGTTCTCTTCTTTCTTTCAGTGATTCTGCTTGCTAACAGGTTTGTTAATGCTAAGATGACTCTATAAATAATTTATAAAGATTTTGTGGCTTAGATAAGGTCCAGTTCTGGTTTATTTCTTTGCTCTTGGCTGACATGTGGCATTGCTATGGCCTGCTTGTGGCTCAGATCTGGTAAACAGGAGCGGTCTGCCCAAGTGCAAACATTCCACGCCACGTGACCCAGATTTGGGCCGACACAAAGTTGCTATGTCTATGACAAATCACGAAGGTACTGTGCTACTCCACAGCGGTGCAGACATAATTTAATTTAATTTCTACTTACGGAAAAAAACGGAACTGACGCTGCGTTCGTTCCTTAAGTAGAATAGGGAAGGCTTAGGACACACAGCGTAAGCTTTTTTGAAGGATACGGAAAGCGGAACCACGTGCAAGGCGATCATTTGTGTTTATAAAGTATATACAGTTGTGTTTTTTTTTCAAAAATGACAGATCTTTTTGCAAGATTAGACCCTTATTCCTTGTCTGGCATCGTTTAAAGCCCTTTGAAGCTGCACTGAAACTAATTTTGACCTTCAACCGTTTGGAATCCATTGAAGTCCACTATAAGGAGAAAAATCCTGGAATGTTTTCCTCAAAAACCTTAATTTCTTTTCGACTGAAGAAAGAAAGACATGGACATCTTGGATGACATGGGGGTGAGTAAATTATCAGGAAAATGTATCATCACAAAACAAACAAACAGTCGTGGATCATACAGGTAACCACACAGTATTAAGAATCAATGGTATGTAAACTTTTGAACTGGGTCATTTTTATGAATTCAGCTATTTTTTTGTCTTGTGGACTTTATGTAAACATCTGTTATGTGAAATAGTTTATTCAGGACAGTACTAAATAAAAAATAACATGCAATTTTCATTATCCTTATTTTGTAAAAATGATTAACATTTTTGCATATTCTGCAAGGAGTATATAAACTTTTGAGCTCAACTGTATCATTGATATGGTGCCTCTGTTTCTATTTCGCAGCTCTAAGATGAGGAGGCTGTATGGACACTGATCTTCTCCTTCTTTCTGGCCATTGAATACTTTGTCTTGAGCAGGGAGTTGAACTTGATGAAGTTGCTGACGATTATGGGCACAGGCAGGATGAGGAGCAGAACCCCGACCATTGCACAGAGAATGGCTACACACTTGCCTGGACCTGTTATGGGATACATGTCTCCATAACCCACAGTGGTCAGTGTGACCACTGCCCACCAACAACTGGAGGGAATGTCAGTAAACGAAGAGTCGATATAATTGAATTCTGTGTAATAAGCCATGGTACCGAAGATGAGCGTGCAGCTGAAGAGTATAAGAGGAACCGTGCAGAGAGCCGTCGCACTGGCGCGAAGCGTGTGTTTGAGAACTCTCACACCGAACACATGCTGCATCAGACTGAAGATGTGAAGGACACGTATGCATCGCATCACATGCAGAAAGCCCAATGCTTTGGTGCAGTATGTCCCTGAACACCACCGGAGGAACCAGGGGAACAGGGCAAGCAAGTCAATGATGTTCATAACGTTCATGAAGAAGCGCGGTTTGCTCGGGCAGCTGACTGCACGTATCACAAACTCAAACACAAACCATATCAAACAGACTAACTCCACCGCATCCAGAACTCTAGGTAGTACAGAAACATTCTCTATGAAATTCTCACTTGAGTTGTCTGCCGATACCACATACATTTGCTGAGGATTTATAGCCGGATGTGTCTGCAGAGAGAATGCAGTGATTGAGAGCAGGATGAAGAACAGAGATACAACAGCAATGACCTGGAGAAACAGAAACATTAAGAATGAGAAAGGAGCCACCCATATGAAGAACAGCAATAGCAAGCACTGATTTAGGGTTTTGCAAAAACTGCATAAACATAAAGCCACTTATGATACCTTGGCTCTAACGGATGAAAGCGGGTTGTCAAAGAGAGCCCATATCTTCAGCTGCCAAGCTTTATGGCTGGATTGTTCATTCTCCATCACTGAAGGGTCAATCTGAGCCGAAGCCTCTACAGCATCTTTGTTCTGTCGAAATGCCGCCCAACAGCAGGGCTCCACATCTGTGCTGCTGATACCCCAGAAATCAAACTCCTCTTCCAGCAACACACCGCACAAGTTGGTGGGGCAGTGCAGCTTCCCGCTTCTATAATACTGCAGCACGTGAGTGAAGACTTCAGGGTGGCGATCAAAAAACAGCTCTGAAGGAGGCTCCTTAGTGTCCACAAGCTGGGAAAGGCGGGAGCCCGGAAGGGTCATTAGGGTGCTCTTGTGGGTCTCATGTTTTACCCCACCGACATTTATCACTATTTTTTCACTACTGCCCTCAGAAGCTCCCAGTGAGAAAACACCCACAGAACTCATCATAGTGTAAGAGCTCAGCTGATGTCTGGCAGCTGTTTTTCTATGATACGAATGAAAAGTTTATCATTACGATATCATCAATATTCAATGGAAAACTACATTTAGTAACACAAATACTGTAGGAATATACAAATATTAATATTTAGTTACATTGAATAATTCACAATATCCAAATATTAATTTAAGAGAAACTTACACAATTGTCCACTTCAACAAATTGTTTGAAACTTCAACAATTTGTTTGCATAAACTCAAAAATGAAACTTTTTTTTCTCATATATTTAAATGTTTTAGTAAAATGTTGGTGCATATATAGAGAGTATTGGTGCATATGCATGAAAAATAATAAATATCATTGTTCCTTGTGTTTATTTAGTGTGGAGAAGATGCAAAACTCTACATTATCTGCTTGGCAACAATGATTGTTTGGTTTAAATAAATACTGATAAATATATAATAGTTCTTCTGACTGAAAAAATAAATTTTTAAGCCATTTCAGATATATAATCTAAAGGGATGAAAATACTGAGATATTTTTAGCTAGCCCTGCTTACAAGCAGAAGTGATTCATCCAAGAGAGAAAAAATGCATTAGTCAAAACGAAAAAAAAAAAAAAAAATAATTATAAAAAAAATACAAGTGTTATATATTACATTTTATTGAAAGATTTTTTTGTAGTTTTATTCAAAATAAATTGCAATGCAATCATCTATCATTTGCATGATAATGACTTAAAGAAGTTGAAAACAAATCAACCATTGTATAAAGACTGACCTTACCTTGTCCAAAGACAGTTTGATATCTTTTCACACAGAGATATTCCTAAGAACAGAATTTCACTATTATAATTTTTGACTGTGTTTGTGAGCTTGAAACTTGGAGTTGTGAAACACTGACGCAATCTTTGCACTTTTATACTTCTTTGCAGTCCAGCCTCCAAAGGTCCCAGAAGACAAGCCACTATTCACAGAAGAATCTATAGCCAGAAAAAAAGCCATCTGATGAAAGCCAGCTGTTCGAACTTCCTGTCAGCCCATTAATATATTCTCATCTTAATCACAGTCAATGCTGGTGTAGGAACTAACACATTTTATTCCTCCAGTCGTCTCCTTTCATTTCGCACATGCATTTCTACCTATGATTTCAACACATTTAACTTCTTACTTGTTGTCTCTCCCCAAAACCCGCCTTAACTATGTTTGCCTGCCCCCTAGTGTCTATAATTAGACCATTAAACATGACACCCACTAATCGACATTTGTAGCCTGCCTGCCCTGAAGCATAGAAATGCAGTCTCATTTTGTTAAATCAGTATCTGTAGATATTTAGCAACAAGAAATATCTGTCAAAATATTGTATTGTATATATTGCATTGTATTTTTACTAGCCACACAACCCATTTGAGATCCGATTACAAATGCTATGTGCAGTTGTGCATCCCTCCAATAATGTTAGAGCTTAATGGTGATCTCCAAACTTAAAAACACTGTCAATGGGAACATGATGCAAATTACTTTTCCATATGACATTCCATACATTCTTGGTCTTAACAGAACACAGATGGTTTCTTCCAATGCAACACACACACACACATACACACACACATGTAAAATCCAGTAGGAAAACAAATTTTATAGTTGTAATACAGTGAATTTTAAGGCATTTAATACATATTAATTTGGTCAGAGTTGGCATGTTTTAGTACCATTTTTATGCTGCATCGAAAAAGTCACTTCCTCCACATTTATGATTTATTTACATGCCAAATGATCAACAATGATTAAAAATGATAAAAATCCAAAAAAGTTGAAAACACCTCAGGACAAAGAGCCAAAATAAATAGAAAGTACATTTAAAAAGGGAGATTTAATTATATCCCCTTCACAGTTGACTTCACTATAAACCTTTGTGCAAGTCAATACCTGCAAAACACACAAAAAACATGAATTCATAAATTCATCCTGCATTTTCAGTCACTGAATCTGGTGTTCAAGGGTTAGTTCATCCAAAAAAATGAAAATTATGTCATTTATTACTCACCCTCATGCCGTTCCACACCCGTAAGACCTTCATTAATCTTCAGAACACAAATTAAAATATTTTTGTTGAAATCCGATAGCTCGTGAGGCCTCCATAGTGAGCAATGGACGCTTCCTCTCTCAAGATCCATAAAGGTACTAAAAACATATTTAAATCGGTTCATGTGAGTACAGTTGTTCAATATTAATATTATAAAGCGCCGAAAATATTTTTGGAGCGCCAAAAATCAAAATAACGACTTATTTAGTGATGGCTTCATGGAGCATCAGAACATAAATGAATCAGTGTGTCGAATCATGATTCAGATGCCAACGGCTGAAATCACGTGCCTTTGGCGCTCCGAAAAGCAGATTCGACACATTCATCTGTGCTCCGATGCTCCCTGAAGCAGTGTTTTGAAATCGGCCATCACTAAATAAGTCGTTAATTAGTTTTTTTTGGCGCTCCAAAAATATTCTCGTCGCTTTATAATATTAATATTGAACCACTGAACTCACATGATCCGATTTAAATATGTTTTTAGTACCTTTATGGATCTTGAGAGAGGAAGTGTCCATTGCTCCCTATGTAGGCCTCAGTGAACCATCGGATTTCAACTAAAATATCTTAATTTGTGTTCTGAAGGTCTTACGTGTGTGGAACGGCATGAGGGTGAGTAATAAATGACAGAATTTTCATTTTTGGGTGAACTAACCCTTTAAAGGATCGGTCAAATCTGCTTAAGAACCAGTAGGTGGCGCAATTGCTCAGTACTGTTTTCATGTCTTATGCCAGTGACTACTGAGTACTCATTCAATCTTGAAAACATTAAACTTTCAATAAACTTTTATAAAGTAAAAAAAAATATTTGTAGGCCTATGTGCATTTTGGCAGTTCATAAAATGCTTAATTTGTCTTTAAACAACAAGGTGGGAAATAAAACATATTCTAGTAAGCACTGTAGTCAAATAGCAAACACTTTTATCCAGAGCACCCTACAGCACAATAAAGAGACTGTGAAGGAGGCTGGGATTAGATGCTTTGTTAAAAAATATATTTAATGAACATATTTAAGAATTCCTAAAAGGAACTTCATTGTGCTGTTGTGCCTGCGGAGGCTAATATCAGATTAGTTATCTATGCTACCAAAACACTACTGGTAAATTTCTCTCATTTATTATACATATAGTAAAAGTCACTCTAGCGCCCTCTAGTGACCTTACACGGAACAGCGTCGGTGGAAATTTTAAACTACTATGTCTGTCCTCTAGTCTAGTAAGCTTCACTCCAAGGCATTGTCTCAACTGCAAATCCAGAAAAGGTTATTTATTTACTTTATTTAATAAAGTAAATATACTAAGTCAATTTGCATATATATATATTTGTATGTTTATATGCTAAGTCAAATTGCATATAGTGAGTTAAATAAGCCAAATTAGGAAGTTAGTCTCACTTTAATAGTTGGCCATTACTACATTTTATTTAGCCAGGTAAATTTAGGTGTCTCATTCATTCATTCATTGATAATCCAAAAAGCGTCCCAAATTATAGAATTTGTTTTGGGAAAATAATATGTTTTATCTTTATCGTCATTAATTCAATTTGACTAATCGACGTGTAGTTATTTTTTTCTTAATGTGATATTTGTTGTTTTACTGGAAAAATAACAAAATCTAATTGTTCAACAAGGACATCTAGTGATTGTTATGTATATTGCATCAATTTATGACAATTCACAAAGTTAGAACAGCATTTTGTGCAAGATTATTTGAAATGATGAAGGATCAGTTTTAACAAACTCAAGACATGGAAAATATTGATGCAGATTTACACCCAAATTTCACAGAATAAAAAAACTTGTGCACACTTGATGATATTTGTACAACATAATATTTTTATTTTTCTTTAGTACCATGCAAAATCAATGAAAAGTGCAACGTCTGGCAGCAGGGTGCGGATGCTGTTTTTGTTGTCTGAAAAAGCAATGCTCTGAGTAAACTATGAGATCAATGTGAGCACTGCAGTGTGACAGTAGCAAATCAAAGAAAAAAACATCAATGTAAGAGTCTGGAGATGGACAAACCAAACTAGTATAGTGGACATCTTTACAAGGAATTCATATTCACCAACAAAATCAATCCAAGCATGATAATTATGTTCTAAATCAACATATCGTACACCAAAAATATGCTTTTCTTAAAAGGCATCATGTCAGTCCTTGAACATCATAACAGAACATTCAGTAGTGTCAGATGCTGTCACGCCTGCAAAATGTCTGCATTTGCAAATTAAATAATAGAGCATGGTAAATATTCCCTTTGGAGTCAAATAGTATTTTCCTTTGAATCCAGAGGTACAACGTTTTGCATGAAACCTGTCAAAAACATGCCCTGGTCATATTTGACTCTAAAATCCAAAGAAAAAAAAAAGTTGCTTAAAGAAAGCATAAAAATCAAATTTTGCATAAAGAGAATGAAGAACCAGTAAGATTTTTTTGCAATGCAATGATGTTTTAACATGTTTTACTGCCAAATTATTTGTAATGCAAGAAAAATCTCATTCTCATCATATTTAATGATGTATTACGAAATGTATTATTTAGTATGAAATATATGATTTTATTAAAATGGTATAGTATATACATGAAGCTAATATCCATTACTACTACCGATAATTTAGGCTGATATAAATAAAAGTGTTGTATTACAATAAACATAATGTCACAATGTCAGAAATATGTCAGATGTTCATTTTCTTCACGCAAAACATACTGCATTTTTATTTTGGGGATTTTAAAGTTAAACGTGACCTGGTGACATTCACCCGTTTCTGGACTGTTCTTATTAATTAAAATGAAAATGTATGTCGTTAAAAATGAATATACTGCAACAAAGTACACATACCTATTAAAATGAACTTAGTCTACTAAGCTAAGGCAGTGTATTTGTGTATCAAAGTCTATGACGAAGTCTCAAATTGTTCCACTCTCAAAGAGAAACAAGCTACAACACAATCCTAGTATTTTATATACTTTAAAAGACCATCAGGTCAGAGTATTCTGCGCTTAATGTACAATAAAAGATGTTGTTTGTAAAGATAGCAGCTTCAGTAAAGTCCACCCCCACTTTGCCTAACGGATATTTCAATACAGTACAAGTTTTGAACAGATACACACGAAAACAAACCAAACTCAACACATAAACACCAAGTAAATGAAATAGTCTCGTAATCATTGGGTTTATGGCACTGGCGGTGTTGTAGACAGTTCCATTATTTGTCATTTCCAAAGTCAGTTCACAGTATTGTCTTAAAACATTTTGTAGATTCTAAAAATATATTTCTATATTTATAGATTGGGTTGTGTACCACAGTATTGTTATAAGTTGATGCTTTTCAGAAGTGTCGTATGTTCCAGCTCAGGTCTGGTTGCACAGTGCTTCAGAGTCGCTCCGTCTCCCTGTGATGACAGACAAAGACAAAGAAAAACGTTCATTTGAACCATCAAACACCGCTGTATTGCATCTGTCACAGCGCAACTGACGAATACTTACCATTGCTTATTTAAACGCAGCTATTCTTGTAAGGTCACCTGAAAAAAAAACAGCATTGAGGAAAGTTTAAAATTCAACGGCTTTCCGTACCATGCTAAAATGACCTGAATATCCAAAAAAATGTCATGGTAATAGCTGATGAAGACCTTGTTTGGTCGAAATGTCAACTTTTATGAGAACAGATACAGCAGTTTGTCTTGTTTTTCACTTTTTCCGTTGCATGCATGACCCGTGGCAAAACTCGTACAGATGCAGTTAAAATGAACATCATCTCGGCCCTCAAGAACAGGTGCCTGGAAGCAGCCTGAGGATATATTCATTACAATGAAATATCTATTTGCTTTAATGGATATTTCACTTCTATTTCATCTAATTTCTATAGCAATTAAAAAGAAATCAAATTTGATATATGATGCAGCGTACTCATGATACACCATTGGCATATTTCCCAGAATATCCATCCAAAGTTTGATACTTAAAAATGGCTTTGGGGCAGATAACAATATTGATGTGAATACAGAAACATATGAGGCATTATTTATCTTTTTCTATCTTAAATATAAACCACTTGTTGCATCCATGCAATGTTATTTAATTTAAGGCAAAATCAATGTTGCCAAATTACACTACCGTTCAAAAGTTTGGAGTAAGATTTTTAAATGTTTTTGAATGAAGTATCTTCTGCTCACCAAAGCTGCATTTATTTGATCAAAAATTGTTAAACAGTATTACAATTTAACTTAAATATTTTCTATTTTAATGTATTTCAACATGTAATTTATTCAAGTGATGCAAAGTGAATTTTCAGCATCATTACTCCAGTCTTCAGTGTCACATGATCCTTCAGAAATCATTCTAATATGCTGATTTGCTGCTCAAGAAACATTTCTGATTACTATCAATGATGAAAACTTTTTTGCTGCTTAATATTTATGTGGAAACCGTAACACATTTCCAGTATTCTATCTTATTCTTAAATCAATGCCAATTGACCTTTCACCTGGAGTTTGATTGACAGGCGATCTAACCAATCATAACGCAGAATCCGCCATTTTGTCCAACAAAGTAGTCAGGAGAGTTAGTAGATTAACATCAGTGGACTTGAACTTGAAAAATGGCGTGTACTGATGCGTCTTTCCGCATTTGAAACAACATTCCTTCTGATGTTCATTCATGTTTATTTGATGCTATAAAAGAACTAGTAGGAAGAGATGATCGGTTCACGAGCCGCTTGAGCTGAGGTGCTACAGCAGTCTGTCACGACACATTAAAGAGCCACAAAACGGTATTTATTGTTTCAATTTCTTTAAAAATTACAAATTTTGAGACTTTGCTTCATATCAAAGTAACATGCTCTGTGTTGTGTCAACGCGTTTTCAGTGTCCTTCATAATGTATTTTTCACTGCGTGAGAACATGATGGCTTGTTAGACGGCCAATTCTTTGTGAACAGCCAATTCTGTGAATAGTTACTGTTTAACAGCACAATAATGCAAAAATTATAAATATAAGAGTAAAACAGGGACTGATGTTGGTTGGTTCAGTCATTCGGCACGGACAACATTTCACATGCAGAACTCTTACTGCTGCATTTATGCTTTTACTTTGAAATCCTCTATAAAAAGGTCTTTGTAGGCTTCCATATGTTCAAGTATCTCACCAGGACGTTCTTGTCCTGTTCCTGTGTGTGTCTGAGGCGTTCCTCCATGTTCAGCTCTCTTTTCAACTGCTTTTCCAGATCATGTCCATAGAAATCCCCAGGCTCCATCTTACTTGCTGCCCTATGAGACCAGAAACACTGTGAGCACAAGCCCAGGAGATCCTGACAACATGTAATCACCCACTTTAGCAGGTGAAAAAA
The DNA here is from genome assembly GCF_024489055.1 of Chanodichthys erythropterus. Lineage (NCBI taxonomy): Eukaryota > Metazoa > Chordata > Actinopteri > Cypriniformes > Xenocyprididae > Chanodichthys > Chanodichthys erythropterus. The sequence continues at coordinate 17,324,828 of NC_090243.1, read as the reverse complement.
GCAGCTGATCTAGCAAAATTTCTTTGTTACCCTGATCTTGAAGCACTCCGTCCGTGGAGAACATCTGCCATTGGGAATGTGAGGTCAGAGATGCTGTCTGTTTCACTCCCAGCCTCTAAACATCATCACAGGCAAAGTTTAAACAACTTTTTCTATCATTGGTTGTGTAAATAGTCTGTGTATGATGCAACATTACCTGAGTTCAGTTCTTTTACCAATGAAGACATTGTGTTGGTTATGGAGTCTGCAGCTACCAGGAGATCATTTCTTAAATTCCTTCTGGAGCCTTCAAAAAATAATCATATTAAATATATATATATATATATATATATATATATATATATATATATATATATATATATATATATATATATATATATATATATATTGCTGCATAATTCATGTAACTCTTCTTAAACTATGTATTTAACCAAGGATATTCCTGTAATATTAATCTGCAGTATCACTTTGTTTTAATTGGCTAAACTGATTGGCCGAAATCATTTTAAAATGATCAAAATGTTCGTTACCCTGAGCGAAGGCCTGCTGCACCTCTCCTCCCAGGCCCATCAGTGAGTCCTGAGGTGTTTGACTGGGTGTGGTATTGCCAGATGTTGATTGGACGGGCATGGGGATGGGTGTGGTATTGCCGGATACTGATTGGATGGATGTGTTGTACGTGTGGCTGGGGGAGGAGCGAGGGGAGGAGCCAGGGCCTTGGTTCTAGGGAACAAAAGGAGATTATATGATTGTAAAATAAAAATCAAAACTGCTTAATGCAGTGTTGTTATTGTTAACTAAAACTAACACAGGTTTTTAAAGACCCTTTTAAGACCAAGTAAATAAAATTTAAGGAATAAATCAAAGGGAATAATACTTCAATATGTTCTCTAAATGTAAATGACTTAGGAGAAACACAATGAGTTGTATTAGCAACACTTCAAAGTTTAAAAGTACAACTTCCTATAGATATCCATTACTTTTTAATTAATTTTCCAAAAAAATGTAGCTTGGATCACTCTGTTTTTAACCATGCATATGGACATACCTTCTGATCACACTGCAAAAAAGCAGTGATCTTCAGTATCTCTGTCTTGTTTTCCAGTGCAAATGTATAAAATAAAGACGCATTTACTGGAGATGCAGAGTTATATAAAATATGATGTCCTTTTTTTCTGCAAAATTGATCAAAATTAAGTGAGTTTATGATTAAACAAGAACAAATATCTGCGAATGAGCTCAGAAAAATCAATTTAATTGAAAGGGTAGTTTTCATAACTCATTGACAGACATTTGCTATCGTTTTAAGCATAAACTCACTTAATTTTGTTCAGTTTTTCAAGACTTCATTTGCACCTCAAGTAAGAAGTTTACATATATGTATTAGAAAACAGGACAAAATACGGAAGATATTCATTTTTTTGCATGCAACATTTAATGCCATGACTATGAAATTAAGACTTTCTGCTCTGAGACCGTAAGACCTTTTTAAGGTTTTTGTTATTTGACATAAAGGTAAAATATTAGATAAAACTTAAAAATAAAAAACCTTAGAAAAAAGTTACTATGGCAACTAACTAAATAAAAAAAAGTTGAAGTTACAATTGCTAAAACTAAAACTGAAATAAACATAAATTAAAGCTAAATATAAATAATTAAAAAAATAATAATAAAATGACAAGGCACCTAAAAATTATTAAAACTTAAAATTAAAATGAAAACTGACATTTTAAAAAAGAAAAGCTAAATAAAATAATAATACATACTATAATAGCATATAAACAATACTAAAAAAAACAAAAACACTACAATATTAGGTGCCCATAGTGTCTGAATAAGTGTCAAAACATATCATAAATATAATAATTTTTTAAGAGCAATATGAAGTCCTTTTGCAGGTAAATGGTTTACTGAGTACATTGCTACAGTTTGTGTTCTGGGTGGTTGCTAGAGTATTGCTACTAGTGTCACTGATGGTCAAAAGAGTAAACCCCTAAATCTCAGGTCCCCATATGGGATTTCCCCCCCTAATCATTCATGTCTATAGCACAGACAATAAGGGACTTTGAGTTAAACATGAAAGTGTATTATTATTATTTATTATAGGGTTAGAACTTTGTTCAAAAACACATAAAGAAGAATTACAGTATGTGATTGACATGCCAAAATGTAGTCACTCTGAATAACAGCATGCATTAACTTTGTTTTGCGCAATGCTAAATGAACAAATGTAAGTTCTGTATGCCAAAGACACATCCAACACAACACATTTCTTATTGTAGTTTAACAAACACACGCCATACAGTTAATCTTAAGTCAGATGAAGTAGATTAATGCACAGTTCTGTTACTCTGAGACTTACAGCTCTTTTTAGCTCTTCTTCCTGTAGATGGAGCAGTTCAGCTCATTAACAGGGATCTCCACATTCTAAATGCAACTTTTTAAAATTTTGCAATCATCAGTTGTTTATGTGGGTGAGAGAACTTTTCTACCTTTAACAGAAGCATGAGCTGTTCTAGTTGGACCATAAGTTCTCGACGGCTCTCCTGAAGGGCTGACATCCTCTGCTCTAACTCCTCCTTCCTCTGCCTGAGACAGAAAGAAAGCCACAAGGTTATCAATATATAACTTTGACATGAACTAAAAATGAATTGTGCAACAACAAACATCCCGAGTGTTGTTTATTTGCATGTGTTCTCTGTGCTGTTTACTACCACATTCACTAAATAAATTATGCAAATTGCGTAAACACACCCACAAAATCAGTTCCGAACACAATTTGCATGGTGTAGTGCCTGGTAAAACACCCAATCACACCAAGGGCAATAACTATAATGATAATAATAAATATCTGGTTCTAAAAATCATTCTAAATATAAAAGAATAGTAGAGTCCACACCACAACTATAACAATAATGGCACAGAGAAACAATATTGTTGGAATCACTTCCAGCTGATGAATGATTAAAACATTGACAGCCAATCAGAATCCATCCTGCTTTAAAGATCTCGAGCATTTAAAGTAACAGACAACAAAACTGCAGCGAGCTCTTAGAATAAACAATGATATAGTCAGCTGGTGTGGAGGCTAAAATAGTTATTGTTATAGTCAGAGCTTGGCATGAACTTTTTTGCTCACCAGCCACTGTGGTTAGTGGTTTTCTACGGAAGAGGATTAGGGCCAAGCAATAATAAAAAAATAAAACCATCTCGAGATTAAAGTTGTTAAATTTCGAGAAAAAAACTTGTTAAATTTCGAGAAAAAAGTCGAGATAAAATGTTGAGAATAAACTCGTTAAATTACGAGAAAAAACGTGTTAAATTTCGAGAAAAAAAGTCGAGATAAAATGTTGAGAATAAAGTCATTAAATTATGAGAAAAAAGTCGTTAAATTACAACTTTTTTCTCGTAATTTAATGACTTTATTCTCAACATTTAATGTTTATTCTCAACATTTTATCTCGACTTTTTTCTCGAAATGTAACGACATTTTTCTCATAATTTAACAAATTTGTTCTCGTAATTTAACGACTTTTTTCTCTTAATTTAATGACTTTATTCTGAACTGTGTTAAATTTCGAGAAAAAAGTCGAGATAAAATGTTGAGAATAAACTCGTTAAATTACGAGAAACAAATCGTTAAATTTCGAGAAACACGTCGAGATAAAATGTTGAGAATAAAGTCATTAAATTACAAGAAAAAATGTGTTAAATTTCGAGAAAAAAAGTCGAGATAAAATGTTGAGAATAAAGTAATTAAATTATGAGAAAAAAGTCGTTAAATTACGAGAACAAATTCGTTAAATTACAACTTTTTTCTCGAAATTTAATGACTTTATTCTCAACATTTAATGTTTATTCTCAACATTTTATCTCGACTTTTTTCTCGAAATTTAACAACATTTTTCTCATAATTTAACAAATTTGTTCTCGTAATTTAACGACTTTTTTCTCTTAATTTAATGACTTTATTCTCATAATTTAATGAGTTTTTTCCTCAACATTTTATCTCAACTTTTTTCTCGTAATTTAATGACTTTATTCTCATAATCTAATGAGTTTTTTCTCAACATTTTATCTTGACTTTTTTCTCGAAATTTAACAACTTTAATCTCGAGATGGTTTTATTTTTTTATTACTGCTTGGCCCTAATCCTCTTCCGTAGTTTTCCAAAGTTACTAGCCACTAGCATTTTCACTGGCCACAATTTTGACATCAATACCATGGGGAAAAACTGACATCTAGATATTTTTAATATTATCTTATAATTAGGCAGCAGATATATTAGGCTGCTGTCACTTTAAGACCTGACGCATGCATGGATCCATTATACTGTTACACACATATGCATTTTATTTCTGGACAATCACAAATCTTCCACAAATCTGTGGGAATTAGTAAAATTATGCACAATACATGCAATCCCACACCAAGATTCAAGCCCTGTAACACCAACAATATGTATATGTAATATAATGTTACTAGAGTAAAACCACAGTAAACTTTCTAAATTAAAGGACTAGAGCTTCTTTAAATATCCATGCTTGACTCAGTTCACCATTTAAATCTGCATTGGTGATATCCACAAACAGGAAGTAGTCTCAGTGTTGCAAATTGCTTTTAAAGTACTTTCACTCATTCATGAGAGGAGCCATGATCAGGTTACGCTCACTTTCAGGACAGTCTATCTCGTAACCATCAGCATCTGTTGTTCACCTCATCCGATCGGGTTTCAGGTCTGATTCACGGCTGTGTGTGTGTGTGTGTGTGTTTACCTGAGCAGTCTCAGTTCAGCCAGTAACGTTGGGTTTTGTTGGTTTTTGTCTAATGGAGGCTGGGAAGCTTCTTCATGTTGTTGTCTCAGGCGTTGTATCTCTTGCAAAATCTCCCTGAATATACACAATTTATTAACTTTATGGATGCAAATTTAAATAACTGTGCAAAACAAAAATAAACAGACTCAAACTCACTTGTTCTTGTTCTCTAGCTCGGCGATTAGTTGCCGCTGTTGTTTGTTGGTGTCCAGACAGAGAGAGATGTCTGCTGGGACTCTGGTCTTCTGTTAACAATAGTCAGATTATAGTTGAACAGTTAATGGGTTGATGACATTAATTTATTTACATGTATCTAGAATGATTAAAGATGAAGTGTGTCATTTCTGTGCCACAAGCGGAATTGCAAAAATAATGGTTGTTTCCAAACTGGTTTTCCAGACACTCCCATTGTCCATAACATCCTGTCTCTGTCTATCATTATTTGGACAAACAGGTAGCAAACTTAAAGCACTGAACAATTACACTGAACTGATTTAATTGACACATTTAATTGACTAAAATACTCTTAAAGCTACTTATGAAAAGGCAAATTTAGAGAATTAAATTAAAAAGTCAATTTAGGCAACCATCATTATTCCATTAATATTCACTGAGCAGTTGAATGTTTCTTTGAATGAGCATTCTGATTGGCTGTCTTACCGCTGCAGCTCCATCAGCAGCCAATCGGGAGGCGTAACGGGCAATGAGGCAGTGCTCATCATCTTGGTTTTTACTGCTCTCCTGGAAACTATCAATCAAGCGAAAGGAATGGAGCTCAGTCATCTTTCTTCAGATTCACAAAAGCATTTACTGTAACATTTATATAGCAATTAGTACCCTATGCAAAGTTTGTGTATATATATATATATATATATATATATATATATATATATATATATATATTTGTGTTTTCAAGTTGAAAATCACAAGAAAGTTCTTGCAAAATTTATAAAAGTAGGTTTTATAAATCAAAAGAACATATTTTTAGTACAATTGGTCACCAATAATACCCTAATGACAGAAAAAATAGCATTGCCGGCACATTTCAGGATCTAAGCAAAGCATGAAGACCATAGAGCCCCTGTTTCCCCCAAAAAACACTGCAATGTTAGGAGCAAAGGCAAGGATAATCTCCATATAAGACATCTTTGCTGGGAAAACACAGCCATAGCTAAGGGTGTTGCCTAATGGGTAAACATATAAGCATATGTACTGTAGCCAAAAGTATAGGTTCCTTTGAACGGTAATAATCATGTCCTTAAGCAAATGAGCCTTCACTTCAGATTGGAAAAAAGACCTGTTTAAAGACTAGTGGCCAAGATTTAAGTAGATAATTGATGGTGTATTTTCTGTTTTTGCATACCAAATAGATACTCAAATCTCCAAGAATGATATACTTCTACACAAAATCCACACACACAAGACCCACTTACACGTTCATATATTCATCATTAATCAAATTAGAATTTTATACACCATTTAATATTGGATGGGAACAAATTATTATTCCAAAAGTGTTCCAAATAGATAAAATGTTTGTCTTGAAAACTAAAGTTTGGGATGGATTTCCTTAAGGACATTTTTGTCATTTTTTCAGTTTTGTTTTTTGATAATTTTGCCTGTTTTAATGCCAACTTCATAAATTTTATCATAATTTCACTATTTCACCTTCATTTCTTTTAATTATCTATTTTACACTAGGTACACATAATAGTTACACTCAGGACATTAAGGACAAAAATGTCCCCATTGAAACCCATTAAAATTGCAATTTTTGATCCCATGGCCATTTAACCATAAAATGATGCAGTCTTTGTTAAAAGGCTCTCATTCTGTTGGCATGGATTCAAAATGAAAATTTTAGCTATTTTTAACCAGATTGCACAATTTTCACAAAAATCACAAATCCCAGTGTTGTGTACCAATGGAGCTTTTCTGGAATCTTATGGAAAAATTTGGTACAAAATCTTACTGAAAAACAATTTTTTGAGATATCAACCTCAAATTTGGAACACAACTTAAGATTTGATTTGGCTTCGATTTGATTCAAGCTGTTTCTGTCTAAGTATCTCAGAGTAACTTTTTCTTTTTTTTTTGAGTAATCAGATTGATGCACAAGGGTTAAGTTGGCATTATGTATTTAATAAGCAAGGGAGGGGTGTTGTTAATAGTTCTCGTGTTGAACTATTGTGTGCATAAATCTGGTGCAATAGAGCGCCACAGTAAACTTGCCACTTTTTCAGCACCTCTGGTTTCAAATATTTTTTTCCATTCATTTTCTCCATAGACTCTGAAGAGAACCACAGCATTACAACATGTGATTGCAGCAAAAACTACAAGAAAATATGGAAAAAAAAAAAAAAATTGTATACTTCAGATAAGCAAGATATGCATTTTATCACTTCATGCATTCCCTGGGAATCAAACCCAGTCTCGCTGTTGCTAGCACCATGATCTAATATCTGAGATACAGGAATGCTTTATAAACCCAAAAAAAAGTTAAATATGAATCTACCGATTATAAATCAATTATAAAACAATATTTATGTACATTTATATTGCATATATAAATAATTTGATACTTGATTATGTCATTTACTATGAGTGTGCATTCACTGCTGAGCTGTTTTGGCACAATTCCTGTTCCCACGACAACAGATGCTTCTCTAATATAATTTGCTATCAATTATGGATAGTGTAGTTCTTCACTGGGAATTCAGCAATTAAACATGATTTTGAAATCACACTCTCTATAGAAGCATATTGCTAGCTCATGGTAGTTCTCTGCTAAACGTTTTTAATACATTAGCACTAAAACTCAGTCTCTCTATGGTGAAAATGAAGGGCATTTTTACTTCTGGACTGCTGTGCTCTATGGCAGTGAAATGCAATATGATCAACACAGAGTAAATACACAACAGAAAGCCTAGCCAGTTAGCAAGCTGCAAACATATGACAGAATTGTGGCCAGAATAGTCACCATCCCACATCTGGCATCTCAGGAATTAAATTAGGAACATTTAAAATGTGGAAAGACCCGCATAGTTTCCTCATATGATAGTTTGGCATTAACAATGTTATACTGAATTCTGCAAATTACCAGATTGACATGGTGACCTAAGCTATAAAAACAGATTAGGAAGAAAACTGCCACAGCAACCTCAGACTGACCATGAACGGTCCTTTCGGAGGAGATTCACATAAAGTCCGATAAGTATGTGCTCGTCAGCGAGCCTATCCGCAATATCGAGGCTGTACTGAACCCTGAAACCATGTTTCAGAAACACAGATGATGTCACAAAGTGTGTGATGACTTTAAAAAGAAACATGTTTCTGCAACATTTTGCAGTTGTAATGGTGTCAGACAAATAATGGAGTCTAAAAAGTATTCTTATGATTCCACTGTGCAATAATGCATTATTTTAACTACATTAGTTAACATGAACCAACAATGAAAAAGATAAAGCATTTATTTCTTCTAAAGCATGTATTAACATTAGTTCATTTTAACATTTACTAATACGTTGTTAAACTCAAAAGTTGTATCTATTAATATTATTTAATGCACTTGAGTGGACATGAACTGACAATGGACAGTTGTATTTTTATTAACTAACATTAACAAAGGTTAATAAATACTGTAACAAATGTATTGCTCAATGTTAGATAATGTCAGTTAATGCAATTGTAAAATAATACCAAAAACACAGAATGCATCTGTAATACAGAAAGCAAATATGACTTTAGATAGAGCGGATGACATATTTATCTTGAAGCAAATGAAATTGGGTTGCGGGGATGGAAGTACAATCCATTTAATATGTTATAATGTTCAAAAAATATATCTTTTTTACATTTGACATTGGTCCCATTGAAAGTCATTACAAGATGATCTTTGATTATTACTTCACACTTGCTTAGAACAGTTAATAGTGACATTATTTCATCCAGGTTAACTTACCCTTTCCCTTTTAAAAGATCTGGGGTCGTACGGGAAAACAGCTTCATTTGCTTTGTTTCATCAGGAGCGCATCTTTTTACCCCCAAAATGAGACATAATAAAACAGATTAATGAGCAACACATGTATACTTAAACATGTTTATAACACACCATAGAGGTGTGTTCTGATCATTATATTTATTATATTTTAATTTTAATTTTGTGCTTTTCTAATTTGAACATCTATGACAGTAGGATAAGCATATTCATCCATCACCCATAGCCAAAGCACAACCAAAACAATGTTCTTTTGCAAAATGCATGCATTTTTGTTTTTCACCGCTAGAGGGCCAAAAGTTACATAATGTACCTTTAAATGTATATTTCAATTAGCTAACAAGGCAACATTTCTAACTTAAGAAATATACTAAACCAAAATAACTTCTGTTGAAAGTTTGTGTTGTACAGTATTAAACTCACGTTTTGCTGGAGTAAGGGTTTCCTGAGGAAGGCATGGAGTGAGAGAGCATGTATTCATTTCCACTGGTCACAGGTCTGGGAGGCCTGGAGGAAATGCAAACAATAATTGAGACGTTGCGACCAAAACATGCCATACTGCAGTGCCAAACATCAAATCATTGTGAAATCCCACAACATATGAGGATATATTCCTCTCACTTTACTTACCATGTGTCCCTGTTTTCCAGCATAAAAGCGAAAAACACAAGGCAGGAAAATGTTAGCATGTACAATTTATGTTAAATTCAGTGTACAGCAATATAGTAGATTATTTTGCACTTTATCTGAGCAAAATGTGCTGGATATGGTGCTGTCCGATATTACATACACAACATGAGTGAGGTTGAGCGGTTTCTCAGGTGTATCGGAGAACATCGGGTAAGGAGGCTCTCGATTGGAGGCACAACTCAGAGATTTGCTGAGAGCATCCGACAACTTCTTAGCTGGAGATTTCTGGAGAAAAATAAAGGACTCTATTGAACCAGAAGAATTAAAATCCATAAGAATTAGAGATGCAACGATACTAAATTTCTCCACCGATACGATAGCCGATTATTAGAGTTAAATCTGCCGATACCGATAGTTTGGGGGTTCTGCCCCCATTTTCTTTACACAAAGCCCAAATTCAGTGCATTTTCCTTTTGATTTACAGGTTATATCTGTCCTGATTATCGGCTGTTGTTAAACTATCAGCCGATACCGATTATTGGCCGATATATCGGTGCACCTAAAATAAGTATATGAATATGTTTAATGGAAACATTATGGAAAACAGAATTTTCTTTGCTCTTTTTCTGAATTAAATGTAAATGTTTAATGTAAAAATACAACAGAGTATCATAAGAGAAAATGTTTACATATAGAGGTCTTAAAGGTACAGTAACAGATAATAAATGTTTAATTCTAATAGTCAGAGATGGGGTGGTACAAATTATTTATTCACTTTAAATTATTGCTTTCTTTTGGAAAATATTGAGTAAAATACATGTTTATTTCATTTCAGCAATTTTGTGTACATCTCATTTGCCATTAATAAAATTATTGTACTGTATGTACACAAACTGTTCAAAAGTTTGGGGTCTATAAGATTTTTTTCAGTTTCCACAAAAATATGAAGCAGCAAAACTGTTTTCAACATTAATAATAATCATAAATGTTTCTTGAGCAGCAAATCAGCATATTAGAATGATTTCTGAAGGATCATGTGACACTGAAGACTGGAGTAATGATGCTGAAAATTCAGCTTTGATCACAGGAATAAATTACATTTTACAAAATATATTACAACATTTCTTATAAATGGTAATAATATTTCACAATATTACAAAACAAATGCAGCCTTGGTGAGCATAAGAGACTTCTTTCAAAAACATTTCTGAACCCAAACATTTGAACGGTGGTGTATACAGTGTCAATATATAGGCCATATTGGCATTGGCGACTGAAAAACCCATAAATCAGCCACTACAAATAACCTTGACAGAAATATAAAAGTACTTCATATAAAAGGAAAAAAATTAAATGCTACCAAAATGGCGAATTCATCGCTCAGAGTTAGAATTAGACTGGTGGTCGTGACATTTAGTATAAAGGAATAAAGTGATGTGACTGTTTAGATGACGAGACTCAGGCCGTCACTGACACTTACTCACAGTCACGCTCCCACATGGCCGTTCACCTACCCATGACATGTACTCCTTCATCTGGTGCTGGTTGCTATGGCTGCCCGAGGCATGGCCCCTCCAGAAACACTCTTGGCAAAGTTGGTAATTATCACATTGTTGGCAACGGTAGCGGAATCCCATCATGCTCTGGCTGTGGCAGTAGGAGCACTCCACAGGATGGAAGACTAGAGAGGAGATGAGCAAAAGAAAGTCAGCACTACTAATTGAATGCAGTCACAATATTTGTCTTTCATTTAAGTGTCTGAAGCTAAGCCATATATATGTATATGTGTGTGTGTTGCTTCAAAAATGAAGAATGACGCACCGTTTTCAACATTTGCCAGCCGATGCATCAGCGGTAACCAAACCAGACACTGAGGAGGAGGATCCGACATGAATGTGTCCAGAAACACATTGAGCGAGACCTTTTTCTGTGGAAGGCCAGCGGTTAGTAAACAAATGAATCAATAAATACCATGTACGTAAAAGTGCAAAACACTGTTTCTTACATTCTCTAAAGAAATTGTGAATGGTGCTTGCCCACGCAAAACATGCTGGTGGTCGCAAAGACGCTGCTATGCATTTGCAACTGGGTGGTTATGGGTTTTGCATACTAAAATCTTGCTGACTATAATAATTCAACCTGTTTTATTGTCTGCCATTTAAAAGTTTGGGGACAGTAAGATTTTTAAATGCTTTCTGAAAGAAGTCTCTTATGCTCACCAGCATTTATTTAATCAAAAATACAGTAAAACAGTAATATTGTGAAATTTTATTATCATTTTAAAATAACTGTTTTCTATTTGAATATATTTTAAAATGTAATCTATTCCTGTGATCAAAGCTACATTTTCAGCATCTTTACTCCAGTCTTCAGTGTCACATGATCCTTTAGAAATCATTCTAATCATGAAAATTTTTTATTAGGATTCTTTAATGAATAGAACGTTCAAAAGAAAAGCATTTATCTGAAATAGACACATTTGTAACATTATAAATGTCTTTACTGTCACTTCAAATCAATGTTAGTTCATCCTTGCTGAATAAAAGTATTAATTTCTTTCAAAAACAAAATATAACAGATCCCAAACTTCCGAACGACAGTGTAAGTCTGATTGCTTAAGTATAAAATTGCTTGAATAACTTTGAATATATATATATATATATATATATATATATATATATATATATATATATATATATATATATATATCTTCACAAACCTCTTGTGGAAAGCAGGTTCTTGTGGACTGCTCAGTGTACCCAAAAGATGGTCCCTCAAAAACCGTCATGGGCAGTTTCAGCACCTCCCTTAGGAACTGGTCAAACTGTGAGTATATCATTACACCATTTGGGTCCGATATCTGTGAAAATACATCTTAAGCAAAAAAGACAAGCATCAGGAGTGATCAATTTCATAAAAAAAAAAAATAAAAAAACTATGTTAATTTTGATCCAGGTAGATTTTAATAACCCAAAGCATGATGCAGATAGGAAACAATTTCCTTATTTGGACCACAAAACCAGCCGTAAGTCGCACGGGTATATTTGTAGCAATAGCCAACAATACACAGCAAGTGTTAAACCAAATCTGCTCAGATTACATACGGTCCTACTCTATATAGTGTTAAAGTAACACTGAAGCAGAGTTAAAGTTAATGAGATAATTAATTGATTAAGTTATGATTGAGCATTAGTGATGAACACCTGCTGTTAACAAGCAGAATCACAGAAGAGAAACACAATAACTACAAATGACTTCCAGCCACAGCCCTAGATGAAATCAACTGAAGATAAAAGACATTAAATTAAACAACTCCACAAACAGTATATTATCTCATTAACTTTAACTCTGCTTCAGTGTTATTTTAACTCTATATAGAGAGGGACTATATGTTCTCTGAGCAGAGTTGATTTAACTCTGGAGATTTTACTGTGTACATCGTATGGGTCAAAATTACCAATTTTTCTTTTATGCCAAAAATCATTAGGATATTAAATAAAGATCATGTTCCATGAAGATATTTTGTAAATTTCCTACCGTAAATATATCAAAACATTACTTTTGTAAGTGGATATGCATTGCTCAGGACTTAAAAATTAAATGAATTCAAAGAATTCTGAAAAAAAAAAAAACATATTAAGTCACAAATCTGTTTTTAACATTGATAATAATAAGAAATGTTTCATGAGCTGCAAATCAGCATATTTCTGAAGGTAAGCATACAATATATATTTTTAAAAACATAAAAAAAAAGTTAAGGACCCCAAACTTTTAAACGTTAGTGTAGTCTATAGTTTCCTTACTAGGAATGATTCACCAGAAATGAGGAAAAAAGTTTTAACTACACCCCCAACTACTGACATGGTCATGAGAGGCAAATATGCCTCATGGTTAGAAGTGACTTTCAAGTAACGACAGCTGCTCTGACCTTTAAAATGATGATAGAATGATTAATCGAGTCCATTCACTTAAGCCTCCATTAATCAGCATCAAACCATTGAACACTCATCAGTTCAAAGGCAAATCCAAAGTGAAACTTACATCTTAGTTTATCCAAAATTTTCCCTCCACAGAGGGCAGCCAGGGCCATCTTCACCACAAAAACAGAGATCTTTCCCACACCTTCCCTAGAAAAGACACAACTGTCAACTTACACATTTAGATGGTCACATAAGTAAGAGATGTATAAAGCAATTCTTGTCAGATCAACTAAAGTGTCCTTATGAATGAGCTGTATTCTTTCTACTCTTAAAGAAATGTCATACTAGACTAGATACAGATTTAAGGCAGCTCTGCAGCTGATTCTGTTTCTTACGGGTCGTAGGCCGCTAGCAGGAAGTTGAGGAGGTACGAGATGGACTGGTCTACATTGATCTGGTGGGTTGTGGGCAAGCGCTTGTTCAGCTGGTAAAAGATGGTGGACAGTATTGCTTGCAAATGTGACACTGAGAACTCTGTGTTGAGGTCCATGGAGTTGAGTCTGTTTTCCCGGAACACCTCGATAATATTCCAGATATCCACCAAATGCACTGCAAGAAGCGAAGAACAATAATGGCAATATCTGGAACTGCATAATTTCCAAAGACTGATGTTACTGTGAAAACACAACAGTAAACACCCTAAAACTTACAGTTGCACCTCTTCTGAATGAATCTCAGCTTGCATGCTGTCCTATATGTGGACAATCTGATGGAGTCCAGATCTAGTGCACCTGTGAGATGAAAACATCACATTTAGTGAACATACATGGCAGACCATACAGCTTAAATCAGACTAAGCTGGTTTAAGACGGTCTAGCTGGTCTTCTAGCCTTGTCAAACTGGTGGAATTGGCAAGTGGTCAAGAGTCAAAAAATAACATAGCTCGTCTAGGCTGGAAGAACAGCTAAAATTACCCCAAGGTGCATATGACGCCATAATAGGTGCATATGACTTTCTTCTTTCTGATGAACACAATCAGGGTTATATTAATAAATACCCCTTCCATATTCAAATTACGCAAAAAAGTAAGTTGAATACGGAAGACGCTTTGGTGGAAGCTTGATATTTTACTTTATAACTTGTTAAATATTGATATTTTTCTAACACAAACACATTGCTTTGCTTTAGAAGGCCTTTATTAACCCCCTGGAGCACGTTTATGATGGATGGATGCAGTTTTTTGAGCTTCATACTCATTGGTCCCGTTCACTGCCATTATAAAGCTTGGATGCGTCAGGATATTTATTAATATAACCCCGATTATGTTCATCCAAAAGAAGAAAGTCATATATACCTAGGATGGCTTGAGGGTGAGTAAAGCTTGAGGTAAATTTCATTTGAAAGTGAACTGATCCTTTAACAGGGAAATTCATGTGAAGAACTTTAAGCATGACTACCCTATCAATACAAGTTGGGGTTGGTAAGATTTTTTAATGTTTTTGAAAAAAAAGTCTCTTCTGCTCACCAAGGCTGCATTTATTTAGTAAAAATTGTGAAATATTTTTACAACTTAAAATAGCTGTTTTCTATTTGAATATGTTGCAAAATGTAATTTATTCCTGGGATGCAATGTTGAATTTTCAGCATCATTACTCCAGTCTTCAGTGTCACATGCATTCAAACAGCATTTATTTGAATTCAAAATCTTTTGTAACATTATAAAAATGTAGTTAAAAAGTAAAAGTATGCATCCTTACTGAACAGAAGCATTTATAATCTTACTGACCCCAAACTTTTGGACAGAAGTGTATTTCCTATTATCAGCATGTTCATGCTTCAGTATGGACTACAACCAAAAAATAAATAAAATACATACGCATTTCAGCAAACAGTAGTCTTCTGTCTGCCATGGTGCTGCTGTTGCGGCCCGACTCTTCAATCATTCTGCGAAACATCACACATACAGAAAACAAAAGGACAGTGTGACAGGCATCCCACAGCTGTGAAGGCAAACTGGGCTGCAAATAGACCTTCTGAGGAATTAGTCTTCAGATTTGCACAAAGTTAATTAACAATTATGATGGGAAAACAACATTTATAATGCATTACAATGCTCTCTATAGTTTTGAGCTGTAAATCCATCAAAACTCCACTGCAAATTTTATAAGACTGAGAGAAAAAACCCTGTTAAACTAAAAATACACAAGATAAACTCAAGACACTGAAGTGCAACATAAATGTCTAATTTGACTTGCTTCAACCAAGTAACAGATGAATTTGCAACAAAATGGCAAGTTTGATCAGTCACACAACCTTTGACGTCAACAACAAAAGATCCTCCTTTTTAAAAGTTGATAAGACAATAGCTATCCTAACTATACACAATTATTGCTAATTGTATTTCATTATTTAGCATTAGTGTTTCCCTGCTGTCTGCAAACCTACCAGAATAGACCTGTGACCCACCACTGACATGTTCTTTGCTGTAATACGTGTGTTTATCTCCCTTTCTTCTACAGAGACATTTTGTTATGATTCACATTACAGGCAGTAACAGAGGTTTTGGATTCCACTTGTGACCTTGATTAAACATAACATTTTAAAAGATCACTGTCTTGTGACGTTCAGTACAATGCCATCTTTTTTTACTGCGAGCAAACAACAGCTGTATCGTCTACTTCAACTGCTGACAACAAAATATAAAAAATATACAGAGCTAAAATTATCTGCAAGCAAAATTATCTGTATAAATACAGCTAATTATAAGCTTATTATTATTAGATTAAATTATCTAATCTGAAAGTCTCCATTTTGAATTTAAAGTCTCAATTCCAATTTAAAGTCTCTATTTTGAATTTATGCAGTTACAAAAAAAAAGTATAACATGTTTTTTAGCATGGTTCCTTGCAATACTTGTAAATATGATTAATATGGAAATTATTCAGAATGAAAGCACCATAGTGAACTCCCATTCAAATGTTGGGGTTGGTAAGATTTGTTAATAGTTGTTTTTTAAAACAATTCTCTAATGTACACTAAAGTCTGAATTTGATCAAAAATACAGTAATATTGTGATATTATTACAATTTAAAATAACTGTTTTTGAAACAGAAATCTTTTGTAACATTTTAAATGTCTTTACTGTGACTTTTGATCAATTTAATGTGGCCTTGCTGAATAAACTTATGAATTGCTTTAAAGGTACCGTAGAACGTCTTTTTAAAAGATGTAATATGAGTCTAAGGTGTCCCCTGAATGTGTCTGTGAAATTTCAGCTCAAAATACCCCATCGATTTTTTTTTATTAATTTTGTTAACTGCCTATTTTGAGCCATAATTATATATGCATTGATTCCTTGCGCGGCCCCTTTAAATGCTCATGCTCTCCACCCCCAGAGCTCGTGCTTGCCTTAAACAGCATAAACAAAGTTCACACAGCTAATATAACCCTCAAAATGGATCTTTACAAAGTGTTCGTCATGCAGCATGTCTGATCGCTTAAATACAGTGTTTATTTGGATGTTTACATTTGATTCTGAATGAGTTTGATAGTGCTCCATGGCTAAAGCTAACATTGCACACTGTTGGAGAGATTTATAAAGAATGAAGTTGTGTTCATGAATTATACAGACTGCAAGTGTTTTATAATGAAAATAGTGACGGTTCTTGTCTCCATGAATACAGTAAGAAACGGTGGTAACTTTAACCACATTTAACAGTACATTAGCAACATGCTAATGAAACATTTAGAAAGACAATTTACAAATATCACTAAAAATATCATGATATCATGGATCATGTCAGTTATTATTGGTCCATCTGCCATTTTTCGCTATTGTTCTTGCTTGCTTACCTAGTCTGTTGATTCAGCTGTGCTCAGATCCAGACGTTAATACTGGCTGCCCTTGTCTAATGCCTTGATCATGGGCTGGCATATGCAAATATTGGGGGCGTACATATTAATGATCCTGACTGTTACGTAACAGTCGGTGTTATGTTGAAATTCGCCTGTTCTTCTGAGGTCTTTTAAACAAATGAGATTTATATAAGAAGGAGGAAACAATGGAGTTTGAGACTCACTGTATGTCTTTTCCATGTACTGAACTCTTGTTATTTAACTATGCCAAGGTAAATTCAATTTTTAATTCTAGGGCACCTTTAGAAATGTTTTAGAAGATTGGTTCTTATGTAATGCATAAGCTACGCAATCAGATTACTTTTTGAAGTAACTAGTAAAGTAACACATTACTTTTTCAATTTACAACTAAATATCTAAGTTACTTTTTCAAATACACTGTGTGCAGAATTATTAGGCAAGTTGATTTTCTGATCATATTTTTTTTTCAAGCACATTTTACCAATTCCAATCCACATCAATCTTAATAACTACTATTAATATTGTTTTTAATCATTTATAAGTGATATATAATTGTTCATGAAGGCTGTAAATGAAAAATGCCCTATATTCAGGTGTGCAGAATTATTAGGCAGGTTTTCTTTTACAGATAAAATGAGCCAAAAAAGAGATTTAACTCAGACTGAAAAGTCAAAAATTATTAAATACTCATGAGAAGGACGCAATACTAATGTAATACTAGAAATTGCAAAGTTAAAGAATTTAGAATTTATCTTCCAGAATCTGGCAGTAAGGTGTGGGAGTTCACTTTTAGTCCATCTCTTATCCTGAAATGTCCATCTTGCAGAGATGGACTAAATGATCTTCCAAAACTTACTGCCAGATTCTGGAAGATAAATTCTTCAAACAGTGGTACAAGAGGATGTGGTGCTGGTCCTTCAGGAGTCACTCTCAAGCTGTCTGTCTATAAGGCCTATAAAAACCCAGTCTTCATGTACTTTATAACACTTCAGCTTGTGATTCTTATTAAGAGCAGGTCGCTTTTTAGGATTCTTCACCTAACCTAAGTCTCTGAGATCCTGACACCTCACACTTCTGAAGACTCCAGGTAGGTTTCAGTACTGGGAAATGGTGGCGCTGGAGACTAAAGGGTTCCTGATGGTTTCACACTTAATTCTTCACCTTAATTCTTAATTATTTTGCAGTTAACGTGTCTTTTCTTCTCCAGCTGTTTTTGTATGACCCCGCTGACCCAATGAGCATTTCACTGTCCAATGGTCATGCTTTAACTTTGCAATTTCTAGTATTACATTAGTATTGCGTCCTTCTCATGAGTATTTAATAATTTTTGACTTTTCAGTCTGAGTTAAATCTCTTTTTTGGCTCATTTTATCTGTAAAAGAAAACCTGCCTAATAATTCTGCACACCTGAATATAGGGCATTTTTCATTTCCAGCCTTCATGAACAATTATATATCACTTATAAATGATTAAAAACAATATTAATAGTAGTTATTAAGATTGATGTGGATTGGAATTGGTAAAATGTGCTTGGAAAAAAAATATGATCAGAAAATCAACTTGCCTAATAATTCTGCACACAGTGTAAGTAACAGCTGAAAGGTTTGTTTGAGCTGCGCCCTCTACTGTACAGGCGTAAATATGCAATTCCTTCAGCGTGAGGCTTATTCATTTCACTTTTGGTGTGAAAGGGCCTTAACATTTGCCATAAATAAAACTTTTTTTTATTGTTATTAAAAAACAAACAAGCAAGCCCAGTCCAGGTGAGAAAAAGTAACGCACAAGTAATGTAATGCATTACTTTTCACAAAAAGTAACTACTTTTTTAGGGAGTAACACAATAATGTAATGCATTACTTTTAAAAGTAACTTTCCCCAACATTGGTTCATAACATCACAACCTTAAATGCCATGCATTGAGAATGCGTTCATAAAAAATTGCTCTTAATTTGCTCGGAGGAACTTTAAAATAAGCTTTTCCCATCTCTTTAAAACAGCACCTGGATTAAACCGTGAGAGGAAACATGAGGTTGATCTACGAGTTAAACTCCGTCCTTCACAAAGCTTTTAATGCTCAATTAACTTTAAGGAATGTTCAATCACAATCCCGGAGATCCAGGAGTTCAGAACCACACAGGGACAAAGCACTACACATCCAGCCATCGATATCAAATTCACCTGCAGATGTGAAAAATATCCAGAATGCACTGCAAATAAATTAATCCATCAGTAATGTGACACTTATCTACGCTATTGAACTCACATCAGAGATAAACAAGCTGCCACAGCGCAATTAAGTGTAATTTAGTGTTTTGATTCACTGCATATATCATGTTAAACCAAATGGAAGAGATATAAACAAACTATTGTAATAAAAACATCTAAATTATCACAAACACACAGGACAATTCAAACCAGATACCCTCCAGAAAGCACCATGGTCCTCCTCTTGCTTATTTATGAGTGACTACAACAAGTCCGCAAGTTTTAATAATGCGTTTCGTCAGGTCAAAACACAACAAAAGCGGCCCATAGAGTTCTTGGCAGCCGACTGAAATAAGAACCCGTAGGGATCCAGCATGTGTTGCCTCTATCTTTAACTTCCAATGAGCGAGACTCACATTCTTGCTGGACTTAGACAGCTCGTTCAGCTCTGGTTGCAAGTTTGTACCGTCCTGTAGAGTTGTTTGCAGTTTAAAGACTCTCTGTGTGAAATTATTAGGCAAAATGATGAGGCTACGCAAGGATGGCTCGATAGAGAGGACTGTAATTCAAGCCCTCTAATGGGACATTTCTAGAGAGATCCCATATTTCACAGAGTCGGTCTTCTAATCTTTCAGTCTTTCTCCTTTTATTGTGGCTCTGGGATCTCTAGGTCTATAAATATCATTTTGGACAGTCGGTGGCATCCAGGCATTTTGAGGCCGACTCCGTTTTTTTGTCACTCCCTGTGGGTGATTTATTTAGTACGGCAGGTTGAATGAAAAACATGAAATTGTGCTTTTTGATTTTGTTCGCCCTTGAAGTCGGTTGCTAAATAATGCGTACAGATCTGACCTGGAGGACAAAGTCATGTTCTACATAAAGCAGCTGTTCGGAGTATCTTCAGCGAGTAATTAGCACTGGATTACTCGCATTAAACCGTCTGTGGGAGGAACTGATAGCAGCTAATGTTGCTGCATTTTTCCAAAACTACATAATGCATCTATTTGAGAAACAGCATTGCTACAGTATGCCTCATATGAAGCTGACATTAATGCAGGCTAAAACGGTCTTGTTTTGCTTAAAGTCCTATGTAAAATCTATGTTCACTTCAGAATTAATATTTTCTGTTAATTTACTCACCCCCATGTTATCCAAGATGTTTATGTCTTTCTTTCTTCAGTTGAAAAGAAATTAAGGTTTCTGAGGAAAACTTTCCAGGATTTTTCTTCATATAGTGGACTTCAATGGGGTTCAACGGGTTGAAGGTCCAAACTGCAGTTTCAGTGCAGCTTCAAAGAGCTCTACATGATCCCAGACGAGGAATAAGGGTCTTGTCAAGTGAAAAAAAAGTTAAAATGACATACTTTTTAACCACAAATGCTCATCTTGCACTGGTCTGCGATGCGCCACGCATTTCGTAATCACGTTTAAAAGGTCACGTGTGACATACTCCATCTCATTTTCTCCAACTTCAAAATCGTCCAACATCATTGTTTTACATTTTTTTGTAAAGGGTGTTTGACGTCTTTGCATGTTTGCTTTGTAGACACTGGATCGGTACTTCCACCTACGTCACGTGTGACCTTTCCAACATGATTACGTAATGCGTGGCGCATCGCAGAGCAGTGCAAGATGAGCATTTGTGGTTAAAAACTATATACATTTTTATTTTTTTTAGAAAATGACCGATCTTTTCGCTAGACAAGACCTTTATTCCTCGTCTGGGATCGTGTAGAGCACTTTGAAGCTGCACTGAAACTGACATTTGGACCTTCAACCCGTTGGTCCCCATTGAAGTCCACTATATGGAGAAAAATCCTTGAATGTTTTCCTTAAAAACCTTAATTTCTTTTCAACTAAATAAAGACATAAACATCTTGGATGACTTGGGGGTGAGTAAATTATCAGGAAATTTTAATTTGGAAGTGAACTAATCCTTTAATTGACCAACTGATCAATGTTACATTATATAAAACATATAAAGCTGTCAATTGAATCCCAACTCTATCCGCAGCAAAGTGAAGCATTACTCAACCTGATTTTTCCACCAGTCAGACACAGTATAACTGCCTGTATGCTACTCTGATTGTCATGGTACCACCATGAAGCAGCACAGCACTCTGGGTAAAGATCACAGCCCTTTCAGACTGTGATTTACATGTAGCTGTTTACAGCAAAGTCTTTCTAATGTTGTCTTCTCATTCATCTCCATTTGTTTTATGCACATGAACAGATGGGTTCATGCAATGGTGCACTTTAAAAACAACATGTAGTCTATTTAATATGACACTGCAAATAAAAAAAAAATAACTTAATATGAAAGCATATTAACTTTATGTGCACGTAAGACTTTCTATTATGAATTTTCCAAACGTCTTAGCATTCAAATTACACTTAAAGTACAGAGAATACAAATACAATGCCAACAATATAGGCCATTTGTAAGATGGCTACTCACTGAAAATGTTATGAATACAACATATGAGGAAAAAACCTAACATACACTATACGAAATTCTCAACCAAATGTATACAAGTATAAATATAGTATGCATGCAATTTATAAACACTTATATTACAAAAAATAAATACAGTAAGACATCATAGCTCTGGGAGTGCAGCCGATGATTTAGCACATAACGTTCCAGATACATACTATTAATATCATACTTCCAGAATCTGCATCATGCCTGTTAGTAGTAGACTGTGGAGCATTCACAATGAAGCTCTATAAGAGGCGTCTGGTTCTCTGTGCACTTGCTACTCACCAAACGCCTGTCATCGCCAAAACGGGTTTCAGTTCTGCTCCTCTGCGTTCAGTGAAGCCCATCTGCGCTAAAACGATGCACTTTATCGAAGACAGTTTCAGCGTAAAAATAAGAAAGTCTGTTTTCACTAGAATTAGACTCGGCAGAGAGCGCCGCGGATCTCAGACCTCCTCTGCTCATTTGCTTTGATGTGACGTAATGCGCCTCTCGCGATGACGTAATGCGGAATCTCTCCATCGGTGCTCTGCAGAAATGTTAAATAATATTAGTAAAAATTAAAGAGGGGGGAAATCGTTTTTTTTTTTTTATTCAGTATAATATATTATAGATTTTAAGAATATAGAAAATGAGAAATGTTATGTGTGACATTTAAAAAAAATATATATGTATTTTAATATAATATATTTTTGAATTTTAAAGATTTTTTTTTGCTTTTGAGGCCTAAATATGTATCGCTATATATATGTAAATGTTTTTTGTTTTGGGTTTAGCTTTATTTCTATCCTCTTGAAGCATTTCGTCTATTTTTTCTTCTTCTTCTTCCTTTTATTTTACTGTGGCGCAATGTGTCCTAAAACTATTCATCACCCAGACTAAACTTAATACGTGATTTTATTTGCCATTCAACATCAAAACCTTCGAAACCCTGAAAGGCTTTTTTCACTTTCTCAGTTTTGTCTATTGTGTCCGTGGTGAATGAAGGCCTTCCTGTTGCCTAGTAACCGCGCGCGCACGTTGAAAGCGGTTGAAAGCGGGGGGCTGAAAACAAAGTATGAAACAGGCCGCGACGTGACACAATGCCGAGATATGTGTCAACATTTATCATATCGCGCTTGATGGGTCAAAAATAAAATAAATATATTTCATGGCTGAACGTGCTGCGGTTTAACTTAGCGTGGAATAATGTAAGTATTGAGAGCGTGAATCACAGTCAAACCTGTTGTGTTGCTGTAGTCAGCTGATATGCGACTATTAACCTTTCTTTAACCTGGTGTTCATTACTAATTAACTTAAGATATCAGTATTTATTTAGTGCAGGCGGTAGTTATAGAGCTGTTTTGCTGCATGTCAATGTCACAAGACAAATCATGTTTCATAAAGCCAATGTTTACCACATAAACATCTTTTAAAAATCAAAGTACCATAGCATACCATAGCAATGCAAAGCATTGGGTTTAGTGGTATGACAATATTTGTTGATTGATTCATTAAGTCATTGATTTTGATTTTCATAGATGTTTCTTGAGAGATGCCTGACATAAAGTTACTCAAGTTTCCTTCAAGTGAAGAAGCATACTTACAAGGTAAAGTGCAGTATTGTTTATCAATGTTATTTGCTTAGCATGGAGGAATCAGGAGGATCATTCCCAAACCTTTGTGCTTATAATGTAGCAATATATATGATTAGCCATAATATGAAGCACATAAATACATGGAGAATACTGTAAAATTAGTTATAATGTACTCAAAAAACCCCCCCAAAAAAATCAATTTCTTTCCCCAAACAAGCCATTGTTGAAGACAACATTAGATCAAAATGGTCCCTATATTTACTGTTTTAATGCATGTTTTTGAACAGTTCATCCATGTGCATTATTCTAAATGTAATTTTTCATCATTCTCTAGTTGGATAACAAGCCCATCCTTTATTGAATATGTTGCTTTACTTAAAAAAATATGTGTCATATTATGGACATAAAATGGGTTGTGCAGTTACTATGAAATCAAAATGGACAATTGTTTTTTTTTTTTTGTGGAATATTGCATTTTTTAAATAAATGATTTATTCATTCACAATCTGCACTTTTTTTTTTTAAATTATGTGTCCTTATAAACTTTAATCATAATAACTTGCTCTCCTTCTTGCAATGACATCTCTTCTCTGATGACGTTTACTGGCGCAAAGGCGGGGCAACCTGCCACTCACGTGAGATCGACCAATAGCAAACCACAACCATCCAATCAATTCCCCCTGGACAAAATAATTTTTTTCTTGTTTGATAAGCTGTTTCATTTGGATATGTCACAATAGGCAAGAAGAGACTATCTCAACTTCTGTGTCATGCCGACTTTTAAGGTTTCAATGTATACAGTGGATCTATAAAGATGTAATATAAGTCTCTGGTGTCTCCAGAATGTGTTTGTGAAGTTTCAGCTCAAAATCCCCCACAGATCATTTATTATAGCTTGTCAAATTTGCCCTTATTTGGGTGTGAGCAACAACACACCATTTTTGTGCGTGTCCCTTTAAATGCAAATGAGCTTCTGCTCCCGGCCCCCTTTCCAGAAGAGGGCGGAGCTTTAACAGCTCACGCTTTGGTTGCTCAACAACAACAAAGCTGGAGAATCTCACGCAGCCAAAATGAGGATTGTCAATAATGGTGTTCAGCCTTACATTGTTCAAACCGGAGTCGACACTGATGGAGAGACTCAGGAAGAAGTTACAACTTTTAGAATGAAACTGGACGTTTCTGAATGGCTAGTGGATAAATTTATGTAGTTGCTGTGGAGTTGATTCAACTCATCCACTAGCATGTGCCGTCATGTTAATCTTTTGTGCAAATCCAGCGCTGAATTGATCCTCGTTTGTGAAGCAGTCCGGCGTAAAATGACGGCATGATAACAACACTCTACTACAGCAACTCTTCCTCTTCTCTAAAGCAGCTCAACATGGCCTCAACCCCTTTGTTGTGTGTTCTTGGGGGCGGGGTTTATGTAAATATTAGAGTTAGTGATGTCACTAACCCAGGAAGAATCTCATTGTAGTTCCTACCAGCCGTTTGTTGTAGTCCTTAAACAGCAAATTCTTTAAAAGAAAATATCTCCCTTTGCATTGAACTTTGAGCATCGTAACTTTGCAGATGTTGTTTATGCTCAAACAGCAACATTACACACTAACTAAAGTTAAAAAAGTGAAATCATAATCAACCACCCCTTTCATCTCTGTGATCAAAGTCAGTTCTGTGTTTCAGAGCAGGGAGAGCTGAAGACGGTTTGCTCCACTAGGCGTCGCAGCTGTGCTCTGGTTAACACTCCAACACCATGTGTGAACAAAGCAGTTTGTCACATACAGGAACTGCAAACCAAACTGGAAAAGTGGGGCCAACAGGTAGAATCAAACATAACCTGCAGATGGATTTTAATATTTAATTTAGGACATCACTGTATATGCAAACTAAGACTCAACCACAATAATGCAACACCTAGATCAAAACCAGTGCGCACAGATCAAACCCAGATTGATCTCACAGTTATATGGGTTGAATCGCATGTTATATTCTCTGCTCTCATATTACATAATGAATGAATAATGAGTGTCTCTTGTCTTCTAGGGTGATAATGCTCAGCATGAAACTGCACATGAAAACAACCACAGCATCATTTGGAAGTGAGCCACAAAGCATTATAGATTTTCCACATCACATACTGTACATCAATTGTAACCATTTTTCCAGTAAGATAGCACTTATGGTCAGCAGTCTTTTTGGTTCATACCCATTATACTGTATGTGGGCTCTTAACATATCATCAGAAAATAATTTTAATCCAGTTTATAGTTTATTATTATTATTATTAAAACTTTGTTAATTAAATAGTGTATTTTTCCTTTAGATGTGTTTCTACTGAAGACAAAAATGCAGTAGGAAGCACAGAGCTGCATATAGAAGGCATGGGGTTTTGTGTACAAGGTAATGGCATTCTTTCATTTTAATATTTTGTTATAATATGCATTTAGTTTGCTTTGCATTTTGGGGTTTAAAAGACAATTTATATTCAGTAATATTATGGATTTACTGACACTACTGACACAAAATTTGTACTGAATTGAGCTGGATAATGACACTAACTTTTCAACATCGACACTGTTATTGAACTGAATTGAATCAACATTGAACTGACTTGAGCTGAGCTGTAGAGCTACTTTACCACTTAAAGGTGCCATCGAACGTTTTTTTACAAGATGTAATATAAGTCTAAGGTGTCCCCTGAATGTGTCTGTGAAGTTTCAGCTCAAAATACCCCATAGATTTTTTTAATTAATTTTTTTAACTGCCTATTTTGGGGCATCATTAAATATGAGCCGATTTATGCTGTGCGGCCCCTTTAAATCTCGTGCTCTCTGCCCACGGAGCTCCCGCTTGCCTTAAACAGTGCATAAACAAAGTTTACACAGCTAATATAACCCTCAAATGGATCTTTACAAAGTGTTCGTCATGTATGCGGCATGCATGCGTCGGATTATGTGAGTATTGTATACTGTTATATTGTTTACATTTGATTCTGAATGAATTTGAGGCTGTGCTCCATGGCTAACGGCTAATGCTACACTGTTGGAGAGATTTATAAAGAATGAAGTTGTGTTCATGAATTATACAGACTGCAAGTGTTTTATAATGAAAATAGTGACGGCTCTTGTCTCAGTGAATACAGTAAGAAACAATGGTAACTTTAACCACATTTAACAGTACATTATCAACATGCAAACAAAAATTTAGAAAGACAATTTACAAATATTACTAAAAATATCATGATATCATGGATCATGTCAGTTATTATTGCTCCATCTGCTATTTTTTGCTATTGTCCTTGCTTGCTTACCTAGTCTGATGATTCAGCTGTGCAGATCCAGATGTTCATGGCTGCCCTTGTCTAATGCCTTTCATAATGTTGGGAACATGGGCGGGCATATGCAAATATTGGGGCGTACACCCCGACTGTTACGTAACAGTCGGTGTTATGTTGAGATTCGCCTGTTCTTCTGAGGTCTTTTAAACAAATGAGATTTATATAAGAAGGAGGAAACAATGGAGTTTGAGACTCACTGAATGTCATTTCCATGTACTGAACTCTTATTATTTAACTATGCCAAGACAAATTCAATTTTTCATTCGAGGGCACCTTTAAATTGAATTTGTTTTATAATTGATGAATTGATGTTATCGTCTGGTTTTATTAATGAGAAAGTGCTTTGAATCAATCTGTATTGTATAAAGCGCTATATAAATAAATGTGACTTGACATGACTTGACTTAAATAGTGGGGAACTTGAACAAACATCTGTCACTAATAGTAGCACACCTCATCCCTTATCACTGTCCTACGGACATGACGACAGTATGGACAAGCACATATTAAGACTTATTATGCTGTGAATTATTTGTTACATGCTAACACTTGAGTTTTTTGGTTATTGTGTTTTATATTAATAATGTCTTCATTGTAAATAGAGAGTGGGGTGTTGACTTCCCTCTGGATGGGGGCCACAGATGTCCTGATGGAGGTGATGAGTTTGATCGAGCGTCTTGAGTTGGATCGGAGAGAAGCAGAGAAGTCTCTACAGGAAGAAAAGGAGAAAGCAAAGAAAATTTTGAAGAGACTGGAAAGTCTCTGTCTCTGGAAGCAAAATGAGTTTCCTATTGCAATGCAGAAAGGTCAGACTGGATATTGATCATGACATGCAATAGATTGTTACGTTTGTTATCGTGTTTTTTTTTTTTCAGCAATGACATTTTAGGTCTGGCCCTGTAATATGACAATAAAAATTCTATTCTATTCTATTATGATAGTGTATGTTACAAAATATTCAGTAAGGTCATAAAAACCCTTTAAAACACTATTAACCATATTATTTCCTTTGTTGCTTGAAGTGTTGCTAGTCATTTACCTTAATTAAAATAAATAAACCGTTAATAGAAATTAAATAGAATATAAAAAGTCAATATTTTTTCAGTTAGTTACGAAGGCACAATTTCAAATTTATGTTTAGTTTAAGATGAAGTACTGGAATTACTAAAACTAAAAGTGAAATAAAAAAAATAAAAAAACTAAATAAACAAAAAAATAATAAAATTGTCTAAACACTCGCTATGAAATTAGTAAAACGTATAAAATGAAAACAGAAAATATAAAATAAAATGAATTCAAAATATTAAATACATACTAAGATAGTTTAGTAATGATACTAAAATAAGACTGCTTTGTTGACATATTTCCTGTAGAAAGAGGAGGTTGGGACAGCATGTATTAAATGTATCCTTCCTTTTTTGTTTTTTAATAGGCCTTATTTTGCATTGCAATTAAATTATGTTAATTAAATGATTAAATTTGTAAATTATGATTGCTATTAGATGATGTTGGTGAGGAGATTATATATAGTGTTTTAATGAACAAGGGTCATACACATTTTGTTCCATTTTCCAGAAAGAGCAAGACTGTACATTTTTAAATGTGTGTATATGATAAAAAAGTTTTGTCAACTTTTAGGAATAGTGCTGGGGAAAGTTTTTAAAACTTTTAAAAGTAATGCTTTACAATATTGTGTTACTCCTGAAAAAGTAAGTAATTTCGTTAGTTACTTTTTATGGAAAGTAATCTGTTGTGTTACTTTTGGATTACTTTTTCCTTACCTGGGCTGGGCTTGCTTGTTTGTTTTTTAATGACAAAAAAGTTCTATTTTTGGCAAATGTAAAGGCCTTTTCACACCAAAAGTGAAATAAATAAGCCTCAGGCTGAAAGAAATGCAAATTCACGCCTGTACAGTAGAGGGCGCAGCTCAAACAAACCCTTCAGCTGTGCTCCCATTCAGGATCACAGAATGATAAAATGCAGAAGAAAGTTTAGCACTCTTAATTCAGCAATAAAAACAAAAAGTCCTTTTTACTTATTCATATGGTTGAATTGGATCATTGAAGGTTAGCAACAATGATATTGGTTAATAAAGTGAGATTGCTACAGTACATAAAGTATATTTGTCTTATTTTACATATTTAATTATTGCAGGTCTGCGTAATATTTTTATTAATATTCTAAAAGAATGAGTTTGCATTTCACTGTTTTTATTCATTTTGAGGAATACTGTGTTAGTGAGATGAGTAAATGCATGCCCATATTTAGTCCAGAACTACAATAACACATTATGTTTACACAGCACACACAATACCTCTGCACTTACTCCCGATTTCTCTCAACATGGGGACAGGAGAGCTGTCAGTCAAAAATTGGGAAAACAAAGTAACTTGCATTATTTATTTAAATGTAAAAGTAATGTGTTACTTTACTAGTTACATGAAAAAAAAGTAATCTGATTACATAAACTGTAATCCATTACCCCCACACCTGCGTATAGAACTTAAAAGAAGCTAAATGTGATGGACAAAAAGCCACGAAACTCATGTTATGGTGTCTTTAAAAGAGTTTATTCTCCAAAATAATCTCTTTTCTGCCCCATCCCTGACTTTTCGCATTTGTCTGTCTTATATTTGCACCGTCAGAGCGTGAAGCCTGCAGCACAGACATCGCTGAGCTGACGTGGCAACTGAAAATGAGGAGAGATCAGCTGCCGCAGGTGAGAGACAGACTGACCCACACGGAGGTGCTGAACCGACGTCTGAAGGAGGATATTGATTTCATGAGGAAACACGGGCCGCTCGTGCACGAGAGACTCCAGCTGGAGAGTGAAATCATGAAGCAGATCCGAACAGCACAAAGTGAGGTGTGTTTACTTCGCTGTCTGTTTGTTGGCTTGTTTGGAGGACCTGAAATCAATAAGACACAACCAAAGAAGAAGGGATGTTGGTCTAACTAAAAGAGTCCGAAATGTACGAGAGGAGCGCAACAGTGACCACACGCTTTTTTAGTGCATACACGTTTTTACCCGTTTATTTTTTCTGTATTTCAAAGAATTCTTCGGTAACACATTACAATAAGGTTCATTAGTTAAACATTAGTTAATGTATTAACTAACATGAACTAACTATGAGCAATACATTTGTTACTGTTTTTACTAATCTTCGTTAATGTTAGTTAATAAAAATACAGTTGTTAATTGTTTGTTCATGTTAGTTCACAGTGCATTAACTAATGTTAACAAGATTGTAATAATGTATTAGTAAATGTTGAAATTAACATGAACAAAGATTAATAAATGCTGTAGAAGTGCAGTTCATTATTAGTTCATGTTAACTAATGTTGTTGATTAATGTTAACTAATGAACCTTATTGAAAAGTGTTACCAATTCTTCAATAAAGTATTTAGATATAAAATATTAGAAAATTGAAAAAAAGACAATTTAAGTAATTTTGTCGTGTTTTTTTTTACTTTTATATTTGATTTTTTTAAATAATTTCTATTTAGCTTGAATTTTATTTTAGTTTTAGTAATTTTTTTGTACTACTAAAACTTATTTCTTATTTAAATATTTATTTAGTTTTTTGTTTTTAATTTTCTAAGTTGAAGTTTTTCATGTAATATTTATATTTTTTTTATTTCAGCTTTATTTCAGTTAACTGAAATTGAAATGATTTTTAATAGTTTTAATTTTAAAGTACAATAACAACACTGACAGTACAATATAAAACTGTTGACTATAAGTTCCTGATTATGATAATAAAATACAATATATTTGTTTTTCTACTAAATATTTAATACAAATTTTAAAAAGTTGTTTAAGAGTGTTTGGATACTGACCGATCACATGATTTTTAATACCCATTTCCACGACTTTACTGATTGGTCGATCATTTTCTCAGGATTTCACAGGAAATGTATAATTTTAAGTTGAAATAACACTGACTTCTACAGAAGCTTATAAAACCACCAAACAACCTCTGAGCTCATGGTCTGTTTTGTTAGATTTTTACTCCGTTATGAAGTATGAAAGATCTTTTTTTGACAGACCATGCCATGTTGACACGATAAACATTGTCTGAATGTTATATTTTTTCATAAACATGTTTCTCTAGGCCAATGAGACATTTTCAAACATCTCCCACAAGCTAAAGAGCCTTCAGGAGGAGTTTAAACAGGAGGAATTCAGAGCAGACACTGAGAATGAACAAATGAACAACGAAATGAAAATGATCGAAAATCAACTAAGTGGCAAACTGTGAGTCTATTTTAATCATTTGGACACTGACATCAGTCCTGTATTTTATTTCAGTACATGCATGCTATATCAGTCCAGACAGAAGGTGTCACTAAAATGCTGTTCTCTCCATCTTCAGAGTTTAATTCCAATCCATCACTTTATAGGCAGGTTATAATATCAGTATCAAAAATACGTTATGCAAAATCAACCATTTTATAACATATCCTACTGATGCAAGACACTTTGTAAATCACATTTAAATCACATATTCTAATTTGTTATCTTCATTAAAGGTTGAACCAGACATTTCATAACCATACTTTCGTCCCACATTTATGAATTGTTGAATTGTTTCATACAGTCAGATGTTGCTTAGAATCAATCTTTTGGACATGTTTAGCAATTCTTATATTCATTTATACATTTTAGGTTTAGTCTGCTACACTTATATAATGAGCCTCTGCTTGTAAAAACATATTGACATTATGCAATATAAATAAATGAAAACCAAAAGTAACATGCTGATTTCCATTAGGTAAAGCTATATAGAGACTTATCAAAAATACTGATAAAACTGAACAATTGGTGTCATTCATAGAGTAGCTGCGTCTCTCCATCTGTAGTATGAAGCAGTATATCGACGTGTAAAGTGGATTACAGGGGAATGACACAATTTCTCTTTCTCTGCTTACAGGAGTGAGTTACGCCAGCTGCAGTCACAGTGTGAGGTGTTTCACAGAAAAATTAAAGAGTCGGTAGAAAAACTAACATTGAGAGACGGCCAAATCATAGCCTTGGTGAAAGAGACGCAGGGGTTTGAGAGGCAGGAAACAGACTTAAATGATGAAGTCAGTATTCATTTACAATGCATTCAACTGCCAGTTTGCTCACAGGATATTTGATCAAATCCATTAAAATATTATGATAACATTGTGATTTTTTTTTTTTTTTTTGAATATTCTGAATGTAACAATCATAAGCTTATGTTTACTGCAATTTATTTTATGCTTGATTTAAAATAGTTTTGTTCATCTTGGATTCCAAAAATTAATTTCACTTACCCTTTTTTTTAAGGTCAGAACATTAAAAGCAGAAATTGGTGATAAAGAAGAGATATTGATGTTAAAGAAGGAGGAAATAATGCAGCTCCAAAACCAAATACAAACATCTGTAAGTATAACAGCCTGTTTCAGAAACAGCTTGTTATTTTAGATGATATAAATCAGAGGTGAAATTATGTGCCATGTTGGAGATGTCAACCCTCACGTCCTCTGGAGGGCAGGAAAGGCCCACGATTCCTTTCTGTTTGTTCTCTTAGCGCCTCCATTTTGTCTAAGCCCTGATTTCACAATTACACTACGCTTGAGTGAATGAGCCGCAGAGCGCTCAGTTGTTTCTTTCGCAGTTTGTTTATTCCTTTTTGAATTTGTATTCCTTGCATTTTTGATGGTGTTCTGCCAAAACAGAGTTTTAAAAGTTTAGAAACTTTCCACTAGAAGGAAACTTTTTTTGACCATAGGTGGATGTTTTAGTTTTCATGAATGTTTGACACATGACTGATATAGTTTTGATATATGAAATGAAATGAAAATAAG
Source organism: Chanodichthys erythropterus (assembly GCF_024489055.1). Taxonomy (NCBI): domain Eukaryota; kingdom Metazoa; phylum Chordata; class Actinopteri; order Cypriniformes; family Xenocyprididae; genus Chanodichthys; species Chanodichthys erythropterus. The sequence continues at coordinate 17,292,157 of NC_090243.1, read as the reverse complement.
TTTATGCTTATGTGCTAGAACAATCAGTGGACCTTTCTAGCAGTTGGTGTGTGTGTGTGTGTGTGTGTTATAAAGCCGTTTTATATGATACGTAATCTATGATCTTCTGTGTGGTTGAATTGAGCCTCCAAACAAAGACTTTACAATAGTAAACTCCATATATAGTTACTAAAGGAATGTACATAATGGGCTTTACTGTGTTTATCAGAAACTTGAAAGTGATGAAAAGGTGTCTGAATTCGATGCAGTCTCAAGCCAAAAGCGATGTGTATTATCAACCCTGAAAGACAAAAACCAACAGCTAATCTTGGAAATGGAAGACTTCAAGAGAATAATCTACCAAAGGTTTGTCCAACAAACTTCAGATCACATCTTATTTTAAATTAAAAGTATATTCCTGGATACTAGTAATTGTCACTAATAATTAGCTGTGTCTGCAGTGTTTTGCAGTAATTTGTAATGGCCTAGCCTGCATTTATTTCACAATAAAATTCTGTATACAGTATTTTATTGGTAAATCCTGGTGATATTTTACAGCAGAGTTATGTGGAATAATACAAATCTGGTAAACTGCTATAAACTTTGTCTTAGACTCAACATACAGTCTATACAGTTCACTCACTCAGAAATGTCAAGCATATTAAACTACACTCTAAAAAATGCTGGGTTAAAAATAAGCCAAATGGACAAACTCAGGGATTGGGTTGTTTTAACCCAGCGGTTGGGTTAAATGTTTGCCCAACATGCTGGGCTTTTTTATTTAACCCAACTATTGTTTAAAAAATGACTGTATGGCTGGCTTAAAATGAACCCAAAAAAATCAGACTTTAGAGGCAGCAATAATAATCACAAGGTGAACATTTATAATTGTTCACCTTATAATTTCCAACGTATTTTGGGTTTATTTTAAGCAAGCAATACAGTCATTTTTAAACAATAGCTGGGTTAAATAAAACTACCCAGCAGGTGAACATTTAACCCAACCCCTGAGTTTGTCCATTTTCAGCCCAATTTGACTTTAGAGTTTTCATAGAACTGCAATAACTGAAATCGATCCAAATGAAAAACAATCCGTTGTTGTTACTTCCCCTAAATTGTCCATGGTACGGCAAGGACAAATGACGTTGCCTCCATAAGATCTATGAAGACCATATGTTTTCACACACAAGCCAACAGTTTTGTTCATGTGTTGCTGTTTAGTTCAAACTCTAACACATCATGAGAAACTATGATATGGAATAAAATCTGGTCTAGTAATTCTTCCCAACATGAACTTATGGATCAGCATTACATTCCATGCTGAAGATGACAACACTGAGAAATGTGCTGGAAATGTCTTGTGGTTCATTGGTCTGTTGTGTGAGTGTTGGATTCTTTAATTATCAACACAGAATCTGTGTTCCGCAGATCATGTCATGAAATCATGCAACAACTCTAATTCCACTTCATTAAAAATGTGTAGGTGTGTGTGGCGTTGCTTCTAAAATTAAAATGCTGTGAAGCAGCACAACAGCATGAACTAACACAATGATTCTCAACTGGTTTGGCTTCAGGATCAAGATTTTACATTGGACATCAAGCGCCAACCCAACGCAGTGCCAAAATTATTTAGCATTCCAAAAAGACTGTCAAATTAATCGCATCTAGGTTTGTGTTTACATAATGTATGTGTGTGTGTGTGTGTGTGTGTGTGTGTGTATATATATATATATATATATATATATATATATATATATATATACATATATATATATACATATACATACACATATTATGTAAACAAACTTTTATGTTAGATGCGATTAATCGTGATTAATCGAATTGACAGCACATATATAAGTGCTGTCAATTCGATTAATCACGATTAATATATATATTTCTAATTTTCATTTAGCATAATTTTCAGCTGTTGTAAAGTTGTTTACAGTTGCATTTTTGTTGTAGTTGTAATAAGGTAGGCAAAGCTACTGAAGTTAAATAATAAAAACAATTAAAAAACTCAAATAAAGATGATGAAATGACAATAAAAACATAACATAAATATAAATAAACACAATGAGTAAAGAGTTACATTATATCAATATTATTTTTAATATAAGTGATATTAAATATTAGGTCTTGAAAATATGAAAATTAAATAAATGTTTGGTAACACTTTATTTTAGTGTCACTGTTACATGTAGTTACTATAGTAATAATAATTACATGCAGCTAACCCTAAACCACATCAAACACTAATCCCAACCCTATAGTAAGTACATGTAGTTTCTTTATTACAATGTAACAAAGACACCTTAAAGTGTAACCAGATTTAAATGTTGTGTAAATACTTGAGTTGTTGCATGAATCAGGCTGCTTGTTGTTAATATAATGTGATATGAACTAAACTTTAGATGTTGTTAAAGCATTGTGTCATATTGTAATTATTCCAGTAATTAATCATTGATTTGGCACATCTTGTGTAATCAGTTGGATGTCACACATTCATGGCAGTTTCATTTCCAGTTGTGAAATTTGCTGAATGCTGTGCAAGCATTTTTTTGTGAGCGGGCTGCTGTTGGTACGCTCTCTGTACATCATGGTGTGGATCTCATGGGACAGACTGTGTTTTATGAAGTTGTTTGTGCTTGTGTTGTTCCAGCGAACAGGCAGTGAAACAGTTACTGATGGATCATGAGCACATCCTGCTCAAGATCAGTGCGAGTGAGAAGCAGTGGAAACCTCTCAAAGACGAGCTCGAACGGGTGTCCGCTGAACATTCAGACACCAAAGCCAAGCTGGATCAGCTGGAGCGCCAAACCTTTCTAGAGGACCTGAGGAACAGGGTAAGAGGACACAGGTCTGCCCCCTGCAGATCTAAAGATGAGTTCATTAGCAAGGTTACAGAATGAACAAATAGCATTTTCAGAAAGGGTCCGGATCGAAAAAATACAAATTCTGACATCATAACGCTCCACAACTGTATGCTGTTATGTTTTTTTCCATCAAAAAAGTAGATGCCTTATTTTTAAGGCTTAAGTGAAGGCTTCTCTGAGCATCCTAAAAAATCTACATAAAGACATAATGTTGGCATAAAAGCTAGACTAAATTATGCCTGCTCTGACCCATCTCAGGCCCTAGTATCAAAGTATACAGTGTTTGCACAGTATATTGCTGTGTAAATGCATTTATGCCACCTCTAAGCAGCATTAAACATCCTGTGTAAAGACATGTACAGTAAATGTGCCACTTTTGTGGTGTAAATTTGGCATTTGTCAAGCTTCAAAAAAGATAAAAACACCATAAAAGTACTTTTACACGCTCTATATTCCAAGCTTTCTGAAGTCATAAGATAGCAACAGACCAAAATATAAATTATTACTTACTGAAAGTCTTTCCATCAGCTATAGCGTTTATTCTTTTGTGCTTATAGAGAACTATAGTGTATAATACATATATATTAGTGCTGTCAAATCGATAATCATGATTAATCGCATCTAACAAAAGTTTGTTTACATAATACATGTGTGTGCGTGTACACTCACATATATTTATGCATATGTATGTATGTGTATATGTACACAGACACACACGTTAGATGTGATTAATCGCGAATAATCGTTTTGACGGCGCTTATATATATATATATATATATATATATATATATAATATATATATATAGTGAAGAGTATGTAGTCACTTATTGGATTTTGTTTTTGTCTTGTTTGTGCTGAAGTGTTGCTTCATAATCAGCTGATTTTGTTTTTTTTTGTTTTTTTTGGGGGGGCAGAAACAGGTAGACAATATGAAGACCCTGGTAATGACTGAAATGACAACATTAGATATTCTCAAGGTAAAACCTGACTTGCCTAAAGAATACATTAATACATCTTTTAATTATTACATAAATTAATAATTCATGATGCAATATCAGGGTTGCACTAGTTTGTGTGTACATTTTATGTATCTGTTAATGTTTGGTATTGACATATTGCAATTGATTACATGTTTTACGTTCAGGGTAATTTGGATGTGGAGACAGATGAATATAATCGTGAAAAAACAGACTGTGAGAGGGTGAAAGGTGAACTACAGATAAAGTATGAAGGTGCTTTCTCTACAACCTCTCAGCTGGAGACAGAGGTGGAGCAACTGAGACAGACATATACAGAGAAATCTGAGGTAAATCTAAGCAGCATAGAATAAATGTCACTGGATCGTCTATCAAATATTGTCTTATTTCAGTTTCAAATTTTGGCCAATTACAAAGTAAGTGGAAGTTTACTGTGAAAGTTAGGTTAGTTAGGTACGTAAACATGAACAAAGTTTCCAGATGCATAAGGATGTATTTTCTCTTTATATATTAATTCTTTATTATTTTTTTCAGACAATTGAAAAGTTAAAAGCAAAAATAAATGACCTACAAACTGCACACAGAAGCCTCTCTGATGATTTTGAAGAAAAAAAGAAACACCATCAGGAATGTTTGAATTCTGTGAAGGTGAAAATAAAATTATACTTGATTTATATTACAGTATGAGATATTTATGTGATAAATACATTACATATCCAACAATATTGCGGATTTGTACTTAAAAAGCTTACTTAAAAACCTACTTAACTCCATATTTATTCATTTAATGATGGCATGTTTATTTATTTGCTGTTAGGAAAGACTAAGTGTAGTCTTATTGAGGTATGAGGAGATTTCAAATCGGATCAAGGAGCTCGACCTGAAGTCTAAGGAGTTAATGCAAGAATCAGACATGATGGAGCAAACCGTCAGCACTATGCCAGACGTTATAGAGGAGCTACAGTAAGCAATACAGAATTTATTTTTGTGTGTGTCTGTATATATATATATATATATATATATATATATATACACAAATTTCTATGAATTAATTTGTTGTTTGTTTCAGGTGTTTGTCAAACACTTTGGCATTCAAACATGGGACAGCCACGGTAGTGATGGGTAACGTGCATAAGGATATAGCTTCCTGTGAACAGAGGAAGTCTCAACACGCACAGATTCATTCAGCACTATTCACTCAGCGCCAGGCAGTCATGAAGGACACAGAGGTTAAGAACCCTTTTTTCATATTTACATTTCCGTCAAGATTATTTTGTCAGGGTTTCCTATAAGGCCTAGATCAGCTTTGCTATTTAAATACTTGCTATAATCCAGGTTAACAAATGTTTTCTTTACATATCAGAAAACAGATCAGCTGAAGTTGAACGAGCATGAGTGCATTTGATTGGTTAGGGGATTTGATGTGCTCCAATCACCATTCAGGCTGAAATTACCTTTATAAATATTTAGATTTCCTTTGTATGATGATGCACTGCGTATATTTTTATGGTATACCCAGTGATGCTAGATAAGTTCCAAATATCAATGAAGACAATGACAACAAAACAAATGTAACAGAAAACCCTTTTGTCTATTATTATCTGCTTTTAGCTGGTTGTGTTGACAGAGCGACTTGATGTCATTAAAATTTGCAGGTACACGTACAGTACATAAAATGTGGTTCTAGGTTAGTAGTTTTTATTGGTTTAGAAAACTGTACAACATTAGTGTATTAATAGCATCATGAACAACTTTAGAGACATAGAAATGTTTACAAATCCTTTGAGATTATTGAATTCATGCTATTCATAGGCTGATTTTTAAATAGATGAGATTTTAATATTTATTTTAGACCATTACATTTATTTTGACATTATAATATTTTGTGAGATTAGACTGGTTATAAGAGAAACATAAGTCAAATGTTAATGTTTACACAGTATCATTGATGGAGTTTCTCTTATATTTTATGCTATTTTAGCTTTGAATATAATTAAATTTGTCCATATAAAGAGTACAAATGTATTTACTTTCACTAGTCCCATCTGGATTTCATTTTTAAAAAAGTTTGCAATTAAAGGATTAGTTCACTTCAGAATTAAAATTTCCTGATAATTTACTCACCCCCATGTCATCCAAGATGTTTATGTCTTTCTTTCTTCAGTCGAAAAGAAATTAAGGTTTTTGATGAAAACATTCCAGGATTTTTCTCCATATAGTGGACTTCAATGGGGTTCAACGGGTTGAAGGTCCAAATGTCAGTTTCAGTGCAGATTCCAAGGGCTCTACATGATCCCAGATGAGGAATAAGGGTCTTATCTAGTGAAATGATCTGTCATTTTCTTAAAAAAAAAATGTATATACTTTTTAACTACAAATGCTTGTCTTGCACTGCTCTGCAATGCACCACCCATTACGTAATCACGCTGAAAAGGTCACGCATGACGTAGGTGGAAGTACAGCGCTAGGGCGAAAAACTCTTCTGCCTATGTCACGCGTGACCTTTCCAACGTGATTATGTAATGCGTGGCGCATCGCAGAGCAGTGCAAGACGAGCATTTGTGGTTAAAAAGTATATAATTTTTTTTTTTTTTTTTAAGAAAATGACCAATCTTTTCGCTAGACAAGACCCTTATTCCTCATCTGGGATCATGTAGAGCTCTTTGAAGCTGCACTGAAGCTGTAATTTTGACCTTCAACCGGTTGAACCCCAGTGAAATCCACTATATGGAGAAAAATCCTGGAATGTTTTCCTCAAAAATCCTTAATTTCTTTTCGAGTGAAGAAAGAAAGACATAAACAGCTTGGATGACTTGGGGGTGAGTAAATTATCAAGAAATTTTAATTCTGAAGTGAACTAAAAATGTCCTTCTTGGACCAAATGTACCCTTATGGGACTGTGTCCAAGTATTGAACTCGATCACTTGTGACCAACCCTCACAAAGGTTTCCGCAGTGTCAGAGGATTCGTAAAGATTTATACGTCCTTGGAGTTGTACATACGAAAAAGGGTTCATGTTTTAAAACACTGTGAATATGTTGATATTGTCTGTTTCTGTGTCTTCTGATAATCACAATTTGAATGGCCATCTCAGTGTCTTTAACCTGATGTAGCGCAATTTGTTTAGCGTGTGGTAATGCACCTTCGCTCGGGAATATCCAACACTCAGCATCACACCTCTACTAACGTTTCCTCTAATAATTTGATGAAAGCTCTTCTAATTTTCTGTCAGAGATAATGTGTTATGTTTTGCATGAAAACCACGTATTATCACTTCATTTTCGGAGGGAAAAGCTATTTATTGGGGGAGTTGAGTTTCGGGATTATGGCCTCAGTCAGAGCCCGGCGCCTGATGAAAGTCTCACATGGCTTATCTAATGTGAAATCGCCATGTGGTATATAGTTTCATTAAACGGTGATCAAGAATGCATTAGTTCAAAACAAGAAAAGGCAATGGGGCTTAATCCGCCATGCGCGCAGAAGCAGCAAACTCCAAACAAGTTGTTGGTGCGAGACAGGAGCCGAATTAAAAGTCCTCCCTCATAGAGCCAGTCTGCCATTAACTTGCTGCAGGGCAGCAGAGCAGAGAGTCTCTTTAGACTTCTCACAGGAAACAATAAAGCGGCACAAAGATTCATCGCCCAACAGAAACGTTTTGACTTTTAACGCTTCCAACAATGAGAGGCTGTGTCAGAACGCCTTCGGTTGACCTGAGGCGCATTGTTGGGACGTCACAGTCATGAGATGTTTATGAAGACAGGAAATATGGATAGTGACGCACAACACTGGATGACGACCAACGTCATGTGTTTTAGACGAGAGGGACACTTTTATTAGAAAGAGGCTTATTTGTTTTTATAGTGTACACAGAATTATTTTTCTTGAGTTTTTCCATCATCATGACAAAATGGAAGTGAGTATGAAAAATAAAACCCTACATGTGACTTTTTTTAAATGGCTTTATGTCTTAATGGGTTAGTTTGCGATTTCATATCTAACAGTTCAGACTTTTTATCTTAATATTGTGACTTCATCTCACAAATTAAACTTCATGTCACAATAGTGATTTTGTACTTTATTTCTTATAATCCCGACTTCTCTGAAGTAGAAAAAGGCTTCAATTTAAAGCAAATTTTGTAAGTTTTATACTTAAAACATAAGAATAAATTACAAATATTTTCATAAAAAAAGAAAAGAACAATTTGGCAATGGAGTAAGAAAAATAAACATGGTTTGTGGCATTTTCTGAAAAACGTATTATCTTGTGTAGCTTTGACAGAAACGATTTTTAGCAGTGGTGATATTTTGAACAGTATTCTAGAGTCATTATATACATATACACACACACACACACACACACACATATATATATATATATATATATATATATATATATATATATATATATATATATATATGAAAGAATAAAAAATATATATGCATGTGCTAACAACCAGGCTATGGCTCCAACAATTGCTGCTCTTTTTAATAACATATATCATTTCACTAAAACCAATTTTCCTATTAAAATGCACTTGGCAGATACTTTTATCCGAAGCAACAGATTCGTCCGTTCCCTGGGAATCAATGTCATGACCTTTCCATTGCTGGCTCCATTAAGGTCAATGTCAAATTTACATTTACAAATGTGTTTTCAACCCATTTTACTTTCATTGTGAAGCAGCATATTGAAAAAAGGCGTTGTCTTATTATATACAGTGGACATTATTTTCTTTGGAAAAACTTGCACCAATTAACTGAGCTCAGTAAGACCATGTAAGTAACTCCTTTTTTTTGCGTTGACCTCCTTCACAGTGGTAACCGTATAAACAGTTGTGCATTTCCTTACACGATGAGTAGAGATATGGAAAATGTAACTTGCACTTATGGACACACTCCACTGTGACTTCCTCACTAGCTGAATTGGGTTTTTTCCCCTCCCCTCATCATATTCTCATGTAGCTTGTTTACTTGATGAAGTCAGACGCTCAGTGAGTAGAAAAGCAGTAGGATGCAAAGTGCAGACACCATCAGTTTCTTATGGCCAATGAAGTGTAATTTGTCCCATTTACATTTCAGAGGTGCATCAGACGGGTTTTGTCAGCACTGCATGCAGTAATTAAGCTTTAAATCAATAGCCGGCATTTGTCATGTTTACTGCCACTCTCTGTGCTGGGTTAAACTCATCAGTTTAGCGCTGGGTCGTTTTACTGCCCAGACACACTTCATTATTCCTTATTCCCAGGTAGAGCAGAAAATGTTCTTCTCTTTCTCTCTTCATCTTTCTTTGCATAGCTCTCGCTCCTTTTTCCACGTGTCCAATGCTGACACAGGGTTGTGGAGATTGTGGAGACAGGCAAATCAGACAGTTATTTATTGTAATTTGTTTACATTCTTCCTCAAGTGCTATATGATTACTTGAGTTACTTTATTCAAATAGGTTTGGTTTCACCATTTTGGTGTAAAACAAACGAAATGCAAACAAGCATGCAAATGCTGTAGACACAGTTGCCCCAAAAATATTTGGACACTGAAGCGACACTACATTACATGCATTTCATTTTGAACAGTAGCTTATATGTAATTTTTTTTTAATCATTTTACACCTAACAAACTTATTTTTGTGAAATGAAAGTGCAAGGTTGTGGGTTTAAATTCCCAAGTATTGCACACACTGATAAAATGAATGAAGTAGGCACATTAGATTAACAATTAACAGGGTTCAAGCAATTTAAGGCCATTAGGCACATGTGTAAAAAAGTATTATGTTTTATTTGGCAAGCCTGTAACCATCTTGATCATAGATAGAAAAGATCGTTTCCAGCCAAAACAGGCAATTTACTAAGGAAATATCTGTTTCAAAGCTTTTTCACAATTTATCGACGTAGAGCCAAAAGCCTAGGACTAATTTCCAAAAGTAATTTTTTTTAGAAAATCTCTAATTTTTATTGAATGATTCAGTTGACAGCGGTGGTCCTAGAGGCAAAGTTGCTCAGAATGAGGAGTTCTACCATGTGGTATAAATGTTGTGGGGATGTGAAAAATCACGTGTTATACGTTTTCAGTGCTACAAATGCAAATATTGGACATTTTTTGGTCCTGAGAGTTCCACAGAAAGATATGTACTTTTTAAAAATTAATTTAGACCACTTTTATTGCTATCAGGATGTTTCAACCAGTAATAACAAAAAGTGTTTATAAAAAAATTGCCTACCCTACCTTTAATTTCTTTCAGTTGCTGAAAAAACTTTTTACCTTCATTTTAAATGAACAGCTCACCTAAATTGAAAATTCGACATGTCGACTTTACTTTTGACTTTACTTATACTTTACTTTTTCCATAGAGCACAGAAGGAGACATTTTGAAGACTGTTTTCCATTCACTTTTAAACATAATTAACTTTTAAGCTTCAAAAAGGATGCACGAGCACCATAAATGGTATAGAAACAATTTTCGCTCTGAAATTTCTAATAAATTTCACAATTAATTTTAAAATAACATCAAGTACCACATTGAATTAAAAATGAAAAATATAAGTAGAATGAATAGTTTCTTGTAAAACATACTCGAATAATATTTATTTTCATTTACAACTTCGAAAAATCATTTTTTACATTGAAAAGTGGTCCATACGACTCTGAAGTCATATGACAAAATTGTATGAGAAGCAAAACAAAATGTAAGTGTCCATGGTATATTCATACAAGTTTATGATAGAAGTTGCAGTGTCTAGTCATGGACTAATAATTCTTTTGAATCAGCTGTTTTTAATGAATCAGTTGATCCAGTTCACAAAACTGAATGATTTGTTCATGAATCGGACTAATCTGGCTCTCGAGTTCAACTCACTGACTCAATGATCCGGTCACAGAGGTTAACAGCCCACTGGAGGGCAAGATTATCAGTGAATAACTTAAATTTCAGTCTGTTCCTCACACAAAAAGCTACCGTGTGGCTTCAGAACACTTGAAATATAATGTATAAGTCATTTAATCAGCTTTTGCGTCCTTTAACGAAGCTTCAGTCCATTCATTGTAATTGCATGGAAAAAGTGCATTTTCAGAATCTAAATGTTTGAAAGCCATACAGGTTTGGGATGACACAAATGTGTGTAAATGATTTTTAATTTTTAAGTGAAGTATTCCTTTAAATATTATTTGTCCTAGTTTTCCATGGTGTCCTTTCATTATAACAGCTGACGGAGAACATCCTGTGCATATCTGTTCCAGGTTATTCTACAGAAAGCGCTAAAAGACAATCTGAAGTTATCACAAGAGTACCGAGAACTGCAGAGAGCTCTAATGATTGCAAGACAAGAAGCCGTTTGTGTTTTTGACAAAAGAAACAGAGCAGAGGCCTTCGTCCAAGATCACAAGCAGGTAACACATTCTTTCTCTGTGGCTTCCTCCGTATGCATGTATACATCAAGGCTATTTTCTGCATGTATGAATGATGTGGTTGTCTATCTTTGTCATCAGAGATAGACAGCAGGCATGCAAAATAGTGATGAGAGAGAGGTTTGCGCGGACTAGCGTGCGCAGGCGTGCTCCACACAGCCTGTCATAGGTGGTTGGTTTTAGTTGGGCAGTCAGCTAGGAGGCCACTGCAGTAATCTAATCACGATGAGATAAGCTTCATGACAGCGTTGCTCTGGCGTGCATGTGTGTTTATTCCATCTCACATGGCAGCGAGAGGAAACAGGCGCGTAGCAGATGCAAACGCTCTCAGGAACCGGCATCTCGCAACGTTTGGGAAAATGCTAATATGACACGTACGTCCATCACTAAAGGATGGGTGGTTTTGCTGGTATTCATCAAAGCTGTACTGTGTAAGTGCAGTGTGTACCTATAGAGTGCAGTGCATTAGTCATTCCCAAACACTATATGGCTGTGTATATTGGTGTATAACAACAAACACTTGTCAATGTAAAGAGGTTTTCAGTAAGAGGTTAAAGCTGAAGTGTGTCTAGCGTTGCATAAAGGAAAAATAATTACTGTTTTCAAACAGGTTTCCTCAAAGCTTCCTTCATCTACCATTGGTTCAACAAAGATATAGTTTATATGCTTAAACAGAGCAGTTAGTGGTGGCAATTTTTGATTAATCCCTGTAACAGATTTCCTTTAATCTGTTCACCAGAAAGATTTGTTCATTTACTGATTTGTTCAGTCACTCTTTCTGTAGGTTACATCATTATATTGTAGTTGCTATTGTACTGATCTGATTCCTTAATCCCCCATGACCAAAATATATTTACAAAGCTTTTGGGAAAGCTACTAAGAGTCTCTAGAGAGAGAAATGATAATAAATTGATAATAATGAAAATGTAATTTTTTAATATATAAAGCTTAATAACCTTTAGCCCCTTTTTCGCCAGCTTAGTGAGACGGTATGTGATGTGCTAGTTTATGATAAGAAATAAGAAATAAAAATAATTAATTTATCAAGAGAGAAATCGCAGATCGTAAGCAAACTTAAGAAGCTGCACAGACATTACTTCACATCGATGTCACGTGTCTTTAGGGGATATGTGTGAATGCGTGCACAGATTCCGGAAATTCAGCGGCAGTGTGAATGAACCAAAATCAAATGATCCCGGTGTTTTGCCGAATTTCGACCCCCTGCCAAGCAAGGTTATTTTCGTAAACGAAAACTGAAACTAAGACTAAAACTATCAGTTAAAAAACATTTTCTTTAACTGAAATAAAATGTAAAATTCATAATAAATGAAAAACTACAACTAAACCAAACTAGCAACAGTTATTGAAAAACTAACTGAAATAAAATAATAATTATCAAAAATAAGTATTCGTTTTCGTAATTAAAAGCTCTCATCCTGTGGCGGAAAATCTGACGTGGTTTAGTTTAAAACCAAACAGGCTGTATAATACATTTACCTGTAGATGGCGCTTTATGCATGTGAGGTTAGCTGAGGCTGATAGCAACATCAGTTAACTGATAAATACGAATGACATGAATGATGGCAGGGGGTAGGAAACGACAGAGCCCTGTTTGGGGCTATTTCAAATTTAATTCCGAAACAGGAAAAAGCAAATGCATTGTCACGCTGAATAATTTCTGGTGTTGAAATTAAGGGGAAAAATCCCACAAACCTTAAAGTACATTTGCAAACCAACCATCGTGAAGAATACAAATCCTTCATGGCAAAAGATTCGGAAAGGAAGACTACCATCGGTAATGATAAAGTCAACGAGCCTACACACATGCACATTTGAAACCTTTAAGATTGTATTAGTCTGTTTTTGCTAAATTAATATTCAACACATACACACAAACTCAAAAAGATTGAATCTTTCATATGTATGTTTGTTCATATGCATGTTCATCATGTATTATGTAAATTTAAGGTGCATTTTTTTTTTTTTTTTTTTTGCATCTCAAGCCCTTGTTATTTTTATCAAGAGTTAACTGTAAACTGTGCAAACATTACATTTTGCTGAAAATAAATGTCTTGCTTTGCTTTCTTTGGTCGACACTGGAAGTGTTCTGTTAGCTGCTAAACTATAATTACTAAAACTATACTGAAACTAAATAAAATAAAAACTAAATAGAAATGTGTTTGCAAAATAACAAAACCATTCATGAAACTAACTAAAACTAAACTTAAATTTAAAGCAAAATATAAAACGATATTAAAATAAAAACTAATTTAAAAAAAGCAAAACTATAATAACCTTGCTGCCAAGTCATTACCCCACAAGTCGCTACCTGAATGCCTAATCTTAACCCCACCCCTAATCTTAACTCCTCCCCCACATCTACTCCCAAACCTACCAATAGTAGGGGGTAGTAATCTGGCAGGGGGTCTAAATTCACCACAACACCAGGACAAATCCCGGGACACATTATCCGCGTATTTTCCGGAACCTCTGTGTGAAAGGGGCTTTTGAGTTATTAAGCCATAAAAGTAGCCAAAAATAAATTGAGTTTTAATAACCTCTTTATGTCATTTTACATCAATAATGAGTTTGTTCATGAATGACATGCCTTGTTTGTTCAGTTCATTCAGTTCTTCTCCAAGTCTCGTTTAGACTCGAATCAAATCTCAGTGAGCTGAGTTTTGTTTGGTGGAATAATTCGTTCACCTAAAAGGTTTGTTTGAAACACTCATTTGTTCACAAACTAAAGCACCAAGGCCAATGTTTCAATAGCACCACAGTAATTATACATTTTGTGATAATTAACCTTCAGACGTCTTACTTGTTGATATCTCCACATATTAAGCTACTGTATAATAGGAGAAAGTATTTAAACTAAAAAATAATGGCACACTTCAGCTTTAAAGCTTTGTGTCTCTCATACATGACATTAGTCTACGGCTTGTTATTGTTCTGGTACCATTGCATTGTTGTTGCTAGAGATTATTACTAGTTATACTGATTTACACATAATCTGTCACTTAAAGTATATAGCACTTTTTTTAGCTGTAGATCATTTTAATATGATTTGTTATTCTACCGCTGATGGTAAAACTCTACTGAAGAGCAAGACACATTGTTTGTTCCCCAAAAGACTAATACTCGTACAACTCCTCATCTAACTACATGAATGTTATCAAGTGAGAAATGCATGCAAAAGGCAAATCCTGTGGACGGGATTCTCCACGGTCATGATCAAAGCCTGATTTTCTTTTACTCAGTATTCAGCCTTTTTACAGTTTGTTGTTTATTTGCAGACTGCTGCGGCTTTCTCTCCTTCAGAGCGGATGTAGTCGCATCTCTTAGAGGTTTACGATGAGCTCTTCTTAAAGTTCTATACGTAGCTGTAAGGACATGTAGGCCAAGCTGCGCTCAATTAAATATGGATTCTTATGACAGCTTAACATTTTTGAAAGGTTTTCCATGCCATGCCGAGTATGTATAGGGTCCATTATGAATAGTCTGAATAGACTGTATATTTATCAGATGTCTATTAAAACACCTGCTTCATATGTATGAAACTGTGACATATTTATCATGAGAAATAGATTCAGAAGGTGCTTCAAAGCACTGTTTATGTGGCTATATGTTAGTGAAACCTTGCTAAATCTGAATAGTTGTAATGTAATGTAGCATAAATTCGCATAAGAATTAAAGTATATTAGTAATAATATTAAATGTTAACTGCAATAGAAAATAGAAAACACTGTAAACCTGAATAAGTTGGCAAAGCTCAAAAAATTTGAGGTAAGTTAAGAAATGAAAAGTATAAGTAAGCTGAACTAGCTTATATATTTTAAGTGCTCTCAACTTGAAATATTTGAGTAAGCTAATTCATACATTTAACTTAAAATATAATGTAATCTCAACTTAAAGGTGCAATATGTAAGATTTTTGCAGTAAAATATCTACAAATCACTAGGCCAGTGTTATATATTTTGTTCACTTGAGTACTTACACTATCCCAAAGGTTTCCAACTATTTGTAAATCGTGAGAATATTGCAATTTTAACTAAGGCTCCGGGTGTGAGGAGTCGCCTGTCAATTGCGTCATACCAGCGTTAACCCTCGGTCTGCCTCGGTTTCTGGTTTTATTTGGTAGAAACCATGGAAACACCAAAGACGCTTTAAAATATTACATGTTTTAATAGACAAGGGAACAACTGTTTGGATATATTTAAAGACAGAAAACTAATTATTGTTATATAGCTCAACACATTTAGTCTTATTGTTTAAATCAAATTTTCTTGATTTTTTGCGAGTACCATGCTTTACAATGCCTCAGAAAAACACTGTTTTGTGAAGTAGCTAACATAGCATAATCAAATGCAGCTTTATTATTTAACAGTAATACAGCATTTTCTCCATCATACAATATGTTTTAAAATTAATTGCATGCCATTTATCAACACAAGCCATCCAGTATTTAATATGATATTCTAAAATCGATCAGCTTACTGCAGTGTGTCTCAAACAAGTGTCTCACAGCAGCCATCATTTTCAAGACTCTCAAATGTATCTTATATTATAAACAGAGCTGTGTTACCTCATATTCATTACCTCATACTCATGACCGGCGCCGGCGACTGTGTCATAATAAAAGTTCTTCTGCTCGTGAGGCGTGTGTTGATCAATCGCTCCAGCTCCTCGTTCAGCTCCACAACACTCGCTCCTGCTCTGCTTCATTCTACAATAATGTTAATAATTGCATCCATGAACATGATTTCTTCCCGAGTCCTATCACTATTCTTTTGCACCGTCCGTTGAGGTGAAGACCACATGTCCCAAGATTCCGCGCTCAAACTTGGCGTCATCAAACTACGCCTTTGTTCTGAATAGACCTCTAGCGAACAGAAATCCTACATACTGCACCTTTAAATATTTTTAGCAATGGAAACTTGGCTAGCTTTAACCAGCTAATTTAATAAATGCTAACTTGCTAATTGGTAACAATTAGGCTTGGGTATCGAGTATCGATTGGAACCGGGACTAGCTTTGCGATTTTCCCGGAATCGTTCAAAAGTTTAAATTTCGATTCCTAGTTTCGATTCCCAGTCCGCCGACACACCAACGAAGAAGCGTCCACAGAAAGTGTTGGCATAACCGAGCGAGTCGAACATGGATAGCGTGCGTCGGCGGTCCAAAGTGTTGCTTCAATTTTCTAAATAGAACGAAATCTCTGCAAAATGCAACATTTGCGGCAAGATTGTTTTGTGCATAGGAGGGTGCACGTCGAACATGATAAAGCACCTCCGAGTTCATGGAGTAGAAATATATAAATATCTTTGATGTGCTGCGCCGACCGTCCTCCGCTGCCTCTTCCTCTGGCTCCAATCCCCAGCCTGGCAATCCACACGAGATCCGATTTTTTCGTATCCGATCTGGGCCACTTCCAAATGTGGTTTTAAATCCGATACATATCCGATCTCTGAACATGCGACCTACGTCTAAACACGCATATCGGATTCCTATTGTAATTCCAAGCCATCAAACGGCGAGGGCGGCACGTTCGCTCACTAAAATATAGCTTCAATGTTGTATTATGAAGCAGACGTGCATGTATGCACTCGCACAAAAAATTCGCAGCTCAATATTAACGTGGGAACTTTGTCTAAAGGCCTGTTCACACCGGGACGAATATCGCGCGCGATTTTCGCCGACGTTTAACGCCTCGTGACTAAACAACGGGCGCCAATGTGAGTGTGCACACAGACGCGAAAAACGCGAGGCGTAAAAGCGTAATTTAAAAAAAAAAAAACGCCTCGGGTTAGTTTTTTTGGTTTGACGCGCCGCGTTAAAAACTGGCCGACCAATGAGATTGGCGCTTTTGTTCACGTGCCTGGAGCTGCTGAAGTTACAGTAAAACACGACTTGGTGGCGCTCAAGCACAAAACGGTCTTGCCGAGCACACAAGACGACGAAGAGAAAGTAAGTAGACGAGGAAGACCCCTACAAACTATCCCTGCGTCTCAAACATTTTTTTACAGTCTATGGTCTCAAACAGCTCCTTAGCTTCCTAGGTCGTGTATCAGTATACCATATAAATGAATGTGGCCGAATCCCTGATCAGTGCCCTGACTAGTGAAGTAGAGAGCTGATTGAGATGCACACTATGGGTGCTCTGCCACAGTATTATTTCTGTATTTTTACTTTTTTTTCCCTTTTACATTCAAGAAATATAGTTGAGAATGTCTGTTTCATAAATATGTTTATTTACACTACCGTTCACTTGCACTATATATTTATGTATGTATGTATGCCATTTTATATATGTATTTTTTTAATCTTCTTTAACTTTATTAATATCATATGTTTATTTGCACTACCGTTAAGCACAAGCGCCACATACTGTCAGGGAGTGAATTTGCACTTCCACTCGGCACATCGCCGGTGAAAATCGCTTGGGTGTGAACACAAAAAAACGTCTCGAAAAACGCTGATGATAAACGCGTGCGATATTCGTCCCGGTGTGTACGGGCCTTAACATGAAAGAAATTGCACACACACATATATTCAGCAGCTTCGCACGCACACGCTCTCTCCCTTGCTCGCTCGAATTCATTCAAAAAACGGAATTATAAAACTAATAAATGTAGATAAAATATCAAACACAAATTACCTTTATTTTCCGGTCTATATCCGTTCAGTCAGAATTCGCGCTGCAATACACCCATGACAGCTGTTAACTTAACCATTCTGACAGGCTAATCATGGCCACTCCATGAATTATATAAATAATTTTAATAGCACGGCCATTCAAAACCCGAGAATCTACTATGTGCATTTAAAACTATCAGTGACGATCATTTTGGGGCAGGAAGTAGCCTAATGTAAACACAGATATCGATACCAGTCGCGTCTAAAGTGAGTGTAAACACACTGGCCAAAAAAATCGGATATGGTCAAAAGATCGGATTTGTGCATTAAGACTTGCAGTGTAAATGTAGCCATACACTCATGTGTAAATGTGTTTTCAATATATTCATAATTTATAATATTTATATTCAAGTTCATAGATTTGATATTTATATTGTAGTTGAAAACAGCCCTGTGAGAAATTCATAGTAAAGTTCATAAAAAGTAAAAAGTTCATAGAATTAAAATTGATGGAGAAGGTCAGACTATTTCCTTCAGAAAGACCGTTGGTTAGCTAGCTCATTTAAAACTAAGAATCGGAATCGAAACAAGGAATCGAAATCGGAATCGTTCAAATTCAAACGATACCCAACCCTAGTAACAATTAGCATAGCAATTGCTAATGAGTACAGCAATATAATAGACCATTTAACATAATCTGTTCTTAAACCAAGCTCATGCTCCACTTGTCACAATGATGGTAACCCCCCAAAAAAGCCAACATAACATAAAAAAATCTTCTAAATTAGTATAGCAAAACATTAAACTACTAAATCTCCCACTTAACATTAATCTTGCACAAAAATATTATACAGCAGTTAATTTTAGCATTTATGCCGCGTCCCAATTCGCATACTATCCATCCTAAATAGTATTCGAAAATAGAATTAGTGTGTCCCAAATCATAGTATGTTGATTTGAGTATTCCAAAGATATCCGGATGGTCTACTTTTTCCAGTTAGAATCCGAACTGCAGATCCGTGCACACTCTAACGGTTAATATTGCCCACAACCCATTGCGCTGTGGATGAGGATTCGATTAGAACTACAAACACAAATAAAAAGTGTTAAAAAACTACAAACATGACGGATGTGTGAGACCGACGATGTAGCAGAGCGTTTAAGATAAAGATAAAACAAAAAAATATTTATTAAATGTTTTCCACATTATATTTCATCTGCAACAGCATTGTGAACTTTTATAATGATGCGTTTGGTCATCAACTTTTAAATGCATCATTATGCAAAGATGAGTAAAGTTCTCCACATGAAAGACCCATGACTGGCAGATCAATGTGCGACTACATTTCTCTCTGAAACAGTAGGAAATTAAATTAAATTGAATGTGGAGGATTTTAACTGTGACAAGATGATTGACAGGGCAGTTTAATCGGTTACAGGTTGTGTAACTAAATTACAGAACATCCGTTAAATTATGACAAAGTAGTATGTCCCAAAGCTTCTGCTACACACTCAAAAGTTTGTACTTTTTCTTCACAAAAACAGTACATACTTTTAGTGCTTAGTATAAGTAGGCGAACTGGGACGCAGCATTACTCTCCCTCTCGAGTGTCATAGCAAAGCATGCTGGGAAATAGAAGCCCAGCCCAGTTTCAGTTACATTTAATTTTGTCTAAATTAAAAGAAACAAGTTCATAAAACTCAAAACAATGAAACAGTTTAGATTACTTAAAATATTTCAGTTTTTTGAAGTTCGAAATAATCATAAAAGTTCATTTGATTGAACTAATTTGTTTAGTTTACGTTTACCCTACTCAAACCAATTAATTATTTTCAGCATTATGGTTTACTTTGGTACACAAAACAGAAAAGAAAGAATATATAAATTGCAAAAAATATGATTAGGAATATTTCACCCAAAAAATTAAAATTTGAAATTTCTGCATTAGTGTTCTAGTGACAGATGGCACTTAATTATTTATGTGGTTTTCTGTGGCATCCTTTGGTTATGCTGACAAACTTCTTTGTTTTGCACTTTTATCAAATGACAATAGACACTGCAACTATAGACACTGCAACACTGTCCTCAACATCAACATATTACTTATATATAATACAGGTTAACATATACAATGATGTACTGGCATTTTGCCAGTTTAGTTGGATTTGCTGGTTTAGTCTGAATGAGAGAGCTAGAGCGCCCCCTTGCAGTGGTAAAATGTACAAACTATGGGCCTACCTAAACATCCACAATCAGTTTAATGCTTGTAAACAAAAGGTTGGTGGCAGGTTTGCTATTGTAACCCTGAAGGCCTAACAGAAATTGCATTGTATACATCTTGAAAGTTGGGTTGTTACAAGAGAAGCAAGTGTGTTTTACAGATACTGGATAAACAAAAGAACGCATAAATGAGGTTAGTGTCTTGCATCACTTTGACTGGAGTCTTTTTGATATTTCGTTTGCACATTTATTTCTACAGTATATTGTAACTATTGTTACTTGTAGCATTAATAGGATAGTACAGTTTTTTTTTTGACACAGCTCCATAAAGGACATTTTTTTGTACTCGTTCAGTTAAAGGCTGAGCTAATTCGCTTTAGTTTTTTCATGCTCCGAAGAACACATTGCCAAGCAATGATAAGCTTAAAGGAAGAGAGAAGAGATGGGGCGAAACAAGGGACGACATCCCTCTGAATTGAAACCCCCTTTTTTTCTGGAAAACTGCACAAATAATAAAGAGAGCAGCATGCTTTCTTTCTTTCTTTCTTCTCTAATCTCTCTCTCTCACACACACACAAACATATACACACACTCTCTTTCTCTCTCAATTTTTTTTCCCTTTTTTTCCAGTATACTCGGAATAATTTCTCGTTGCGGCAGGGGGTTCATGACTTTTTGTGTATGTGTAAAATATGTCTGGAGGGGATTGGTATAAAGTTAAAGTGAGTGAAGTCGAAATATTTTACTCATCAGCTTTGCAGTCACCGAGTTTGCCTGAGCTAGAACAAAACCGCTGAAGCATTTAGAGAAAATTAACCCCCCATCCTGGCAGCCAGATGTGACTGGTTTCCGCCCAGTGCACATGAGTGGGCAGGGAGAGCAAGAGACTGTGAAATTCCTGTCAGCCCCGTGTACTGCAGAATGGGCTATTGACTGCTTTCTCTATTCCCCTCCATCATTCTTCTTGAACACTGCCATTAATTTCCTCTCCTGCCTTACCAATTCCCCCTCTTTTTTCTCTCTCTCTCTCTCCCTCTTTCTTTCTTTCTTTCTTTCTTCCTCAGCTTTCTTTGTTGCAGAAGAGGATGCACAAAGCCATGCTAAAATACTTCAAACACCGCAGCGTCTACAGCCAGGCAGAGCTGGCCCGCTTCCAGACCCTCTCCAACCAGAACAACCAGAAAATGAAAGCCCTCCAGGTATGGGCTCTTTAGTACCCCTACAAACACACACACATACACACACACAACACTATTTGTAAGTATTGCACTATATACTACAATGGGTCCCATTCAGGGTAATGCTTGTTGAGGTTAAGATGAGGTTGGTCCTTAAAGGAATATTTCACCCAAAAATTAAAATTCAATTATTATTTACTCACCCTCATCATGTCTTTCTTCCATGAAACACAAAAGGAGATGTTTGGCAGAGTGTGCACATTGCCATACAATCAGGGCTTGACATTAACTTTTTTGCTCACCATCCACTGTGGCTAGTGGTTTTCCAAAGTTACTAGCCACTCATTTTCACTGGCCACAATTTTGACATTGAAACCATGGGAAAAAAACATATATAGATATAGATAAATTAAATATCTAATATCTTCATAATTTGGCAGCAGGTATATTAGGCTGCTGTCACTTTAAGACCTGATGCACGGATCCAATATACTGTTACACATGCGTTTTCTTTCTCAACTGTTTACGTTCACTTAAAACCTAACTGACTGTGTTTACATGAATACTGAAGACCGACATTTTGACATTATTTTGTGTGTATTTGACTGTTTAAGCAAAAAAGAGCTCAATTTAGTTCTGAGAGGCGGCTTTATGTGTGCACACTGTAGGTGTGAGCATAAAATCTGCAGGATTTGGTAATATTATGCGCCATACGTGCAATCCCACCTCGAAATTCAATCCTTGTAATGGCAACAATATTCATCCGGAGCAAGTGAAATGTGTGAGTAGGGGAGGCGGGTTTGTATGTCAACTCGCTGCTTTTCACATACAGTAGAACATCTTAAAAATTTGGTGATCATGGCATAAGGTGCTGAAAAAACAGCGAGACTAGAGTCTGTCTAGTATGTTTATATACTGTAAAATTACATTTAAAATTACATTTAAATAATGAATGAAATTAGGTTTGTATTTAACATTATTTTCTATATTGGATTAATGCAACCCCAATGTTTAAATGATCTAACACAAAAGGCATTTGGTCTCAGTGGAAGGTGTGCTATGCGTGCTTATAATGAGGTGAACGGCGGTGTGTTTGTGGCTCAGTCAGGGGAGGCCAGCTCTGGAAGTCAGGCTGGTGAATGGAGCATGAAGACGAGGAGTTCTTCAAGCTCCTCCGAGTGTGAAGGACAAAAGGAGCAGCCTTACTCTAAACTTTGTCACAGCTCTGTGTTGATCTCCTCCCCCAGACACAGACTAGCATTGTGTATAAGAGACTTTACATTGTGAAATAATGGCAGACCGAGACATAGCAATAAAGCGTCACCATTCTCAAATGACCCAAAACTATGAGAATCGTGTAGTTGCTAACCTTAGGTTTTAAAGGCTTTTGGTATTAGAAAGTCTAGTTTGTCACAGCTTCCTATTGTTATTGTCTTTGTATTGTGCAGCAAACTACCATACAATGGCCAGACAGACACTGGCATATGGGACATAGGGGCTGTGGAGGGCCTCTGACCCTGCCTGGGGGCCCCTCATGACATTATGAGGTAATTAAATATGCAATTTTAGTAAATGACAAAAATCTAGAAAGATGAGCCGAAAATATTTGAGCAAAGGAATAATGAAGAGTATTTAAGAGAAGGATAAATTATCCAAAATCATATCTCCATCTGTCTCCATCAGCAGTATTATTTGATACAAATGATTAAAGATTTTCTTTATGGATTGAACACAACCTTTTTAAAGCCATCTTGGTAATGCAACAAACAGCTATGTTCTAGCTATACAAGTTTTCTAGTCATATTTCCATATTTAAAATCACTAATATATTCAAGGCCGTTGTCAGAGGGACATCCGGGAATGTTGTCCCGGTCTCTTTGACAAGGGGGTTCTCTTGGGCTCTGGGAAGATATTTACGTTCATTCAAAATATCTCAACAGTCATCACTTTGCAAACAATAATTGTTCTTTATTTTGCACGCTTGAAAACATAGTCAAGTTTTTACAACAACAAATCAGACACTGAAGTAGATGAAAATGTATTACTCTGCATGTATTTGGAGTATCATGAACAAGGGTCAGACCTGTATTTGAGTCCTTAATATGGTTACGTTCACACACAGTTCAGTTATGACAACCGCATATCAGGACTCACAGCCGCATTCTTGGAAAACCCGTGCTGTGTAACGTGTGTGTGTTCTTGTGTGGTTTCACTTTCGGTAACTTGAAGCGACGGAGATATAAGCTGTGCATCATCTGAGAGTTTTAGATAGTCACTGTTCTCCTCCAGAGCTGTTCCTGTCAGTTTTGTGTGACTCAAATGCTCCACTCTCCACCCAGATATGAAAGCTGCTGCAGTTTAATGAAGATTTGATGGATGAACTCATGGCTCTATTGGACTCTTGTCATATCGAAAGTGATAAGGCTTTTCAGTTTTATGGATGTCGCCATCTTTGATATTACTTTGGTCACTGTCACTATTGTTACTGTTATGGGCTTGACTCCCACTGAATGTTCATACAGACAGTATTCAAGATGCTACTATAAGTTGCTGTTTGAACAAGACTCACACCTTTAAGTAAATAAACTGACAGTTTGTTCAAGAAGATACTTTAAAGGGCTCATGAAATGCATTTTCTGATCTTTATATTATGTTTCTGGAGGTTAGCTTATGAAGTTATCAAAGTGTTTTGCATCAAAAAAAATTAAAAGGTGCCCTTGAATGAAAAATTGAATTTATCTTGGCATCAAATAACAAGAGTTCAGTACATGGAAATGACATACAGTGAGTCTCAAACTCCATTGTTTCCTCCTTCTTATATAAATCTTATTTGTTTAAAAGACCTCAGAAGAACAGGCGAATCTCAACATAACACCGACTGTTACGTAACAGTCGGGGTATACGCCCCCAATATTTGCATATGCCAGCCCATGTTCCCAACATTATGAAAGGCATTAGACAAGGGCAGCCAGTAACGTCTGGATCTGCACAGGTGAATCAACAGACTAGGTAAGCAAGCAAGAACAATAGCGAAAAATGGCAGATGGAGCAATAATAACTGACATGATCCATGATATCATGATATTTTTAGTGATATTTGTAAATTGTCTTTCTAAATGTTTCGTTAGCATGTTGCTAATGTACTGTTAAATGTGGTTAAAGTTACCATAGTTTCTTACTGTATTCACGGAGACAAGAGCCGTCACTATTTTCATTATAAAACACTTGCAGTCTGTATAATTCATAAACACAACTTCATTCTTTATAAATCTCTCCAACAGTGTAGCATTAGCCGTTAGCCACAGATCACAGCCTCAAACTCATTCAGAATCAAATGTAAACAATATAACAATACTCACATAATCCGACACATGCATGACGAACACTTTGTAAAGATCCATTTGAGGGTTATATTAGCTGTGTAAACTTTGTTTATGCACTGTTTAAGGCAAGCGCGAGCTCCGTGGGCGGAGAGCACGAGATTTAAAGGGGCCGCACAGCATAAATCGGCTCATATTTAATGATGCCCCAAAATAGGCAGTTAAAAAAATTAATTAAAATAAATCTATGGGGTATTTTCCCTTTCAAGGGGCATTAACTCTTTCAGAAACACAAGTAAATGCCCACTGCTGTGATTGACAAACTTCATCACACTGAATTTGTGACGTGTTTTGACAGCCAGCATTGTAATAGAACCGTATGTGTTTGAGCCTGTGGTCAACCGATATATCACCATGGCAGACATTTAGCATTTTTTAAATATCAGCACCGACCGACAAGTTTTGCTGTTTGGCCGATGTGTTAGACGCGGGACTTTTATTTTGACGGTGCCCCAGGCTTTTATTTTGACTGCGCTGAGAATGTCGGCTCTGAGAACGGCAGCATTGTCTCTTTTTAACAGTTTTGTCTAATACATTACTAGATAGAACTGTAAAAAAAAAACTAAATTCAATCTGTTCATCATAAAAAGTTATCGAGTCTCTTCAAAAAATTTGGACTAAACCGTTCAATTCATATGGATTATTTTTACGATCTCTTTATGAACTTTTTGAAGCATCAAAGTGTTCGCTGCGTAGCTGTCTATGGAGGGACAGAAAGCTCTCAGATTTAATCAAAAAGATCTTCATTTGTGTTTTGAAGATGAATTAAAGTCTTACAGGTTTGGAACGACTAATTAATGACAGAATTTTTATTTTTGGGTGAACTAACCCTTTAAAGTATCGCAGTGCCCTGTGTGCAAAGACTTTTTATCAATGCTGATTCTGTCCGAACACTTTCCCTAAGATACCACAAGCAAAACATGTCCACCCATCTACTCATGAGGAACCTCAGTCGCAGAGGGTTGCAGGTTGCAAAAACTAGTTCCACTGATTTGTCCCTGTGTCTTCCTGAGGAACAATTGACTGCTTCCAAGCAACTCTACTGAAGTAGAGAGACGGGGGGAAGAGTTAAACGAAATAGAGAAAGCGTACAAGCCTGTCATCTCGTAACGCCGCTGCAAGATTGGGCACTCAGTTCCGGGTTATGCAAGTTTACACCAGGGATAGCATAATTGACAATTGCTAACAACAGAGAGCAGGGTGGAGAGTTGTGAATGGCCAGTAATAATTGGAGCGAACGCCCACTGCGCTGCTCTCGAGGGACCGTAATCCAAGATCTTGTTTCTGATATAATTGTTAGTCAGAAAATTTCTGCATGGCTAGGCCAGCTCAGTTCCCAAGCTGGTTGACAGTGCAAGGCAGTTTAATAGAAAAACTGGTTGCTGAGGTTTTTTAAAACAGGCATGCACTGAACCCACACGCACAGTTCACCAGGAGTGTGGTGCACACCGTCTTTCTCGTTCCTTTGTTTTGTCTTTTTCAATCTACTGTCGTACAGTACAAAATAAAAGTGTCTCAATTTGTCAGTGTCGCATTTTTATAGGTTTCTTGGAATCGGTCAAAGTTTGACTAGTAAATGCCATATGTGCAAAAGTCTTAGGCCCGTCAGTATTTTCAACCCCCAAAAAAGGTTTTAAGCCAGTTATGAGATAACAGCTGGTTCTCCACACAGTGATCTGATCTCACCATCATCGAATCCGTCTGTGAATACATGAAGAAACAGATGAAACTGAGACAAACTAAATCCAGGAGAATTGTGGCCGTGTCTCTAAGATGCTTGAAGAAACCTGCCTGCAAAGATACAGTACTGTGAAGAGTTTTAGGCACTTGTGTAAAAATGCTGTAAAGTGAGGATGTTTTTAAAAATTCTGTTATAAATAGATTTTATTTATCAATTAACTAAATTAAAACAATATTTTGTGTGACCACCCTTTGCATTTAAAACAGCTCTTGTCCAGGTACACTTGGGCATCATTTTTCAGGTATTTGGAGGCAGGTTTCTTAAAATCTTCTGGATTTAGTTTGTCTCAGTTTCTTCATGTAATCACAGACAGATTCGATGATGGTGAGCTCTGATCTCCATGTGGAGCACCGGCTGTTTTCAGACTCCTTGTATTATTACAATTAATGGCAAAATGAATGTTTGGAAATGTGAACGGATATTTCCTATTGACACACTACAGCAAAAGATATAAATAACTGGCTTAAAACCTTTTTTGGGGGGTGAAAATACTGACGTGCCCAAGACTTTTGCACAGTACTGTATATAACAGATGCACCGATACTAAATTTCTCCACCGATACCGATAGCCGATTATTCAGAGATATATCTGCCAATACCGATAACAATACAGATAGTTTGGGGTTCCTGCCTTTTATACCTTCTTTTAATGATTATTTCATTATAATTAATAATTAGTCAGTATATTTTTAATTATAATATTTTGAAAGAAATGCAAATAAAAACTTTATTATCTCCATTTCATCAACTTGTTTCAGAGTAACTGATATCAGTTATAAACATAAACACGTTACTCAAATTAATATTAACACACATTAACTACATTCTGAAGATTAAATTAATATTTCTTAACTTTCTGAATGTTATTAATTCATATAATTACTATTAATATTGAACATCAAACTGTTTTTTTAGCATTTTTTTCACAAATTCAGTGCATTTTCCTGCCATCTTTTGATTGACAGGATATATCGGCCCTGACTATCGGCTGTTTTACCGATTATTGGCCGATATATCAGTGCATCTCTAAAACATATATATATATATATATATATATAGATATATATATATATATATATATATATATATATATATATATATAAAATAGAAAAAAAAAGGTAATATTGCGCAATATTATTGCAGTTTAAAATAGCTGTTTTCTATTGTTATACATTTACATTTTTTTCTTTTTTTTTTTAAATATTATTTCTTATTATTATCAGTGTTGAAAACATTTGTGCTGCTTAATATTTTTTGGAAAATGTGATGCTTTTTTCAGGATTCTTTGATGAATAGAAAGTTCAAAAGACCAGCATTTATTTGAAATAGAAATAGAAATTATAAATATATTTACTATTACTTTTGATCAACTTTATGCATCCTTTCTAAATAAATGTATAGATTTTTTTTTCCCAATAAAAAAAAATTCTTGCTGACCCCCCCCCTTTCGGACGTTACTGTGTAGTGCATATATTTAAATTGCCTTTAAATTGAATGGAACTACTAATTAAGCTATTTAACACAACATATATTGGTGACCAAATATACTGGGCTTTCCAAGTATTATAGATTTATGTGGGACCGAAGCTCCCGCTCCACTACAGGTTTTTGTACTGAATTAGCCAGCACTCATTCATTCCATTTGCTTGCCTGTTTAAACAGGAGGAGTTGTCAAAAGCAATCCAGCACCTCTCTGAGTTCCTGCTCTCGCTGACAGATGACTCAACTACCAGCCATGTCCCGCAGCAAGCAAACAGACCCATCGCAGATGCCGTCGGATCGAGCAGGAAGATGCCTACAGTTCAGATAGCGGAGTAATTGGACGCTCACCTGCGCCAGACAACTTACTTAAACCCCCAGCATGCTTCACTCTCTCCCTTGTCCGACGCTCACGGCCCAATCCATAACAATGAAGCAGGTGACTTTCATGCTACTGTCAGGAATGATCTAATTTTAGCGGGGTGAATGATTGCAATTGGCTTTGCCTCATCAGATAATTAATCTATGTCACCATTAATTGGAAAAGAGAATAATTAGGGGGCTGTGTTGACAGAAATTCTACGCTTCTCTAGATTCTTGGATCTAATTACACCTACTTAAACCCCTCTGACCTTAACTAGCGGATAGTATACCTGCGTAACCCTAACCAGGCTCGGGTTGGTCTCGACCGCCTCTCGCTCTGCGTCCTTTGTCATTTTTTCCCTCCTTTTTGGCTTGTTTATCCTCTCTTTTCCTGTCTCCTCAGAGAGCTGTCTCCCTCAATCACTTTTCAATATTCAATCTTAATTTTGTGGAAGTTTAGCATTTTCAATGAGCTGGAGATGAATGATTAATGAATAAATTTGAATGCTTCATTTTGTCCATGGATCATTAGTCAAGTCCTTTGTGGGAAGGACCTGCGAAAAAAAAAAAAAGAGGGAAAATTATTGAGACATTAGCCTGAAGCAATCCAGGGGTAAATAGTATGCACAGAGGGATGTTGTGTGAACGCTACCCACTGGCATTCTGCACAACCCCACCGAAACGCAAGCCTTCTAATTTACCCCGCTTCACAAGACTGATGTGCTCTATCGACAAATAGGTTTCATTTACAAAAATGAGTTTTCATTTTGATGTTTTGGTGTATGCGCCATTTTACATTTTATTATTTTACCCTTGTGTTTTGTTGTGCCTCCTCTGGTGAGATGTAAAATAACTAAATTATTAATGAAATGTCAGTTACATCTGACCGAAATCTCATAGTTAAGCAAAGACATTAAAAAGTGACATCCTTGTTGGAATATTTGGTATAATTGGGATTATCTGTTAGATTGTTGAGTAAAACTTCTCAATAAGGCCTTATTTGTTATCATTAGTTAAGACGGACTAACAATAAACAATACTCACGATTATTAAAGGCACAATATGTATGATTTTTGGATTAAAAACCACTAGAGCAATATTATATATTTTATTGACTTGTGTACTTACATTATCCCAAATGTTTTCAAAAATGCTTAAATCCCGAGAAATCAGCTATTTTAACCAGTGTAACGGCCTTTGTCATTGCATCACCTCTCAATTACGTCACTTCCGCATTACCCTCGATTTCCATAAAAACACCAAAGATGCTTTGATATGTTATGCATTTTATTAGACAGGTGATTAACTGTTTGGAGACCTTTATCGACAGACAACTCGTCATTGTTATTGTTTAAATCTCTCGTTTTGTTCATTTACCACGAGTAACATGTTTGTTCCATGCCTCAGAGACAATGCTGTTTTGTCAAGTGGTTAACATAGCATAATCAGAAAGAGCTTTGTTTGTAGTAACAGTAACACACCATTTTTTCCACCATACAATATATTTTAAAATTAATTACATTCCATTTACCAGCACA
Organism: Chanodichthys erythropterus; assembly: GCF_024489055.1. NCBI lineage: Eukaryota > Metazoa > Chordata > Actinopteri > Cypriniformes > Xenocyprididae > Chanodichthys > Chanodichthys erythropterus. Next base: position 17,262,391 of record NC_090243.1, on the reverse strand, counting down.
AGTCATCCAGGTTTTATTAATATGATATTCTAAGTGTGATATATCAAGTGTCTCATACCAGCCACGAATGAATGCACATAACTACTTTTAACACACTCAAAGTATTTTAGTATGATTGTTTTGACCTAGTAAAACAGTGCTGCGCTACCCCATAATTTTAATTCATCGAATAAACTGACTCGTATGAGTAACAAATTTCAGGTAAGAAGGAGGCGGACGTTAAACGTAACTTTAATTGTAAAATATACATAAACAACAAAACGAAAGTGGCCGACTGCGGCATATAAGCAAAATAAAAACAGCAACATAAAATGTCCTGGTCCTCTGTCGTCATTCCATCTTATATCCTTCCAGAGCTCGTTCCGCTCCCATGGATCTCGGCCCCGCCCTGCTTCATATCACAGTAACTTTAATAAAACTTTAATACATTAGCTCATCCATGACCATGATTTCTGCCTGAGTCCCGTCGGATTGCTTTCCATCAGCTGTGGAGCTGAAGATGACAACTCCCATGATTCCATGCTCATTCACTGCGTCATCAAAGCCTTTGTTATTGTTTTGAATATTTGACCTCTAGTGGCCAAACTTACATACTGTGCCTTTAATCTGATTGATGTTAATTTCAACATTTACTAATGGAGCCTTTTCAGAGACTGTGATGACATGTTATTAACAGTTATTAACAAAAAATATTTTCATTTAGAAATGCTATCATGGATTGTTTTTCTTTTGAAATTTGAGCAAATGAGAATGCTAAAATTATATTTGTTGTAGTTTCCGTTCACCAATAGAAGTTGACCAAACTATGACGACTTTACCAACATAATCAGCTAATAATTTTAATTAACTAATATTAACAAAGATAATAAATGAAAGTCTTGGGATATTGATCAGTTTTATTATTATTTAAATCTATAACACTTCACAATAAGGTCTAATTTTTAACATTAGTTAGGCTAAAACATGTTTACAGCCTTGATAAGATAAAATGCTGTGAAAATAATATGTTTTAACTAATGTTAAAAATTAGACCTTATTATAAAGTGTAAATTGCAATGCAACTTATTAAACACCCCAAATCTTATATAATCTTTAAAATAAAGGTTCCAGTTAGAATCAATCACTTATAAAACTCTCTTTCAAGAAACATATACAGTAGAAAAAGTGTGTATAGCTGTGACAGTTTTGGGTTGATTATGTAGATGTGGGAATGACGTATATTCCCTGCAAAGTGTTATAGGATTCATTTGACATGAATGAATGGGCCCAGAAGCATACATACTCCCATGACAGCAATACAACTTTTTTAAACCGAGAATACAGACAGTGAACTTAATGGATGACTGAGAGGCATACTATTTCTCTTTAAACCCAGTGAAAGAGATCCTTTGGCACCTTTGAGACTGCCAGAGAGGATGAGTGTCCCGCCCTTCTGCATTTGCAGTGGATAATAATGGGCAGCAACTGGACTCATACTTCCTGTGGTCAGCAGAACAGCACTAACTAGTCCTGCTGTAGTCACAGTATAAAGGTGGAAAAAGACAGTATTATACAATGAATAGCTCTGGCTGTAAAATTTGACCGGATGAGCCATGAACGAAACCATGTTATAACCAATATACGCAAACGTGTTGAGTTTTATAGTAATGTGCCGTTCATTCATTGAATGAACTTTGATATTTTGCTTATCAACTGTAAACTGAGTACAGTTAAGTTAATGAACTGTATTACTTGATAGAAGATTTATTTGTTGTGATGATGATCACATTAATGTTATATTGTTAATTTATTAATAATAATAATTATATTATTTTTTAATTTTAAAATGTATTTATAAATAGAATAAAAAAACTGCCATTTGGGCCAATCAAAAAGAATGCAATTCCAATTGTTACCACTAGTGCACACCCTCATTAGCCCTCATTATTGATTGTTTACCGATTATTATTATTATTATTATTATTATTATATTATTATATAACCATTTATTAGGAACTTATAAAAAGCAAGTTAATAAAGAGTCAGATATCTTTAATAAATAATATATTATTAATAACAATAATGATAACTGTTGGTATTATATTAATAATTAATGATAATAATTTATTTGAAACTTAATTATTGTATAATCATTTATTAGAAATTTGAAACAATTAATAAAGAGTCAGATATGTTCAATAAATGCATTATTAATAACAATAATTATAATAATAATAATAATTATTATTATTATTATTATTATTATATTAATAATTAATACTAGTAATTTATTCGAAAGATGTTAAACAGTGAGATAAGGATGCCAATGTTTAATCATTTATTATTATTATTATTACAAGTACTACTACTACTAATCATAATAATATATAAAACTTGATAGATAAAAATGTATTGTTCATTATTATTGTATGAATAATAAATATTTATTTGTTAATAATAATAACTTATTTGAAACTTTTATTAAAAAATCAATTATTATAAACTTGAAATCAGTTCATAAACAGTCAGATATGTTCGATAAATAATTTATTATTAATAACAATAATATAATAATGAAAATTGTTACTGTTATTATATTAATAATTAAAAATAATAATTTAATTCATTAAACAGCCAGATAAAATGCCAATGTTCAATAAATAATTACATATTATTATTTTATTATTTATTTGATAATAATAATATATTTATTTATTTATTTTTTTACATTTTAATTATAAATATTATTGAAAACAACCATTTGGGCCACTCAAATAGATGGCAAATCCAGTTGTTACAACTACACTGTAAAAAAGAATTGTTGGTTTAACTTAGTTCATTGAAATTAAAAATTTGAGTTAATACAATGAAGGTGATTGATTTAATCAACAGAAACTCAAAAAATTATGTTATCTGAACCACATTAACTATCTAAGTTGGTTTGACAAAAGAAAAAAATGTTGTGATAACAGTTTGCAGTGTAGTGGCACACACTCCTTATCCGTGGTTTGGCTCTACATCACATGGATTTTTGATTTAGTCTAGTCTAAGCTTCAGAAGAGTTGCCATATTAAATTCAGGTATAACGTATAGCAACACATGACTGCATATTGAGGATATATTTATGCACAATTGTCTTGTTGTATTGATGTGCTTCATATCATGCACTCTTTGTTTGTGCAGTAAACTTTGTTGGCACCTCGGACACCCGGGTCATGTTTTTGAAGGATGGATTGTCTCTTTGCTTTCTCTTCCAGGTCAGGCAGCCATATTTTAAATTAGAATACTTCCCAAACACATTTGTCTGCTCTTCCAGCCTCCAATCAATCCTGTGAAATAAATGACACCAGGCCAGGAAACACCACTGCCATTAATTTCAACAGAAACATGCATCAAACCTTACAGTGGGTTAGCAACCGTCAGACGACTCTATTACGCATACACAGATGCTGTATTGAACACTAGCTTTTCTAAGCCAAAATGAAGACGAATTTTGACCAATTTGAGGTCACAGTTAAAGGTATAATGTGTAATATTATTGTATATGATATGAAAAGACGGCTGTAAGCTAGTCATTGGGAAAGTTTTCAGGAAATGTGTTTGAATACAGTCATCGCTTTCGCAATTCGGTGACGCGAGTGCTGCAGAAATTACACACTTCATCTTTAAGTTAAATCAGATTGAATGCATGATTAAAGCTAGACTTTTCAGTGTCAGATTTATAATATTCTGACGGCCAATTCAATAACAGAGATCATAATTACAAGACGTACATACTTGTACTCATGCAGGCTTCACGCCGCAACACGAGGCGATGACAACCCTTGAAATGTGTACAGATGCTGAGTCTGTGTGTATTTAATTGGAATATAAGACACCTGAAAATGTGAGGAAAAAAAAGAAGAGCGATAAACAAATTCGTCATGAAAATAATATATGTTCTCTTTGTCTCCACACTTCCCTGCCTCCCCACACATTCATCTTAACAGGATAATAATTTGTGAAAGTCTCTGACATTTGTGGCTAGCTAGCATGGTAATAAACCCCTGGCTCGGAACGTTTTTTAGTTAATTAGAGTCAATCAATCCAAACTTTTGCTCACTTACCGGTGTGAAACAGCAATATAATGAGCAGAAATCAGCACAGTGATTGGAAATACAAATTACAGCTGTTTAAAGGAAACCACACAGTCTACTACGCGGCCAGCGAAGCAAGAGCCTGCTGGGGACATCTTGAAGGGTTTGGTGCCAATTCGATGGGTGCAGTAGGGGGAAAGATATGAGACGGAGATGAAGAAAAAGAGGGGGAGAGAAGCTCAGCAATGCAGATGCTGAAGGACGGATTCAGTCAAACCGCCCTGACGGCAATTAAACACGAGTTACGTTTGACAAAATCTCTTTATTAATACTTGCACTGTGACAATAAATGCGTACTGTGTAGGTTTGGGCCTAATGTGATTGTGGATGTAGTGTAATATCTGTGTTTTCTCATTACAGATATCATTAACATGTGACGTTCATATGTAATATCTGATGAGCAATTTAGCAGAGACCGATTTTGATTGGACGGATGCAAAAAGGTATGTTATGAACACTCACTCTCATAAATAAGCTTCACTCTTCTCATAATCGTATTGCTAAATGTTTTTGGGGTAAAATACTCATTTATTCACCTTTAAGTTGTTCAAAATCCCCAAGTAGTTTTTTTGTAGTATAAGATGACAAAAGCACCATAAAAGAAGTCCGCTGAAGTCGTTCGATGCTTTCTGTGAGGAATACACTGAAATTCATGTCATTTTATCATGAAAATCTTTCCTTCCGCTAAAGCACTCAAATCTCAATTGTACTCGTTCAGAAGACTATTGAGCCGAGTTTGACGTCAGTGATGCCAAATGTCTTTTTGAATGAGATTTGAGAGCTATGGCTGAGGGAAGACTTACATTTTCCTCACAAAAAATATTTTATGGCTACAGAAGGCTTGGCACACAGGTTGTATGGACCAATTTTATGGTGCATTTATTAAAATTTTTCAATTAAATTCTAGTAGTGTGTTTATATACAGGCCTACAGTCAAACCAAAATTTATTCAGACACCTTGAACATTTCATTCATTAATACAGTTTATTCAATATAGTTTAAAAAAAAGGGTAAAATATGACAAGATCTCAGAGTTAAACTGAGTCAGAAAAAATTAATTGTAGCTAGTAACGTGATCTATTACATTACACATTTTAGGTAATGTAATCTGACTACATTTAGATTACTTTTGATACAACTTGTTTATTGCATTGATTTAAATACTATAATCTTATATCATATTTATAAAAAATCCAAAGTGAAAGAAAAATGTATCCTTTTTTGTTATGAACAACATGAAGTGCATTAAACATTACGTTACATTAGGGTTGTGAAGGAACTGCAGGGGGTTCATAAATTTAATAAATCATAATTAAATCATAAGTTAAATTACAAGAAATACGTAATTTAAAAAATCAAATCAAAGATATACATAATTTGAAAATAAAATCAATCAAAATAAAACTAACTAAAAAAATTAAATATTTTATTTGATTATGCTGTGTGGCGTCTCAATTTTCCATGTAATTATAGTCACCTGATTAGTGGCTGGTCGGAGTGCATATCCACAAAACCTTTGAGAAAGGAAAATTTAATAGATAAAAAAGAATAATTAGGGAGAGTCAATGAATTCTGAATAATTAACTGCCATTTTGTGAATATTAAGTAATCATGAAACCGATAAAAATTAAATGTAGTCTGATGAGTATTTTAAAAAGTAATGTAATTAGGGATGCACGATATATTGGCCACTATATCAGTATCGGCCAATATATGTTCATTTTTAATGTTATCGTTATCGGCCAGATAAGAAAATTTGGCCGATATATTAAAGCTGATAAAAAATAACAGATTTTTTTAGATTTATTGAGCAGTATATCACTTTCAAATATAAAGAATTATCAGTTATCGGTATCAGCCAAAAATGTTCATATCGGTGCATCCCTAAATGTAATCTAATTACAAGTATTTAAATTTTGGAATATGTACATGTAATCAGTTACTACCCAATTCTCTCTCTCTCTCTCTCTCTCTCTATATATATATATATATATAGAGACACACACACAAACATATCGGCACACAAGTACACACACATGCGCATCCACACACACACACACACAAGCAAAAGGACAACCAATTTTTCAGCATGTAAGTCGTGTATGGTATACAAGGACTTACAGGAGTCGAAATTATAAATCCTCGATCACTTTTAGTCAGCTTTGATAAAACTTCCCTCAGCTAAAACGGACTTTTTGAAGTGACTAGAAGCCTTGTCATCTGACCTGAATACTTTGCGCTGATTCGCTAAAACGGACTTATCGGTTTCTGTACACAAACAACAAAGGCTTCTGCTGTAAAACGTGAACTTGCGATGCCTGAAAGTGGACAAAACCGGCTTTTCTGACAAAATGGATTTAGGGTACAGAACGTGCTATATATGGAGAATAATGCACAGCACTTAGTTCATTTTTTTTCACCGTTTATCGGTTTTTGCAAATGAACTCTTCATATATATATATATATATATATATATATATATACATACATATGCAAAACACAGAATATATATATATTTATTTATATATATATATATATATATATATATATATATATATATATATAATGAATAAATTTTGGTTTGACTGTATATGCATTAATATTCTTCTAAAATCCATTGCAGAATTCCTGAATCCAACAGTTTTTAGCCCTCCATTTCACCTCAAACTTCATTTCTGAAGTTCTAATAAGTGCAAGCTGAGCTTGGCAGCCTCGGCTTGACGTTGTCTTACAGTTATTATTGTTAGACTATCCAAGGAGCGCAGATAATGCAAAATGCTCTGCATGCCCTGCGTTTGTTTCACTTTTCAGTGGAGGGAGTAATTGTGTGGCGCTGACCATATTAGACAGAAAGCACATTTTCAAAGGGGGAACCGCTGGCATCAGAACAAAAGAGCGGAGAGAAATTAAACACTGCGAATGTCTGTTTTTGACTCGAATGTTGGTGTAAGATTAGCAAAAGGAGGGCGATGATGCTACTTTAGATGTAATAAGGGTTGTGTTGTATAGCTGTGTAAGGATGATGAGTGTGTGTGTGTGTGTGTGTGTGTGTGTGTGTGTGTGTGTGTGTGTGTGTGTGTGTGTGTGTGTGTGTGTGTGTGTGTGTGTGTGTGTGTGTGTGTGTGTGTGTGTGTGTGTGTGTGTGTGTGTGTGTGTACACTAAAAACAGGTATATAGGTTGGTGTAAGTGTGTGTATATTTGGGAGAGCATGACCCGCAAATACCCCCATGACGCCGACCCTGAAACTGCAACAGTAATATTGTTGCATTATACTTTTTATACCATTATATTTTTCAGTGTCACATGATCCTTCAGAAATCATTCTAATATGCTGATTTGCTCAAGAAACATTTCTGATTATTATCAATGTTGAAAACAGTTGTGCTGCTTCATATTTTTGTGGAAACCATGAATACATTTGTTTTTCATAATTCTTTGATGAACAGAACGTTCAAAATAACAGCATTTATTTGAAATAAAAATGTTTTGTAACATTTTAAATGTCCTTACTGTCACTTTTGATCAATTTAGTGCATGCTTGCTGAATAAAAGTATTAATTTATTTCAGGAAAAAAATCTTACTGACCCAAACTTTTAATCAGCATACAAATGATTATTAATTATTGATTATTATTAATATAAATACTATACTAAATATACAGTATTTATGGATCTATGTCCAATTTAGAAGCTAAAACTCATTGGTAAAAACTATTTATACAAATATTTTTATGTTGAATTCTGCATTTTACATAAGAATGTTTTTGTGTTTTTTTTCAGATAAACTTGCGTGATCAACCTCAGATCACATATTCTTATAATCATTTAGCATCTGATTCTGTTCATACTTCCAATTCCCACGTGGTTTTCTTTGTTCGAATTGTTTATATATATTTTTGAGGCTGAGAGTGTTTGGGTGCCGCTTTAACGAATAAAATCTCCCAGTTCTCCCCAGAAATAAGCATCAGCTCTGCTCCGCTGGCTTTACCTTCCCCAGGTGATCGCGCCACTGCGTCCACGGCCGCTCCAGCGCACACGGCTCCTTCGCCGCTGCCAACCCTGAGGGTGGCTACCCGCTAGTGGCACACACACGTGCAAACACACACATGCCAGTGTTCCTCCAGTATCCCATCATGCCTCTGTCCTAGCTGCCCAGCTGCTCCCTAAGGTACACCCCACTACCCTGATACCTCCCTCTCGTTCTCTCTCTCTCTTCTTCTGCTGTTTTCTTTGTCATGAGTGATCGTCTGCAGGTCTCTAAACACCAGGGCCCACCTGGTCCGGGAGTCGCCCATTAGAACCCCATATGTGATGGAGACACAATGCGCCTAACTTCCACACCTAATCAACGCCCCTGTGGGCCGCAGTCTCAGTATGTTCCTCAGATATTATCCAAATATCTCATGTTATCACTGACAGTTACAGAATATACAGCATATCACAGCAATTATACAATTATAATTAGTTATTTTACTTCAACTTAAACTAAACAAAAATAAAAAAATGTTTCCTTGTCAAGTAGCTGAAAAAATATGTTTAAAGGATATATATATATATATATATATATATATATATATATATATATATATATATATATATATATATATATATATATAAATTCTGTATATTTAATATAGTAATAAATAAATAAATTATTTACTTAGTTAGTTAGTTATGTAAGTTAAGTAATAAAAAATATTTTTATGGTTTTAGTTTTAGATTTAGTTAACGATAGCCCTGTCTAGAATAGAATGATAATTTATTAAGAACCTATATTACTTTTATTAGACATTCTATTTATTAAAACTATTATTTTAACTTTATTATACTGTATATAATTATAATTTAATATATTATTTTTGTATTCTTTAAACCATATTATTTTGGGGATTTTTTTAAAAAACGTATATTAAAAATATATTAAATATATATTAATTTCTTCTGTAGTGCTTTTTGTTTGTGTGTGTGTATATATATATATATATTTTTTTTTTTTTTGCCAGGGGGTAGGGGTATTTAGGGGCCAAGCCCCGAAGGGGCTGTAGCCCCTATTGTAATTGTACGTTTTCCCTTTTATTATTATTATTCTTCCTCCCGAATGGGAGTCTATGGCAGCCCTATCAACGGAACATGAGAAAATGATGAAATTTGGCACAGTTGTAGAGATGCTCATGAATAGTGATTGGACCAAATTTGGAGTCTCTAGAACCAACTCTATAGCGCCACCACCAGTTCAAAATTTCAACATTCTAACGGTTTTAACATTTGAACTGTTTGTCATAGAAAAATTTAATTTAGTTCATCTGATTCGTCTCTTCATGCTGATGCTATTCAACTTCTTACATTAAGTCTCCACCCATTACAGTAGCGGCCATTTTGAAAAGTACAGTATTTGTTTTTTCGCTTCTCCTCCTTCAAAATTTGTCCAATTTTGTCCAATCTTTGATCAGATTATCTTTGGACTGAGCCGCACAGAAATGACTGAACAGATTTTTTTTATTCATCTTTGTTCAAAGGTTATGATGTCACGAAGTTAACGAGGTCGACCCGAAATTAGTATAGAGGCTGTATCTCGGCCAAACTTTGAGCAATCGAAACAAAAATTGGTACGCTTCATCAGAACCATGGTCTGAGGGTCTATGCCAAACTTGGGAACAGCGCCACCTACAGGTCATGAGATATGAAAAATGGCTATTTTGGCCAATAACTTTTGAACAGTTTGTCAGAAAATCAAGATCTTGGTGTCTATTCCTTGGATCATGCCGAATCCGACGATACCGATTCTGTCAATATTGGATGTATCAAGTGTCCGCCATTTTGAATTTTGTCATAAATTGCGATATCTTTTAAACAATTTGACATATCTTCACAAAAATTGGTATGTATGACCTTTAGAAGGTCGTGAAGGTACCTGAGAAGTTTCAGCACAGCGCCACCTACTGTTCCACAGATGTAATGATTATTTCAAAAACGCTTATAACTTTTGAAAACACTTTCCAAAATGTGTATGCTTCATGTCATTTTATTCCCTGGCTTATGCCGATTCCGACAATGTATCATTTGCCATTTTCCTTAAATGTACCTGTCTGCCATATTGAAGTAAATGAAAAACAGTTTTTTCGCTACTCCTCCTACAAATTTTGGTCAATTTTGTCCAAAATCAGCTCAGATGATCTTTGGACCGAGCCGCACAGAAATGACTGAACAGATTTTTGATATTCACTACCATTTCCGAGATATTCATCTCTGGATGTGACCTTGCTTGTGTTTGTTGTCTTATGCTAGTTAGCTTAGCACAGTAATTGCTTAGCATGCTAAACTATTGCTATTCTTTCTAATGTGGTCTTCAGTCAACAGGTTAACCAAAACTTAGTTGGCATTAAATAACTTTGCATACTAATATGGTTAACATGCTATGAAGCTTTTTTTTTTGTGAACTCTTTCTCACACTGAAACCTCTGCTTAGCATACTGATGAACTTGCATGGCTGATTAGCTCAATGTGTTACGCCACGGATCCCGAATGCTCTGCATCGTGGGTTCGAAACTCAATGTGACACATGCCCAGACCGCATGAGGTACTGTGGCAGGAAAAGATGCAGAACTTGTGTCTGTTCTAGGCATTCTGCCTAAAACTGGTCTAATCTGAAGCTATCACATGCAATTCCTTTATGTCCAAATTCGTAGTTATTCTTCTTCCCCCTGTATGGTAATCAATGAACCATAAGAAGGAAAATTATCAAATTTGGCATGCTTGTAGTGATAGTAATTAAAAGTAATTTGACCAACTTTGGAGTATCTAGGACTAAGTCTATAGCGCCACCACCAGTTCAAATATTCACTTTTGTAAAGGTTATAACTTTTGAACCCTTTGTTCCAGAAAAATGAATGTCAATACAACTGATTCCTCTCTTCATACTGATCACATTCAATATCTTACATTAAGTCTCCACCCAGTACAGTAGTGGCCATTTTGAAAAGTACAGTATTCCATTTTTTCACTACTCCTCCTACAATTTTTGTCCAATTTTGTCCAAAATCAGCTCAGGTGATCTTTGGACCGAGCCGCACAGAAATGACTGAATGGATTTTTGATATTCGCTACCATTCCCAAGATATTCATCTCTGAATGTGACCTTGCTTGTGTTTGTTGTCTTATGCTAGTTAGCTTAGCATGCTAATTGCTTAGCATGCTAACCAGTTGTCATTCTCTTTAATGTGGCTCTTCAGCTATCAAGTTAACCATGAGCTTCATTAGCATTAAGTTAGCTTAGCATGCTAATATGGTTAGCATGCTAAGTAATGCTTTTTTGTAAATTCTTTCTTACACTAAAAGTTCTCTTCCACAGATTGTTGAATGTGCATCCTCAAGTAGCTCAATGTGTAAAGCCAGTTACCTGATGAGCTCTGCACCCCAAGATAGTGGGTTCGAATCCCAGGTGGAGTGGTTTTATGAAATAGTGTGTTTTGATTCCTTTACTGCCTCTTGGATTAGAAATAAATGCTTTTTGTTTCATGCTGTGTTCATTTTCATCTAAGCTTATGTACATAAGTTCTGAGTTCATTTTCGCCCGTAATTCTGAACCAGCTGTTTCATGTTTGTTCATTTTCTGCTGTTTTTCCTTTTCCTGCTCTGTATTGCGCTACAGCATGATGAGCTGCAGAATGATCTAAAGTAGTTATTAAATATAACATTCAGTGCAGTTTTATAAAAATTCTTCATTTTGAGTTCATTTTCACATGAACTAATGAACTTCGGCAGGTGTGCCAACATTCACCTGCACAGTGGCGCAATGAGTTGAGAAATGGACATTGGACCCGGAGGTTGTGGGTTCGAATCCCGTGTGGGGTGCCTTTATACAATTGTGTGTAATGAGTCATTTTGATACCTTTTTTATCCAAATAAGCATTGTACTAATCTTTATTCCTCTTGAATGAGATACAAGTGTTTTTAGTTCATTCCGTGTTCATTCTCTGAACTTCTATTAATTTTCATTTCATTTCCACCTGTCCTTCTGAACGAGCTGTTTAGCATGTACATTCAATTTCTGCTGTTTTTGCTCTTCCTGCTCCGTATTGCACTACTGCCCCTTCTGGGGCTTGGCCCCGAATTGCTGCTTGCAGCTATATTTTTGTTTGTTTCTTGTTTAAGGAATTAAGGGATTAAAGGGGATTTAAGTGAAAAAAGAAAAAGAAATAAGAATGGTAAAAGTTCTAGGTCTGTTGTAGTTGTGAAGTAATCAATTTAAATTGTTTGCAAATTATATTTTATTTTGAAATGCACACAAATTCACACTTATTCGTATGTCCAATATTTAAAAAATGCAAAACATTTCTTGTCTCGTCACATTCAGTCATGAATAAATTAAATCATGTAAATAATAGCATACTTTCAATTCAAAATTGTGAAATTTTATTAAAAAAAAAAGTTGAGTAGTTTGCATCACTGGGTATTAAAGGATTAGTCCACTTTCAAATAAAATTTTCCTGATAATTTACTCACCCCCATGTCATCTAAGATGTTCATGTCTTTCTTTCTTCAGTCAAAAAGAAATGAAGGTCTTTGATGAAAACATTCCAGGATTTTTCTCCATATAGTGGACTTCAATGGAGCCCAAAGGGCTGAAGGTCAAAATTACAGTTTCAGTGCAGCTTTAAAGGGCTTTAAACGATACCAGACGAGGAATAAGGGTCTTATCTAGAGAAACCATCGGTCATTTTCGAAAAAAATACAACTGTAAACACATAATAAACACAAATGATCGCCTTGCATGTGCTTCTGCTTTATGTATTCTTCAAAAAGCTTATGCCGTATGTCCTATGCCTTCCCTATTCAACTTACGGAACGAACACAGCGCCTTTTTTTTTTTCCAATAAGTTTAATAGGGAAGGCATAGGACATTCAGCATAAGCTTTTTGAAGAATACGGAAAGCGGAAGCACATACAAGGCAATCATTTGTGTTTATAAAGCATATACAGTTGCATTTTTTTTTCGAAAATAACTGTTCGTTTCGCTAGATAAGACTCTTATTCCTCGTCTAGCATCGTTTAAAGCTCTTTGAAGCTGCACTGAAACTGTAATCTTGATCTTCAACTGTTTGGGCTCCATTGAAGTCCACTATAAGGAGAAAAATCCTGGAATGTTTTCATCAAAAACCTTCATTTCTTTTCAACTGAAGAAAGAAAGACATGAACATCTTGGATGACATGGGGGTGAGTAAATTATCAGGAAAATTTTATTTGAAAGTGAACTAATCCTTTAATATCAGTTGCTGAACATTACTATGGTAAAACAGTTGTCAAATATTAAATGTTTAGCTACTTGCATCTTACCATGCACTCTTTCACTGCTAAAACTAAGCGTCGCATTGGAAATCACGCTCGCCTTCTGTGAACGTTAAGCCCCGCCTTCTTTGATTTGATTGGCCATCTCAGTCATTTTGACAAGGATGAGCGCTGTTAGAGGCAGAGCAGCCTAAAAATTTAACTTTTAAAAAGTTCTGTCATTCTAACAACAAACAGCACAGCAACAGCATCAAGAATATCACATTTTGGGGGGGACATTTTGGCCATTTCTAATTATGTCCCCCTCAATGTCTATGGTGGTAAACCGTCATCCACACTGTGATTCGGACATGAATGACGTCTTAAATAGTGCAGCCGGTTAAGGAGAGGTGTGCTGTAAAAGCCTGGTGGATAATACAAACAGGCAAAGAAAAAAAACATTTATTATAACTAAACTAGCTAACAACATTCTTTTCTAGTCTGCCATTTTGTATGGTTTAGTATATGATGTCTGCATACTGTTAAAGTGGGGCGCTTCCTATTAATTTGACATTGTTTTAAAATATGATGTAAAAGCTTAGCTGCTCACATTATAACATTTCAAAAAGCTAAAGATGTCAGCATACAGAGGAAAAAATACAAGAACATGGTGTAGATACAGATTTGTTATTGATAGTGAAAGTAATTTGTTAATAGCAGTGATGCAAAACCTCATAAGCACTGCTCCCAGTGCTACGCTAACAAGATTAGCTTTAATTTATTAACATCATGAGTGGTGTAGGTGTCATCTAATGCATCTAATGGTTCGATCATGTTTGGTACCATTACTTTGACCTTGTATTTAGAGGGGCATTTCAACAATGAAGACATGTAATATTGCATGTAATTCCACACTAGCGTACCATTTTATCATCTAGTAATGATAACGGAATGCAAAAGCCGTAGTAAATAAATTTGCAGTGTTCCATTTATTTAAACAAAATAATTCCTGTTCCAGCCAGTGGCCTAATATGCGAAAGCTTTTCACATACTTTGTGCAAAAATGAGATTTAATAAAAAATAAAAAAATAAATAAAAAAGCCACTTTCAGAGGTTGCCGTCCCACCACACTTAGTTAACAAAAATATTTTTACAAACAAGATGATATCACAACACTCCATGATATTAATATGATATGTTCCCTGATCTGTAAAGCAGCTGGTTATCTTGCTTGGCACCGATAAGAAAAAGTGCTGTGGATTTCCAGTTTGTGAGCACATTTGGGCTGAATCTTTCACACGTCACAAATTGCAGATGGGAAGCAGTGATCTCGAACAGCCGATCACCTCAGCGTGACCATCTGACACCTTCCATTTAGGAAAATAATACTTTCTATCTTAGCATACTCTCTCCTCTGCAGCCAGGCAGAGGAAATATGCCTGGAAGAGTTTCAACCTCAAACTTTCCCTTCGCTTGGACCCATTCAGCCTTGTTTCTTTAGATAGATTGTTTTAGATTAGCTTTCTTTTTGTGTTAACAATGTATGTTTGCAGAGATTTCGCTGAAGGTAAAGGGGATAATATGCAGTTTTTTTATGCGTTAAGAGAGCATTTGTAGTCATGCCTTGATGTGCTGTTCTGATTTTTAGTATTTTAGTTTTTTTCCCCCCCAAAGTGATTTTAATCAGATCATGTTCCTGTAGCTCAACTAGAAGTGCAACACCAAGGACACGGGTTCAATTTTCAAGAAGCACATATACTGATTATATTTATCTGTATGTTAGTTTGGGTAACATTGGAAAATGCATATTGTAAATGTTTTTTTTTTGTTTTTTGTTTGTTTTGTTTTGTTTTATGTGCACAATGTTAATGCATCATGATTGGGATTGCACTTGGACCCTTCTATTTTAGCATCATTAAGCTAAAATCATTCTCAGTTGTGCTTTTCTATCTATCTATCTATCTATCTATCTATCTATCTATCTATCTATCTATCTATCTATCTATCTATCTATCTATCTCTGTCTGTCTGTCCATCCGTCTGTCTGTCTATTTACCTATCCATCTGTCTATCCATCTGTCTGTCTATCTGTCTGTTTGTCTGTCTATTTACCTATCATCTGTCTATCCATCTGTCTGTCTCTGTCTGTCTATCTATCGTTCTGTCTATTTACCTATCCATATGTCTATCCATGTGTCTGTCTGTCTATCCATCTGTCTATCGTTCTGTCTATCCATCTGTCTGTCTATCTGTTTGTCTGTCTATCTGTCTCTTTATTCGTCTATCTATCGTTCTGTCTATCCATCTGTCTGTCTATCTGTCTGTTTGTCTGTCTATCTGTCTGTCTATTTACCTATCATCTGTCTATCCATCTGTCTGTCTCTGTCTGTCTGTCTATCCATCTGTCTATCGTTCTGTCTATCCATCTGTCTGTCTATCTGTTTGTCTGTCTATCTGTCTCTTTATTCGTCTATCTATCGTTCTGTCTATCCATCTGTCTGTCTATCTATCTGTCTGTTTGTCTGTTTATCTATCCGTCTGTCTTTGTCTGTCTGTTTATTCGTCTATCTATCGTTCTGTCTATCCATCTGTCCCTGTCTGTCTGTTTACTCGTCTATCTATCGTTCTGTCTATCATCTGTCTGTCTGTCTATTCATCTATCTATCGTTCTGTCTATCCAGCTGTCCGTCTGTCCATCTGTCTGTCTATCTATGTGTCTGTTTGTCTGTCTATCCATCTGTCTATCTGTCTGTCTATTCATCTATCTGTCGTTCTGTCTATCCATCTGTTTGTCTATCTATGTGTCTGTCTGTCTATCTGTCTGTCTATCCGTCTGTCTCTGTCTGTCTGTCTTACTGTCTATCTATCTATCTATCTATCTATCTATCTGTCTGTCTAACTTACTGTCTGTCTGTCTATCCATCTGTCTGTCTATCTATGTGTCTGTTTGTCTGTCTATCCATCTGTCTCTGACTATCTGTCTGTATATTTGTCTATCATTCTGTCTATCCATCTGTCTGTCTATCCATCTGTCTGTCTATTCGTCTACCTATCATTCTGTCTATCCATCTGTCTGTCTATCTATCTGTCTGGTTGTCTGTCTATCTGTCTGTCTATTCGTCTATCTATCATTCTGTCTATCCATCTGTCTGTCTATCCATCTGTCTATTCGTCTATCTATTGTTCTGTCTATCCATCTGTCTGTCTATCTATGTGTCTGTCTGTTTGTCTATCTATCTGTCTGTCTAACTTACTGTCTGTCTGTCTGTCTATCCATCTGTCTATCTATCTATCCGTCTGTCTGTCTGTCTGTCTGTCTGCCTGTCTATCCGTCTATCTATCTGAATTTCAAAGGCTTTCTCAATTAAATTTTTTATATAAACTGGGGTTTTACCCTTAAAAGCAAATGACTGTCAAGTATTTCAACAGTCTCTGCCAATCAACCATAGTCAGACTTTTGTAGCCATATCTTGATTGGACATTTTTTTCTCTACGCCTTGAACATCACACATACAGTACATGCACCTCCATCCTGACTGTGACATAAAATCCAGTTCCACTGACATCTGGCCTGCGGTCCACTCATGGGTGCAGTGTCTGTAATTTGAGCGATAAATAGGAGTTGGTTTAACAGTTATGGAGAGAGTTGTAAATCTGGTCTGCGTTTCGTGGTCTCGGAGGGTTTAATTAGTCCAAAGATTCCGCTTCTAACGTGACGAGGCCCGCTCAACACCCCTCCATAACATGGCACAAGCCAAGTGCCCCTCTGTCTCAAGTCCGAGGGCCCCCGGAGAGCCTTGTAGCAGTACAGAGCTTAAAGATTCAAAGACGGCCATCTCAGCCTGTATAACAAGTCAACAGAGAATTAGCTGATGTCATATCAATTGAGCCCCTTGTTCTCTTCAAGTCACGAGTGCAGACTCTTCACTGAGGAGGAGTGAGGAAAACTGTCATTGTAATCCCAGGTCTTTCAAATAATCCATTTATAAAATGGTGTTCAAAAAGGTGAAAACCAAAAGGCAGATCTCCGTTAAAGCTGTCACTTAACGTTTGTTGTAAATTTTCACTTCATAAACCTTAATTACTACTTTTCATCAAACGCTCTTCCAGTATGTAGATTGATTCTTCGAGTGCTGCAAGTCAGTATATTTCAGCCACGAACCACAACCTTCAGTACGTAACTCAACCTGCAACACTTGTAATACCTCAAATCATGCATTTTGTTGAGCTGATGTGTGTTATTGTTTTTCTAAGGAATCTGACTTATGATTTACTCTTTGCAAACAATAAAACAATTGATAAATCCTATTTATTTATGTTGTAGGAGGGACCTGAGACCAGATTGTCATAAAGACATGGAGATGATAGGCAACCTACATTAGCAACACCTTTGAAACCTCCCAGAGCAACCGAAAGAGCACAAAATTCTTGTGGTAACACCAGGGTTATTATACTTCACCAAAACTAAAACCATAAAAACAACCTGTTACTTGAAATAAAACAAATGTTAAAGGAACACTCCACTTTTTTGAAAATAGGCTCATTTTCCAACTCCCCTTGAGTTAAACAGTTGAGTTTTACCGTTTTCAAATCCATTCAGCCGATCTCCGGGTCTGGCGGTACCACTTTTAGCATAGCTTAGCATAGTTCATTGAATCTGATGAGACCGTTAGCATCTCGCTCAAAAAATGACCAAAGAGTTTTCGATATTTGTCTTATTTAAAACTTGACTCTTCTGTAGTGACTTCGTGTACTAAGACCAACGGAAAATGAAAAGTTGCGATTTTCTAGGCCGATATGGCTAGGAACTATACTCTCATTCCGGCGTAATAATCAAGGAACTTTGCTGACGTACCATAGGTGCAGCAGGCGCACTGATATTACGTAATATCAGACAAATATCGAAACTCTTTGGTCATTTCTTTGAAGGAGATGCTATTGGTTTAATCAGATTCAATGAACTATGCTACGCTATGCTAAAAGTGGTACCGCCAGTATATCTATAACTAAATGGCCATTTACACCATTTTAACTAAAAAAGGAAATCTTTTTATGCATTTTGGGGGCCTGAAAACGCAAACTTTTGAAAATGGGTTTCAAAGTGCAAGTTTGTGAAAACAACACCTTTATCGTCTCTGTGTAAAAACGCAAACTTTGGAAAAAGCATTTCAAAGTGCAAATTTTTGAAAATGGTACCATTATCATCTCCAATGTAAACTCCAAAAACACAAATTTGTGAAAACGGTGACATCATATGCATGTGTTCAATCGTTTTTCTTTACAAAGTCACATCGCCATCTACTGACCTGGCAGCAGAATACAATGTTTTTTATTGTTTTCGAGTTTTGACAATGTTGTTGTCTGTACGCAAAAAATGCGAAGAAGAAACTTTTTCCATTTTTAGTACCAAGTTGTTGTGTATTGGTACCCTATAATAACACTGGGTAACATTGCAAATGTAAGTAAATGTTGATTGATGCAGGTCATATCTACCTGAGATTTATATATACTACGTTAAACAGTTAACAATCTGACAATTATGAATCAGTTTGTTTTTTTAAATGTTGATGTTGTGAACAGTTACTTTAACTCTTTCACTTCATCAAGTAGTGTAAGGAGAGTGATCAGAAAACACATGAGGACATAGCAGTAAAACTGTCATTAAGAGCACAGGAAGTGCTATATCAAGCCATTTATGGTGTAGAAAACACAAGAAAACAGAAACAAAAAAAGTTTAATTCTTCACTTGATCCATATGCTTTATCTCAAACCTTTTCTTTTAATGGCTTTGTAAGCTTGATGCTGTTTTCCAGATGGCTATGTACCATTATAAATCTGTCTTGCATGTCAAGCATCTATGTTATAATATGAAGATTTAGAAGCGTTAATCTTACCTGCTAACAAACAGTACATATGTTTGACTAATTGGGCATATACGTCGCAATGCTGCATGACTTGATATATCGTATATATGCATTTTATTTTATTTACTTATATTCCTTTAGCTCATACTATATTCTGAAATGGACTGATCGCTGATCACAAAGGCACATGCTTTCATTTTAGGCATAGCATCAAATGATACTGCTAGCATCTGTCTGTCTGATCAGTGGTGCCAATACAGAAAAACACTAAGATTTGGGATGTCTTTGTTGAGGGCATTTAATGAATGCAGCAAAACAATATTAGATCTTTAACACTCTTGACACATGAAAGCTTACAGTATAGTCTCAAATATACTGTAAATAATGCATGCAATTTGGTTGCAACTTGCAAATGGATATAAAATCATCCAAAGTACTTTAATCTGATGCAGTTTATGTTTATATTCAATATAGTTAGTGGAGAACAGGTGGCACCAGTTAGCAATCTATATGCATTTTTCTATGAAGTGCATTTTTGCTATTGTATTAGTGTCCTTTTTCAGATTATTCTATTAACTAAGATTTTCACTACACTGAAAGGCACAGTGTGTGAGGAGAACTATCAAAGAACGCATGAGGACGTATGAGTAATGCATCAGCAGTAAAACTTTCATTAGGAGCACAGGAAGTGCTATATCTAGCCATGATGCCGAAACAACAACAACAACAAAAAATGGAAACAAAAAAGTTTAATCCTTCACTTGATCCATATGCTTTATCTCAAACCTTTTCTTTTAATGGCTTTGTAAGCTCGATGCTGTTTTCCAGATGGCTATGTACCATTATAAATCTGTCTTGCATGTCAAGCAACTATTTTATGTTATAATATGAAGATTTAGTTACCTGCTATCTGCTTTTTCTGCAGTTTGTTTTAGTTGCCAGTTGTGTGACCAAGACACTTGGATGAATATAAAACGATGGTAAAGCTGGCAAAAACACTATATTCAAAGGTCATTATTTTAGATGCATTTTAATGCACAGTGACCATACTAGTATATATATATATATATATATATATATATATATATATATATATATATATATATATATATATATATATATATATATATATATATATATGTTTAGCTTCTTGTGCGATTGAAAGATGCAAGTCAAGGCATTCATTTATTGAGGGGATATTTCCACCTTTCAGACTTATCAAATAAATGAATTCATGTCAAGTACTATTGTTTAAAAAGCTGTTTAAAACAATGGAGAACTATGAATTTATTTGGTTCATCAGACAAGATATATATATATATATATATAAAATGTCATCATCTCATAAGCATTTTAAGACATTTGATTTGATTTGCATTCCATGTCATGTACATGATGCTCACTCAAGACCACAAGACAAGTTTGCCCAAAGTCCCTTGTTCATTCTTTTGAAGGACTAAGCAAAAGGAGAAAAAGATGGGGTTATTTTGGCGATGGAGATTAAGGCAGAGGGGGGCTTTTTGTCATTTGTGCGAGACAAGCCATTCATCCATCCCCCGTTCAGAGCCCAAAAAAAAGGCTGGTCCCAGAAATTAGCAGTTTCAGCTCAGCAGCAGAGGCGTCGGGCTGTGAAGGAACAGAGAAATTGACTAATTAGCAATGCGCACTAAAACTTGACGGTTCTCTCCATAACGCAGAGAGAAAGAGAGGAAAGACTCGCCTTTTCTCCTCTCCTCTTTTTCCATAGATGTTTGAAATCGCAGTCATTTACGCTCGACAGTTTTTACAATAGCCTTGAGCCATAATTTTGCGAGTCTCTCCAGCATCCATACCCCTGCGCGGTCTCTCTCCACCGGCCATGCGCGTCCGTTTCTCTCCCCGACCGTGGATTTCCTATTACTCTCGTTACGACTCACTGAGCCCCAGGCCCAAGGATAATGATGTGTTGTTTCTTGGTAGCATAATTTGTCACACGTATATTTCTTCTTCTTCTTCTTCTTCTTCTCTTGCAGAAAGCACACAGCTCCTCTCACACTCACACACACTTCTTCTTCTTGTTAATTCAGAGGAAACATAAATGATCAATGAGCTTGAATGAGCGGGGATCAATGGTTAGGATTCTGATCCATAGATCATAGACTTTTCCAACAGGACTGAACAAAGAAAGTGTACAGAAGGAGCCGCGGCTTTACTTTTCTTTAAGTCAGGTAAGTTTTGGATACCTACTACTAGCATTCAGTACGGGTGCGCACTGTGCGTAAATTTTCCATGGGCTGAAAGTTGCCGTTTCTTCTGGTGTTCTGTCTCAGATTGGGTGATAAATACCGCGCGTGCGATTGCATTGTGTTGTTGCCGACCAAAGCGATGCGCAACCGCACATCTATGGTGGTGATGCTGATGTTGCGGGAGACAAACTAATTGCTTTTGTATCGCATATCGGGGGGAATGTGTGCATGCATTTATGTCTTGTAAGAGGGTGTGTGTGTGTGTGTGTGTGTGTTTGCGAGGCCGGATAACAGATAGCGGGCAGTTTGGAGGCTACATCGCGGGCTTTGCATAGTTTCTTTCAGCCCGCAGCGACCATCGGATTTGACGAGCTCACGAACGCATGCACGAGACATATAGATGGGTATGCAAGTATTCGTGTGGTTTGTTTAAAAGCGGCTGATGCGTGCTGCAAACTTAATGCGTTAGCATGCATGCGTTATATATACGGTTGAGAACTTGCTTGCATGCATGCATGAATGAGATGCTTTCAGAATGCATATGCTTCAGTTCCATGCAGTGTAGTGCACCAATGGCATTATTTACTCGCAGGAGGTGTGCGCAGCCCCGAAGTCATGTCCAGATCGGGTGACCGAACCTCCACGTTTGACCCGACTCACAGCGACACTCTGCTGCACGGTCTCAACCTGCTGTGGAGGAAGCAGCTCTTCTGCGATGTGACTCTCACGGCGCAGGGGCAGCAGTTCCACTGCCACAGAGCCGTGCTGGCGTCCTGCTCGCAGTACTTCAGGTCCCTGTTCTCCACGCACATGCTGAGCAGAGAAGACGGGCTGGCGGCGAAGGACCAGGGCAGCAGCGGCACCCCGTCCTCCTCCCCCGACGACAAGCTCCTGCCCAGCCCGCGCTCCACCATCAACAACCTGGTGCTGCAGGGCTGCTCCTCCATCGGTCTGCGGCTGGTGCTGGAGTACCTCTACACGGCCAACGTCACCCTCTCCCTGGACACGGTGGAGGAGGTGCTCTCCGTCAGCAAGATCCTCAACATCCCCCAGATCACCAAACTCAGCGTGCAGTTCCTCAACGACCAGATCTCGGTGCAAAACTACAAGCAGATCTGCAAGATCGCAGCTCTGCACGGGCTGGACGAGACCAAGAAGCTCGCCAACAAGTACCTGGTGGAGGACGTGCTCCTCTTGAACTTTGAGGAGATGTGCGCCATGCTGGACGCCCTGCCTCCGCCCGTGGAGTCGGAGCTGGCGCTCTTTCAGATGTCCGTGCTGTGGTTGGAGCACGACAGGGAGACCAGGATGCACTACGCTCCTGACCTGATGAAGCGCCTGCGTTTCGCCCTCATCCCTGCCCCGGAGCTGGTGGAGAGGGTGCAGTCGGTGGACTTTATGAGGACTGACCCCGTGTGCCAGAAACTGCTCCTGGATGCCATGAACTACCACCTGATGCCCTTCAGACAGCACTGCAGACAGACCACAGCCAGCAGGTAGGATCTTCTGCCTGATCTTAACATATACATTTCATGCTTTTTAGATAGAGGTTAGTGTTTTTATTTTAAAAATGTATTTTAAATCTTTTTTTTAACAAATAAAGCCAGGGGTTGTGTGCATGGAGACAATAATAAAACTGCATACAGTAAGAAAAATAAAGCCAGGTTTCACAGAAAAGTCAGGTTTGTTTTTGTCTGACACGAGTATGTAAATATAGAGTTCTTTACAACACTGTGCACGTGATCATGCCCTGATACTATTGGAACAGGCTTGTGTCAGTAAATAGATCAATCTTTTTTGGTAAAGATCTGCACAGTTAACTTGTGAAGTGAATTACATTAGATTAGCAATCTTTTGTTGCAATATGCGATCCATATTTGTTCAGTTTCCACGCTTTGCCTTATCTGTGAGATGCTCATTCTATTCCTCATAGTGCTGTTTCAGGGTTGATTAATTTCAGCACTGTTGCAAGCTTGCGTACTGCAGACATTATTGCAGTCTGCAGATGGGATAATTAGCAGGAATAGGTGACCGTGGAATAAACTGGAATCAGTTGTTGGAGAATATGAGAGATTGTTTGCTCATTTTAAATATCTCTTTTTTTTTTTTTTTACTTTGGAATCAGGAATTAAGATGCTATGAAAGTCAAAATGGCTTGATATGTATATAATCACTCGTCTCATCATTGTTTATCAGCTCACCTATCATTTGCTGAGCATCATCCAATAACGTGAATGAGATGGAATCAGTGAATGACTCTATTGAAGTGTCCTGATGATGATGATACTAGTGTTGAAGACTCTTTCGTTTCATTGTCCATTTGTTTCCCATGCTCAGTCTTATAGAGCTGAAAGGGATTGTAAATATTGAGCACCCAGACTTATAAGCACTTATTCAATCTAAGATTTTAATTGCACAGGCTAACTGAGGTCTCTAAACTGATAAGCTAAATTACTGAATTGACATTAGTTGATTTGTTTAATTAAATTATTGATTGACTGAATGGATGGATGCATATTCAGGATCTAAGCAAGCAGCAGTGATTTGGATATATCTATAACAGACAGAAGTCACATGCATGACTTTGGCAAATAGGATAAGAACACATAATAGAAGAAATAAGGCTGTCAAGACCTTTGAATCACAACCACAGAGGTTGATTTTGTCAATATTCCAGGTTTAACAGTTTGTGCGGCATTTGGGGATAACATTTAAAGCAAATAGCTATAAATAAACATATGCACCTGTGAAAATCTGACCAAATGCAAATTATGTTTCTTGCATTTATTTATGCTTATGATCATGATTTCACAATTTAAGAAAAAGAAATTATCGTTTTTGAGGAAAACATTCCAGGATTTTTCTCCATATAGTGGACTTCAACAGCTACCAATGGGTTGAAGGTCCAAATTTTAGTGCAGCTTCAAAGGGATCTTCACGATCCTAGCAGAGGAATAAGGGTCTTATCCAGTGAAATGATCATTTCTAAAAAAAAATAAAACTTTTCATCTCAAACTTTTTTTTGTTTACAAAGCGAATGCGCAAAGACTAAGTCAAGCGGGCTTTACATAAAAAAGGTACAACAACGATGTCGCACAATTTTGAAGTTGGAGGAGAAAATGAGAAGGAGTTTTCCGCCCTACTGCGGTACTTCCGCCTATGTCACCCGTGACGTTTCAAACGTGATTACGTAACACATGCCACGTCACAGAGCAGTGCAAGACGAGTATTTTTGGTAAAAAAAAAAGTGTATAATTTTTTCTAATTTTTAGAAAATGACTGATCGTTTCGCTAGACAAGACTCTTATTCCTCGTCTGGGATCATGTAGAGCTCTTTGAAGCTGCACTGAAACTGACATTTGGACCTTCAACCCGTTGAACCCCAGTGAAGTCCACTATATGGAGAAAAATCCTGGAATGTTTTGCTCAAAAACCTTCATTTCTTTTCAAGTGAAGAAAGAAAGACAAAAATGTCTTAGATGACATGGGGATGAGTAAATCAGGACATTTTGATTCTGAAGCGAACTAATCCTTTAAATCAGGTTTCAAAACATACATTCTGCATTCGTGAGCATCGCAGAATAAGAACGGATACAAACCCTTACAGAGATGCATCATCGCAGATTCTATAACTTAAAATTAACAAATCAATAGAAGTCAATATTGTTTTGTTTTTTCGTTCATTTGACGGTGATGATAGAGTCATTCAGCATTAATATTCTCCCATGTTTTCTGCTCAGCTTGCTGTCTACCTCCTCGTGTTTGTACACGCTTTTACCTTGTTGTGGCATCTCATTCGATATGTAATTGCTCTGCACTAATAACATCTAATGACAGAATTGTTAATGAATCTGTTTCCCCATCCCTCTGTAACACAGGATTCGCTCAAACAAACGGATGCTCCTGTTGGTTGGGGGCCTGCCTCCGGGTCCCGACCGCCTCCCTAGTAATCTGGTTCAGTACTACGACGACGAAAAGAAGACATGGAAAATCCTTACAAGTGAGTGCCTGCTCTTGTCTTGCTAGCATAGATCTTTTCTCTTCCACAGGAAGAACCCTGCCTGCGTTGGGTTGTGCTCCATCGCAGAGCAGAATAGAGCGAGAGCTTCCTGAGATGCAGGAGGTAATGATGTATCACTATCACTTTTAATGTAACTTTTTAATCAGAGCATGACTGCCTTCACACCATTGTGGAGCTGTAACGCCTGGATTCACTTGTGTGTGTGTGTGTTTTATTTTTTTTGCCTCTGTCTTTTTGCATAAGCGTGCCGGCAAGATTAATTTTAATCTAATGATCTCGGGAAGATTCATCATCAGAAGATGACACGTATTCTTATTGAACTGCTTTATTAGGGCAAACGTTCTCGTCAGTGCATTTGTCTTCGCGAGCAGCAGGAAAGGAACGGGTGCGGTTCACGTACTGCCAATAGTTTGTTGTGTGCTTTGGCATGACGAATTAGAACCAGAATCAGAATTCTGAGAAGGTTTTAAATGACAACAATAGAGATCAAATGTGTCGGAATTTTGAGTATTGACATCATGATCGTGAAAATGGTGTTATCGTGGAATGGAATGCTCTTTCAAAGAGACTTGGAATGGAGTTCCGAATTAGTATGTCACCACTTTGTCTCAGAAGGAGAAAGAATAAAAAAAGACAGGCAATGGTTGACATGTAGTAGAGAGCTGTAAATAAACTGTGGCATAGCTCAGATAATTTAGTTTTAGAAGAATTGAATGAGATTTTGTGGATAAACACAGGAGACGCATGAGATTGTCTTTTGCTCAGGAGACAAAGCAAAAGTTTTCATTTGCACATCTTTTAATTTCATTTCAGTCTACAAGAAACAAAGTGAAATTCTGTCGTTATTTATCCATGTCGTTCTTTCTTCTGTGGATCATAAAAGATGATATTTTAAGAAATGTGTCAGTGTTGTTGTTTTTATTTGTCTATAAAATGAAGGTCCAATATTGTTTGGTTCCTAAAGTTTGCGTTCTGCAGAAGAAAGAAATGCAGGTTTGAAGTATGTGGGAGAGTAAGGCCAGAATTTCATTTTTTCTGGGGTGGAGTATCCCTTTAAGACATTAAAGGGTTAGTTCGCCCAAAAATGAAAATGATGTCATTAATGACTCACCCTCATGTCGTTCCAAACCCGTAAGACCTCCGTTCATCTTCAGAACACAGTTTAAGATATTTTAGATTTAGTCCGAGAGCTTTCTGTCCCTCCATTGAAAGTGTATGTACGGTAGACTGTCCATGTCCAGAAAGGTAATAAAAACATCATCAAAGTAGTCCATGTGACATCAGAGGGTTAGTTAGAAGTTTTTGAAGCATTGAAAATACATTTTGGTCCAAAAATAACAAAAACTACAACTTTATTCAGTATTGTCTTCTCTTCCGGAATCCTTTCCATTGAATTGATTTCATTGAACTGATTCCATTGAATTGAATCCTTTCATCTGTCGGCGTTGGTAATGCACTTTTACGTCGCCGTGGTTGTTTTTGGCGATTAGGACATCCACGACATTTTGAAGCATTTTGGTCCAAAAATAACAAAAACTACGACTTTATTCAGCATTGTATTCTCTTCCGGGTCTGTTGTCAATTCGCGTTCACGACTCCGCTTCTTCTTCTTCTTTCCTGTTTTACGGCGGTTGGCATCCAGCTTATTGGTGCATTACCGCCCCCTTCTGCTCCGGAGTGTGGTTCACGACTCCGCAGTGACGCTGCTGATGTGTTATCCGGTGTGCCCGAGTTTCATTTACAGTCTGAGGGAGACGCACGCTGTATTCAAGCTATTCTACATTGTTTGTATTTTGGTATTGCTATATTTTTTAAAATGGTGTGTAAGTGTGCATGTCGCGGATGTCCTAATCGCCAAAAACAATGACGTAAAAGTGCATTACCAACGCCGACAGATGAAAAGATTCAATGGAATCAATTCAATGGAAGAGAATACAATGCTGAATAAAGTCGTAGTTTTTGTTATTTTTGGACCAAAATGTATTTTCGATGCTTCAAAAACTTCTAACTGACCCACTGATGTCACATGGACAACTTTGATGATGTTTTTATTACCTTTCTGGACATGGACAGTCTACTGTACATACATTTTCAATGGAGGGACAGAAAGCTCTCGGACTAAATCTAAAATATCTTAAACTGTGTTCTGAAGATGAACGGAGGTCTTACGGGTTTGGAACGACATGAGGGTGAGTCATTAATATAGCTTGAGTTCATATTGAGGTTTCTGACTTTTGATTGCAGACATTGGCATATTAGCAAATCTGAGCAGTTTGAGACACTGTTGTGATCTCTTGTGAAACTCTAAAGGAGTTTTTTCTCAGGTGAAACATTTGGTAAGCAGGTCTCATTTGCTCTTTATGTAATTTCATTGCTGTCATTGAGGCAATAAAGAGATCTACTTGGTGATTTTTCTTTCCTGTGCATATTTTCCTTGAAACAAATTGTTAGTTGATATAATGCTTCAGTCGGCCCTAGCTGTTTTCAGATAGTTAAAACGGTGTATTATTGTACAAATAAACTCTCTAAACTAGTTTAGAGTCAGTCAGTTACTGTCTGTACTCTGTACGTGTGTCAGTTACACTGTTGTGTATAGCAAGCTACATGTGTTAAATGTCTGGAGTTTCTAAACCATTCTGTAGTGGGTCACGTGTTTGGAGAGAAACGCGGGAAGTGGAAACTCTCAGTTCAGTTTTGTAACACATATAAATGGATTATAATCCTAAATTAGGTCTATGTAGCTCAATATACGATGCAAACTAAGTTCATTTTTGTAATTTAGCACTGAGCCAAGACACAATGTATTATGATTTAATTAAAACGAATCTATAGTGTCTGTTCCTTACCGAAGCAAAACAAGGACATAAACGGACGTGCAGTCATTTTGTTTTATGGCTAAAATTGCATTCAGTCATGCAGTCACTGCATCGCTGAGGTTTGAGACCTACAAAGACACCTTACGCTCTGAAACCTGCTTGTAAGCGTTTGGCAGCATGCATAACATTCATTAATGAATTACATCTGGATCTATATAACTTACACTCATAAGGTCATAGTGTAATGTCCTTTATTTCTGCCTCAGACGTCGAGTCTTAAATGGCCCATGGCCAGGCGGAGCGACCAAACTGCAAAATCATCCTGTGAACACACCAGCAGCCCCTTGATGTCGTTTGGGGTGTGCAGGTTATTAACATTCAATCATAACTTTGCAATGAGCCGAAACCCAAAAGGGGGGGAACAGCGACTGATTAAAACCTTCATCAGCACTATTTAGGATGGTTCTCATGACTGGCTGCACCTCTCTGCTTCTCTGGCTTTCTGCTCTGTGGTGACACTGCCACCTAGTGCACACAGTGTGCTATGGTCAAAATCAGAGGATACATATGGCATTTGTCATAAGTTTAAATGTGTTGATTATTCCATGTTGTATATTTAATGGCATTGTTTTATTCCTTATTGGTGACAACATGTTTCACATGTTTTAGATATATTAACATGAAGCAAACAAATCAAGATTTTTTTTTTGCATTAGGAAATAAAGATTATTTCAGGGCCATTAGATTTTTTATTTTTTTTTTGCACTGTGAACTTGTTTCCATAACATGTAAGTGCTTTTCATTTTACGTTTCTTTTTTCAATTTCAATAAATCTCACTTATTCTCATTATATTTGTATTACTGTAATAGATGTTTATTTTTGTACTTTTATAGCATAAATTAAAAGCAATACATTATTAATAAATACATTGATACTACAGTGAATTCACAAACTGAATCCACAATTTACCTTAATTTACGTTATATACTTTTCTGCTGTTTTTATTTTTTATTTAATTTTTATATATATTTACATAGATACATTTTCATGACATTTAAGAACTTATCTATTTTAGTTTTCTTTTGTAGTTTCTTTTATTCTTCTCATTGATTATTTTAACTGAAATTATTACTGTAATAGTAGATTTTTACTGTATAAAATTCTTTAAATCCACATAAATTAAAAGCAGTAAAATAAACAATGAATAAATACTTACATCTTAATGAATTCACAAAGTGAAATCACATCTTTTATATATATATATATATATATATATATATATATATATATATATTATTTTGTTTGCTGTTCAATAATTTATTTTTATTTATTTTCTTCATTAATGAGAATTATAGGGAAGAGGGGGTCCATAATTCTCACACTGTAAAAAAATGTTGTTGGTTTAACTTAAAAAAGTAAGTTACCTGGTTGCCTTAAAATATTGAGTTCATTGAAATTAAAAATTTGAGTTAATACAATGAAAGCGATTGGTTTAATAAATAGAAACTTAAAATATTATGTTATCTGAACAACATTAATTATCTAAGTTGTGTTAACAAATCATGAAAATAATTTTTTACAGTGGAAAAAAATGTCAATGTAAATAAGTAAAATCTTATTTATTTCTCTTGATTTTGGAGTTAATTTTGAGATTTACTCAACACACTGTCATAAACTATACCTCAGATGTTTCTTTTTAAAAGAGAAATTCAGGAGATTTATTCCTTTAAAAGCCAATATCATATGTCTTCACAGTGCACAGGCTTCTTATCAGTCAGTTTAGCAATATGATGCATCTGCACCTGTGTAGATCAGGCTGTAAGATCAATAACAAAGCCTAGACTGTGACCTCTTGATCATCTGAATCATCCCGCAACAAATCACCTTCCAAAGCTGAGTCTGTTGGGACGAGTGTCACGTCTGCAGCAGTAAATGTCAGCAGGCCACAAAAGCCTCGCATGGCTCCAGACACCTGAGAAGCCAAATGATTCTCTCACTGACAGTTAGATCTCTGTCAATCGGTCTGGTTTTGTGTGCAGCGAGACAGTCGGGAGGTTCCCCTCGTGGGACGGAGCTGTGAGATTCAGTCCGGATCCGTTCTCAATGGAAAGGCCTCTGTGCGTCAGACTCCAGTTAGATTGCGGTAGAAGAGGCCAAACGGAAAAAAGCACGATTCAAGGCTGTCTAATTTTACAGCAACTGTGATCCATCAGGCAGCGGAGATGTGACAGTGGAAATGAATGATCGAGGCAGACAGGTGGCTCTTAGCGTACGACTGATTTACGCTGCACGGGCACCGGACGGAGATTTATGGAGTGAACATGATCATGTTCATTATGACTGTCACCCTACGACCATTTCTCTCTATTTCAACTGGGGGTCACTTTTGCAGGAGGTGGAGAATTAGAAAAGATGGAGACAGGAAGGAATACTGCTGGAAAGCAGCCTGTATATCAGAAATGTGCCACAAACCTGCTAATACGAGGAACTACCGTACTATTTGATTGGTTGTGACAGCAGTTTATTCAAAATATTGAGAAGAGTGCCATTAAATAAGGCTTAATTTTTTTCGTAACCAGAAAATGTTGACTGTAAACCTCAGGAGGTCAAACTCATTCATGTATGCTGTTTTTTTGTTTGTTTTTTACTCAAATAACATATTGCATGGAAATGTAAATTGCACACTAGGCCGTTTTCATATTAAATTCTAAATCTAATTATAAAATTATGTTTTTACTCCAATTTGCTGTTGAAATATAATCATTTACACTGTGGCTGTCATAACTTGTTTTCACGACAGATTTATTTAAACATAGGCTACATTAAATAATTAAAACATCATTAACCGTTTAAGTAAAATATAGGCCTAGTGAATATATAGGCTAATTTAATACTGTAGAGTTCATTTCTCTAGCAAACTAACTATCTGTGGACAATGTAATGCTATGTGTGACATAGGGGAGAGTGGGGTAAGATGAGCCATTGTTTACTTATGTGGTCCTCAAGATAAGGGAAAATGAGGCAGAAGTACAATAAAAGTATTTAAAGTAATTTCAGGATGTTTCCTATCATTTTAAATGATCAGAATAGTTCTATGACAAAGTAAAATAGGGCTTCTTATAAAAAAGTGTTCCACGTTAGGGGTAAGTTGAGCCGAGTCAGTAGGTGGGTGTAAACTGACCATTTAACTGAATCTGAATCAAACCCATGTGAAATTTTGAAGATAAAAACTAATGTAATAATCAAATATCCATTTACAAATATTTATATTTCTTTTCTTAAAGCTAAATTAAACAACATAAAACCAACCAAATGAAGCTGAAATTTCAGTATCTTTAATTGTTCGCATTTCTGAAACAATATGTTGAACACCAAAGTTGTAACCTTCCCAAAAACAGACTAAACAGAGAATTTGAATAAAATTAAATAAAAACTGAATAAGAATGAATAAATGTTACTGAAACTAATAAATATTTTAGTCAGAATGTTCTTGGTCTGGTAGTTTTTTCTGCACTGTTGACCATGTTAGGCCATTAGGGACTACTGGTGGAAAGATACATATGATGAAACATCTTCTGGTTCATATCTGAGAAGGATTTAGTGGACTTGTACATTGTTCCTATTACAAAAAGAAAAAAAAAGAACCCAGCTGCATAATATTACATTGAAATTATAGCAGTTTATACTTCAGAGATTTAACTTACACTGTAAATTCAGTGCCTTATGGTGGCTCAATTTACCCCACAGCATTTGGCTCACTTTGCCCCATAGCTGCAATTTTGGGAAAAACAAGCTAATTCAGGATAATATTTAGCTAAATGATTTGCATGGTTTTATACATTGCTAAATCACTAATATGATTCATGAATATTATTTTGACATGGACAAATTTGCTTTGATGAAACAGCCATTACATCTGTTATGCTGCAATTTTACTTTGACAATACAAAAACTGTTTTTAAAGTAAACTGGCGCCTTCCACTCCTCCCATGTGCTTCTCCTTTTCACAGTCTGGCAGACATAATGGGTAGTTCCAAAATATATGGTAATATGGCAATAAAAGGGTATGGTTGCCAAGATACAGGGGGTGGGGCAACTTACCCACTGGCTCATCTTACCCCACTCTCCCCTATTGTTTACAAGCTGTTTTATTGAAGTCTATCCGTGGTTTAAACACTGATTGAGTGATTACATGAGACATGAGATGTTCATTCATGTTTATGTCATGCTGTAACTTGTAATAAGAGATGAATTAGGTGCCTCTACAGCGATCTGTCATGTCAAAACGGCATTTATTGTTTGAATTTCCTGATAAAATAGACTGAATCTGAAAAATTAGACTTTGTTTCTTATGCAAAGTAACAAAACACAAAAGGCCATTTGTAAATTTAATATTTCTGTCTTCCGGTGTCATTCGCTTCCAGTTATTTTTAGCAGTACAAAACCGCTCATTATGCTTCTTGATATTGGAAACTGGCATTTCCTAGCATATTATTTTAATGGATTGTCTTAATTATAAACATGCTGGTTTGAAGCACAAACAGTTTTACAGTTTACTGCACTTTGACATTCTCCTCATTATTTCCCTATAGTGGCTATTAATTTGGAAATCTCGCACATTCACAGAAAACACCTTTCTTCCGCGTTGAAAAATAAGGCGGTGTTTAGCAAAGTTTTTTTCACAGAATAGACTAAAAGTTTGATCTTGTGATTTAATACTTGACATCAATTCATTAAAATGAAGATATATAAAATTAGTAGTTTCAAATTAAGTTCCACACACACATACATATGCATACACACATTTCTTATATGTATATAAATCCTGACAAAATAGAATGATATTACTTATTTCAATGATTTAATGTTTCTTGAGTGTTATTTCTTTGAGGGATTGCTG
Organism: Chanodichthys erythropterus; assembly: GCF_024489055.1. NCBI lineage: Eukaryota > Metazoa > Chordata > Actinopteri > Cypriniformes > Xenocyprididae > Chanodichthys > Chanodichthys erythropterus. The sequence continues at coordinate 17,229,184 of NC_090243.1, read as the reverse complement.
CATTGGTTGACTTTACATTATCCTTTACATATTTAATACAATATTAAATGATGTGTAAAATGTAAATGAACAACAGTTCATATAGTATTTACTGTAAATGTTGATTTAAGCATGCTGAAAATCTCAAAGTGGTCAAATATCATTGGCTTGGCTAATGTATTGACCTTTCACTGTTCAGATGTATCATTTTCTTATTGCCAGTGAAGCAGTAGACTCATCTGTTTTGTCTCTGTGTTGTAGTAATGCCGTATAACAGCGCCCATCACTGTGTCGTTGAGGTGGAGAACTTCCTGCTTTTATTGGGTGGAGAAGACCAGTGGAACCCTAATGGTAAAAACATGAATAAATGTGACGTTTATGTGCTTAATCAATGTTATTCACTGTCATTGAATGTGCACGCTTTGAAATCAGAGTTTTTTCAAACAACGTTTATAATGTTACTGCGGAATAAAGCTGATATGTGTATCATCTTCGCAGGCAAACACAGCACTAACTTTGTAAGTCGGTATGATCCGAGATTCAATAGCTGGATACAACTACCGCCCATGCAGGAGAGGTACGATGCCTTCTGAAAATGACTTATTATTCATAAAATAATAAGAGCTCTTCATAACATGGCTATAATTATTTCTTAAGCCTTTGTGATGAATTTTTCACTCTTGGTTGCGACGGGGATATTTGCTGTAAACAGTCTCTCTACGTTGAGTGATTTTAAGAGACGATCTTTTCATCTTGTCTTTGTTTCAGGAGAGCGAGTTTCTTCGCTTGCTGCCTGGATAAGCACTTGTATGTTGTTGGGGGAAGGAACGAGACAGGTTATCTGTCTAGCGTTGAAGCCTATAACCTTGAGACAAACGAATGGAATTACGTTTCGTCTCTTCCACAGCCGCTGGCTGCACATGCAGGCGCCGTGCACAATGGGAAAATATACATCTCAGGTTTGATGATACACCTCATCCAAACAGTGAATTAATCAAACTTTCTGAGATGTTACTAACAGGTGCCGTTACAGCCATGAAGTCTACAAGTGACTTACTGTACTATTAACAGCACAGTTCATGTATTTTGAACACTAGAACAGCTACTTTTATTTTAAAAATGTTTTCAATTTAACATAAAATGGCATCTTTTTAGTACCTTAATGTATTTCTAAGTGAAATGTTGGACAGGATTTAGATTTTTCCACTGGGATTTAATTGGATTGTGAAAAGCGTCTCTGGTCAAACTTTATCTTAGGGTCTAATTCTCACTATTAACTAACTATTAAAGGGTTAGTTCACCCAAAAATGAAAATGATGTCATTAATGACTCACCCTCATGTCTTTCCAAACCCGTAAGACCTCCGTTCATCTTCAGAACACAGTTTAAGATATTTTAGATTTAGTCCGAGAGCTTTCTGTCCCTCCATTGAAAATGTATGTACAGTGCACTGTCCATGTCCAGAAAGGTAATAAAAACATCATCAAAGTAGTCCATGTGACATCAGTGGGTTAGTTAGAAGTTTTTGAAGCATCGAAAATACATTTTGGTCCAAAAATAACAAAAATTACGACTTTATTCAGCATTGTCTTCTCTTCCGGAATCCTTTCTATTGAATTGATTCCATTGAATTCTTTCATCTGTCAGCGTTTAACAAGAAGGGGGCCGTAATGCACCAAAACGCTGGATGCCAACCGCCGTAAAACAAGAAGAAGAAGAAGCAGCAGCTTCGTTTACAGTCTGAGGGAGACGCACGCTGTATTCAAGCTATTCTACATTGTTTGTATTTTGGTATTGCTATATTTTTTGAAATGGTGCGTAAGTGTGCATGTTGTGGATGTCCTAATCGCCAAAAACAACCACATAAAAGTGCATTACCAACGCCGACAGATGAAAAGATTCAATGGAATCAATTCAATGAAATTCTAACTGACCCACTGATGTCACATGGACTACTTTGATGATGTTTTTATTACCTTTCTGGACATGGACAGTATACCGTACATACATTTTCAATGGAGGGACAGAAAGCTCTCGGACTAAATCTAAAATATCTTAAACTGTGTTCTGAAGATGAACGGAGGTCTTACGGGTTTGGAACGACATGAGGGTGAGTCATTAATGACATCATTTTCATTTTTGGGTGAACTAACCCTTTAATTATGACTTTTGCCTTAATAAACTCATAATTACTGCTTATTAATAGTTAGTAATGTAGTTGTTAAGTTTTGGTATTGGGTAGGATTAAGAAATGTAGAATATGGTCATGCAGAATAAGGCATTAATATGTGCTTTATAAGTAATAAACAGCCAATATCCTAGTAATATGCATGCTAATTAGCAACTAGTTAATAGTGAGAATTGGACTTTAAACTAAAGTGTTACCATGTCTCTATATGACACATGATTGGGCGGAAAGTACTTGATGACATCAGCCAAAAAGGAAAGTCGTTTCAAACATGAATCGTTACTGTAGCCTAAACAGTAGAGCATCGTGCTTGCAACACCAAGGTCATGGGTTTGATTCCCAGGGAATGCATGAACTGATAAGTTTATATCTTCAATGCAAAGTAAGTGTCTTTGGATAAAAAGAGACCAGGAATGTGTATTTAGAAAGTAAATATGGTCAATTTTGATTCCATGTTGACTTATGTGTTTATGTTGAAACTTTGTATTGTGTATGTTATGCTTCAGGTGGGGTTCACAATGGCGAATATGTGTCTTGGCTATACTGCTACGACCCCGTGATGGACGTGTGGGCTCGGAAACAGGACATGAACACTAAGCGAGCCATACACGCTCTTGCAGGCATGAACGACCGCCTCTACGCTATTGGGGGCAACCACTTAAAGGGTAATTTATATAGCCGTAACCCAAATCTCAGCAGCAGGGGCGGCACTGACTGTGTACACAACAGTGATCAATATAGTTTCATTCAATGATTCGATTCCAAGCCTGCAACACTTAAATGCCTCTGCAAAGTAAGAGCTTGGCATATACGCCTGGGGTTTCCTCTGACTGTTTTCGTCTGTGTGTAGGATTCTCTCATCTGGATGTGATGCTGGTTGAATGCTATGACCCTAAAGCAGATCAGTGGAATATCCTGCAAACGCCCATCTTGGAGGGACGCAGCGGGCCTGGATGTGCTGTTCTTGATGACAGTATTTACTTGGTTGGGGGCTACAGTTGGAGCATGGTAAACACATTTCACTGAAATGCCGGATATATACTGTGTGTGTATATATATATATATATATATATATATATATATATATATATATATATATATATATATATATATATATATATAGGTTTGTAGATCATCCTCAAATACTAGTCAAAACTGATAATTTCAAGGATAGGTAGGTTGGTACACTTTCCATGTCAGGTGGTACAACTACAATATATACATACAACTATTTGGTTGTACCCCCTGACATAAAAATAATTAATTTAAACACTTTGTATACTTTGTGTTTAAACACTGAAATAGGGCTGTCAAACGATTAATCGCGTACAAAATAAAAGTTTGAGTTTGCATAATATATGTGTAATGTGTGTAAATAATATGTATATATGAATACAGACAAATTAATGTATATATTTAAGAGAAATATGTTATTTATGTACAAAAAAAATTATTTATATATAATATAATTTATATAAAAATATAAATAAATAAATAAATACATATACTTGTAAATATTTCTCAAATACATACATGGATGTGTTTGTTTGTTTGTATTTATATATACATAATAATTACACACAGTACTTACACATATATTAGGAAAATATATTATATATATATATATATATATATATATATATATATATATATATATAATCATTTTTTTTTATATTTTAATACATTTAATTATTAGTTATTTATTTGATCATCTTTTAATTATTTTACATGAAATAAAAATGTTTATATATATATATATATATATATATATATATATATATATATATATATATATATATATATATATATATATAATTGCATTAATTAATTAATTAATTAAATGAAAAATAGTATTTTTATGCTAAAAAAAAAAAACTGTTTCAAATTGTCTGTGCATTTACCATTCCTAGTCAAAAAATACTAAAAATTGCAAAAAATGTAACATGTCCTTGTAAATGATTAAAATTAATTTAAAGGTGAAGAGTGTTAAAGTATCACACTTTAAAATGCAGAGTCAACTGTAAGTTATTTGTAGGTTGATTCCCCTAAAAAAAGGTGTTATAGCAAAACTGGTTTAACTTATGGTGTGAGGTTGGGGGCGGGACTATCTATATTTGACCAACCAATGGCAGAGGGGTTCAGGAAATATGTTTGAAAACAACCACTATTTTTGCCATTCTGATACTGATAGTAGTGTAAAAATGACAAATTTCACCTTCACGTAAAATCTTAGGATTTTAAAAACTCCAGTAGAAAAACTTTATTATTCAAAGTAGAGCTGCACAGTTAATCTTTAAAAGATCACGATCTCGATTCAAATACCCATGCGATTTTATTCTTAAAGGTGCCATAGAACGTTTTTTTACAAGATGTAATATAAGTCTAAGGTGTCCCCTGAATGTGTCTGTGAAGTTTCAGTTCAAAATACCCCATAGATTTTTTTTTATTAATTTTTTAACTGCCTATTTTGAGGCATCATTAGAAATGCGCCGATTCAGGCTGCGGCCCCTTTAATGCTCACGCTCCCCGCCCCCTCCCGAGCTCTCGACTCTATCACTGCATAAACAAAGTTCACACAGCTAATATAGCCCTCAAAATGGATCTTTACAAAGTGTTCATCATGCAGCATGTCTAATCGCATAAGTATGGTATTTATTTGGATGTTTACATTTGATTCTGAATGAGTTTGATAGTGCTCCGTGGCTAAAGCTAACATTACACACTGTTGGAGAGATTGAAGTTGAGAATGATGTTGTGTTTATGAATTATACAGACTGCAAGTGTTTAAAAATGAAAATAACGACGGCTCTTGTCTCCGTGAATACAGTAAGAAACAATGGTAACTTTAACCACATTTAACAGTACATTAGCAACATGCTAACAAAACATATAGAAAGACAATTTCCAAATATCACTAAAAATATCATGATATCATGGATCATGTCAGTCATTATTGCTCCATCTGCCATTTTTCGCTATTGTTCTTGCTTGCTTACCTAGTCTGATGATTCAGCTGTGCACATCCAGACGTTAATACTGGCTGCCCTTGTGTAATTCCTTGAACATGGTCTGGCATATGCAAATACTGGGGGCGTACATATTAATGATCCCGACTGTTACGTAACAGTCGGTGTTATGTTGAGATTCTCCTGTTCTTCGGAGGTCTTTTAAACAAATGAGATTTATATAAGAAGGAGGAAACAATGGAGTTTGAGACTCACTGTATGTCATTTCCATGTACTGAACTCTTGTTATTCAACTATGCCAAGGTAAATTCAATTTTCAATTCAATGGCACCTTTAAACAATCACAATTCACCTGTGTCTATTAAACCTTTGTCAAAGGTCATACCACAACATTTATTCGCTGCCAGTGAACCAGAGAAAGCAGTAGTCATGTATAGTTATGTAACAGCTGTAAACGGTCTTTTCAACCACACTGTATCATTATTTCTGTCTTGCAATAATTTAAAATAAGTTATCTATCTATCTATAAACTGAGATAAAAGTTTACAGTTCAGATATAAACACTGATGTCTACGTATGTTTTGAAAGTAACTTGGTGCTTCAAATAATGATTGTATCAATTACATTGTTCACCACTGGGTGGCGACAAGTGACTGTTAAAAAATATATTTGTCATTGAATCATTCATTCAAGAGATTCGTTCAAAAATGCCGATTCATCCAGGATTGAAACAAATTAAGTCGTTATTAGTGAGTCATTGAATGATTCAGTCAAACTTATTTTTTTTAAAATAATTTGAATTAATTAAACATTTTAAGCAATTCATAATATATCAGAACCTCCAGTAAATTACATGTTATTTTGTTTAGTTGTCTGTTCAGAATCATGGTAGAATTGTGATCTTTATTTGAAACAAAAACAATTATCATTCTCAATTTATTCAGAACCGCGCAGCTCTAATTCAAATGTAATACATTTACAGTTACAACATATTTGTAATGCAGAGAACAAGAGCGATTTCAAACCGTATTTTTGAGACTGTCTTGGGTTCACTGCAGTTTTAAGGAGAAAATACTCAGCAATGGTGTTGTCAAATCGAATGTAAACATCCAAATAAATACTATACTCACATGATCCGACACATGCATGCAGCATACATGACGAAAATCTTGTAAAGATCTATTTGAGGGTTATATTAGCTGTGTGAACTTTGTTCATGCACTGTATTATAGTCGAGAGCTCGGGGTGGGGAGCGCGAGGATTTAAAGGGGCCGCAGCCTGAATCGACGCATATTTAATGATGCCCCAAAATAGGGCATTATAAATAATTAATTAAAAAGAATCTATGGGGTATTTTGAGCTGAAACTTCACAGACACATTCAGGGGACACCTTAGACTTATATTACATCTTGTGAAAGAACGTTCTAGGGCACCTTTAAGACAAGAAATGCATAAAGAAGCATTTCGAAGTATTAAATATTGTGAGAATAACTAGTTGAACATTTCTTGCAGGGGGCATACAAGTCATCCACCATTTGTTACAGCCCAGAGAAAGGCACATGGACAGAAATGGAAGGAGAGGTGGCTGAACCTCTAGCCGGGCCGGCCTGTGCCACAGTCATACTGCCGGCCTGTTTACCATTTAACAAATAACTATATAGAATGGCGAAGAATGCGGCCGAGAAGAGGAAAAACCTGTCGGGATGGAAAGTCAATCGCTAAATGAATCAAACAAACGAGGAGACTCTCCCTACGGAACGCCCCCAGCTTTTGAACAGGAGGTGATGATCTGTACAGATTATTATTTTTTTACTGGTCTGACAAGAGCACTTTGTTTCTTTCATACTTAAAAGTTTTAAACTGATATAATCATCAACTTTGCGTATTTGATGCTCACGTGTGTTGACATTCAACTGCTCACATTCAATCCTTTTTTTATCATAAATGTTTTTTGCTTAACTTGACAAGGCACGCATACTTTTTCGAACCAAATCGATGTAGCTTCCATACGTACTTTGTATTTTGTGGAAATCCCTGATCAAAGACAATGCTGAAGTGGGTTGAGAGAGGAATACTCATGTTTTTACAAGCAAAACTCATGATTCTGTGTACACTGTAGAGTAGATATCAGCTATTTAATATATATCACACCACGTCTGCTTGTTATTGATATTGCCGCCATACTTAAGTGGCGCATTGTACAGATGAGAGGGGAATAAATGTCAGTTATTAAAAAAAAAGACATTTCAGTAAAACACAAGTTATGATTTATTGTTTGAACAATCAGTATATTATTTATTTAGCCATGTGGTATATATGCATGGCGTGAAGTGGAAAGCTTATTGTGTTATACTGTGGGTACTTATTTGTTTATGTTAATATCTGTTCATATCTCACAGTGCCTATTTTAAACATCAGGCTGCTTTGTTTCATAAAATTGCCCATTATAAAATCAGACATTTTAAATCATATAAATTATTGGCCTGATTGGTTTCTCTGAGACGTGATATGAAGTCTGAATTTGTTGCACTGGTGTTTGTTGGCCCTTTTGATGAGAAAAGGGAATGTTTTTCATTGTTGTAAATAATCGCTTGCAGTGGAACATTTTTGTGCTCATGGGATTTATTCTCAAATCCTGTTATGTTCTTTACATTTAGTCAATGAAAATAAAAACTGAATTTCTGGATCAATAATCTGTCTGAGCTCCCCTCAACGACACAACACCTCTATCTACTGTATAGAAAACTGTTTATGTGTGATTGCAGTATTACAAGAGGAAAGTCCAGAAGAAACTGGACTGTATGTGACTGTGACGGATCAATCAGCAGCTCATATTTCAAGGATTGAAATATTGGGCCATATTTGAATCAGAAAAGTTCAATGCTTGCCTTTTGCAGCCAGCATGCAACTTCCTCAAGACAGCTGGAAATGAGGTGTAGGTGAGAATGGGGCAAGTTGTCACCATTTGCCAATTTTTTTAAGTCTTTATATATATATAAAGACTTTGACCAGTAAAGTTTTTAAAAGTGTAAAAAAACATAATTTTGAAGTTTGATTAAGTGTTAACTGTGAGATTTTGTGGTTTTTATAATCAATTAACACTGCTTTTGTCATTTTTTACAAGATGGACAAAATTTGCCACCAAAAAAGTCATTTGGTTTAACCAAAATTTTGGTTATACTAAATGACGATATTTTTAAACAATGCTAACAGATTGATATTTAAAAGGACAATCAAACATTTTATATTTAGTACAAGTTTTTAAAATATTACAACATTTTTCATGTTTTATAGCGGTTGTACCGAATGACCTGATGTCTCGGGACATGTGTATTAGCGAGTGAAAACATGAATTTTTCAAATAGTTAAGAGAGTTAGTTACTTTGCTTCACGACCATGTGGTCCTTTGCAGGCGTCTGAATGATGTCACATCCTGTCACATGATACTGACCCCATGACTTGATCCGAAATGGTCCCTTTATATTGGTTACTCCGAATGACATCAATGAAATTCATTTTCCCAAACATTCTTTCTTATAACAAAGCAATGACTTCTACACATAATTTTAATACCATTTTGCATTGTTGATAAACGAAGTTATAAAATCATGCCAGAATAAAAAAATTATACATTTCGAACCTCAAACCTTTCAGTTACAATGTGCCTTCATTATATACTTGACTTTCTTTCATTCATCCAATTTATTTTTAATAATAAATTAATTTTCAACTTTATTGGCATGACAATTAAAGAATTGTCAACACATTTTAAGGTTAGGCATGAATAAAATGTTATAGCAAAGATGAAAAAATAAATTAGTTGCTAGTTGATATTATAATGTGCATTTTTAAAAAATGCATTGAATTGGGCAGCAGTGATTTCAGACCTTTCGGCCCCATTGTATATTTTATCAAATGGGATGGTAACACTTTACAGTAAGGTACTGTATATGCCAATGAACAACATTTTAACAATCTTTTTTATTGTTTCTACACATTTCTACATACAGTATTAATACATTTTAATATTAAAAGTTGTATACATTACCTTAAATTAATGCAGACTAAGATGAATTAACACATGCTATAAAATATTTATTTTTGTATAATATTTTATTTATTGTGTATTTATTTATTTTTTGTTCATGAGTACATTAATGTATTTAAGCAGTCCTGTCATAAACTTTCCTGTACAGCAGGGGGCAGTGGAGCACCCGACAGCGTCTAGACGTAGACGAAGAAACTTTTGTGTACATGTGACCCTGCATAAAATATGAAATAACCATAACAGAATAAAGTAACGCCTTATTATTTTATTACGGCGCAACAACATCATTATCAGGGATCGCATATGATGTTATCGCTATTAAATTTGTCTTTGTTTATAACTAACGTTAGTGCTTGTCAGATTTAAGTAAATTATGTTTAAGACGCTGTCATATGCTGTTTTAGACTTTGAACCCCAAACACATCCAATAAACTCGTCCAAGAAATAATTAAAAACAAAAAAGGGAAGATTTGACAGTCTGAAGGTCTCATAATACCTTTACCAAACTTTCACCATGGCACCCATGAAGAACAGCAGTGTGAAAAGGTAAGAACTGAACTGATATGTATATATATATATATATATATCTCCATATATCTTCTATCATAAGAGATCTGTCATAGAATACAAGAAATGTGGCTGTTTTTGTGTTCAAGCCAGTGTTGATGACATTTTGATGTTAATTAAACTATTAAACTGCTGTAACTAGTTGACTTGAGTTGTGTGGATGTGTTTTTTCCTCAAGACCAAAGCTAGACTGGAGATTTCTGCAAAGGTTCTGCAGCATTCTGAAGATCCTCTTCCCATCCTGGTCCAACCAGAGTGTCCGAATGTTCATGACGCTTCTTGGAGTCACACTTTCAGGTGATAAAGTTTTAACATCTGTACTAGGTTTTATTTGATCCATTAGACAATACACTAATTTGTCAAGGATAACACATTAAAGTTGTCTTCATTGTGGTCCTTATGAAGGCTTGTTTTGTCTTCTCTCTCTGTTTGTTTAATGCATTTTAGTCCAACTTGTGATTTATCAAGTGGGTCTCATTCCGAGTCAGTTCTACGAGGTTCTGTCTGAGAAGAGCTATGGGAAGTTCAAAGATCTGGTGTTGTTTGCGGTTGTGCTCATCCTGATTAATTCAACAGTGAGTCTGGTCTTGTATGTACAGTTTATAGTTTTCTGCAAGTCGCTTCAGGTAACCGCATCTGAGTCATTCCATGAAACCGGTACAATTTGGACTTAAACATTTTTAGATTTTTTATGTATGTATGTAAAATTTTAACATTTTTAGATGTATTACTTTTCTGAACACCCCACAACATTAATTACATATATACAGTGGTGTGAAAAAGCACTTGCCCCCTTCCTGATTTTTTATTTTTTTGCATGTTTGTCACACTTTAATGTTTCAGATCATCAAACAAATTTAAATATTAATCAAAGATAACACAAGTAAACACAACATGCAGTTTTTTAAAAGGTTTTTATTATGAAGGGAAAACAAAATCCAAACCCAAATCCTGTGTCAGTTATAATAATCAAAATTAAAAGAAATAAACATTTGAAATATATCAGTCTGTGTGTAATGAATGAATATAATATACAAGTTTCACTTTTTGAATGGAATTAGTGAAATCAATCAACTTTTTGATGATATTCTAATTATATGACCAGCATCCGTATACTGTATATTGCTTTGGATAAAAGCATCAGCTAAATATCCAATCAGGGATTCCTAATAAATCACTAGTCAATAATATATCTGTTCTTTAGCTGAAGAGTCTAGACCAATACATCTCCAGTCTGCTGTATGTCAGCTGGAGAAAGTCTTTAACTGAAGAAATCCATAACACATACTTCAAGGGACGTGTTTACTACACCCTCAACGTCCTGTGCAAAGACATCGACAACCCGTAATGTATTCACACAACATTTGTTACACTTAATTACTTAAGAAAACTTAAATGTACTCTGTTAATGGTTTATTTTGTGTTTGTGTCACGTAAAGAGACCAGCGCATCAGTCAGGATGTAGAGAGGTTATGTAAGCAGATGAGCACTATGGCGAGTCGACTTCTCATCTCTCCTTTCACCGTCAGCTACTACACCTATCAGTGCTTCAATAGGTCAGAGAGATGCTGCTGCACTTGTGTGTTTGTGTTTGTGTTTGCAGAATCTGAACCTAATCATTGTGTATAATATACTGTATGATGTGATAGTATTTGCATCAGTGGCATTTAATGGCAGTAAAATATTCTAGACACTTTACTTAAAGCATTTAAGTATAATATATTAAAAAAGTATTTTAAGTGCATTAATTATGCTTTGTAATGCACCTTATAATGCATTGTACACAGCAAAAAATCAACTCTGCTCAGAGTACATATGGTCCCTCTCTAAAAAGAGTTAAAATAACACTGAAGCAGAGTTAAAGTTAATGAGATAATATGCTGTTTGTGTTGTTGTTTATTCAGATCTTGAGAGATTTAATGTCTTTTATCTTCAGTTGATTTCATCTAGGGCCGTGGCTGGAAGTCATTTGTAGTTATTGTGTTTCTCTTCAGTGATTCTGCTTGTTAACAGCAGGTGTTCATCACTAATGCTCAATCAAACTTAATCACTTAATTATCTCATTAATTTAACTCTGTTTCAGTGTTACTTTAACACTATATAGAGAGGGACCATATGTAATCTGAGCAGAGTTGATTTAACTCTGGGGATTTTGCTGTGTATGATTTCATGGATAATTGTAACCAGGTTATAATACATTATAATACTTATCTATTCATTGTTGACATGACAAACAACCAATTTTAGATGTATGCATTTTAACTTTGGTTACAACATGCATTATATCATACATTATTATTACCTAATGCATTATACATACAGGCTTTAAGCAAAGTGTTACTACATATTCTTGTATCCCTATAGTTTTGCATCGAAAAATTTGATAGAATAACTTCTTACCTTTTTGGCACTGCAGTGCGGGCTGGATTGGATTTGTGAGCATCTTCGGCTACTTTGTGGCTGGAACCATCATCAACAAGATCTTGATAGGACCCATCGTGTCCATGCTGGTTGAGCAAGAAAAGCTGGAGGGAGATTTTAGGTAGACCTATACAAAACAAGAGAAATCTAAATTACATTTAGAGATGCTGAAGCAGACGTCACATATTAATAGTTGCCATTTCTATCTGATCTTATTCTTTGAATGAATGCAGCAGTATTTCAGCAGTTCTGTTGGGCTTGTCTCATGTCTCTCCAGGTTTAAACACATGCAAATAAGAGTGAATGCAGAATCTGCCGCCTTCTACAGGTTCGTGTGCACTTTCAGTATTTCTGCCTGCATTGAACGCTATACATATTATCAAATCACAGAGCAGGAGAGCATTTGTTGTGTTTTTGCTCAGGGCAGGGAAGGTGGAACACATGCGGACCGACCGAAGGCTGCAGATGCTCTTATCCACTCAGAGAAGCCTGATGAACAAAGAGCTCTGGCTTTACAGTAAGAGAGCTTTCAGAATATTGCACAGGATATATAAAATGTGCATTATTCATCACTGTTGTTACTGAAAATATACAGCGGCAGAAGAGAGATCTCATTTCATGCATTTAACTCTGAACCGTCTTCAGCCAAAAAGTGTCATTTTTCAGGCATTAAGCTGCCTTATCAACCTAGTTTAAAATAGTAAAGTTCTCTACAAATGCTTGTTGTTTTGTTTCTTTAAAGTCGGGGTAAACACCTTTGACTATCTGGGCAGTATCCTCAGCTATATAGTCATCGCGATCCCCATCTTTGCTGGAAAGTATGACGGCCTGACACCTGGAGAACTGAGTGCTCTTGTGAGCAAGGTGAGTTCCTTCAAACTGTATTTAATGTGGCTGGACATAAAGACAAAAACAAGTGCTTTGACTCTGCGTGAATCTCGGCTGTCCACAATATGTTAATCATGTGTCTCTTTCAGAATGCTTTCGTCTGTATCTATCTGATAAACTGCTTCACCCAGCTCATAGATCTCTCAACCACAGTCTCTGATGTCGCTGGATACACGCACAGGTGGGATGCACTTGAGGCTATGTTCAGACTACCAGCAAAAATCTGATTCTTTTTGCAAATCCAGATGGATTTTTAAAAGTCTGGACAGCAAGAAAATTTAAAATCTGATTCAAACCACGTTTGGAGGTAGTTCAAACGATATGTCAGCCATGGCTATAGCACAGACCATCACAATATATACCAGTCTTAGTCTTAGTTCTGCACTGCGACTCGACAGGGCGCTTATTTTTAATGCAGCTCCGTTTTTCCGTTCTGGACTCGCATAAATCTTATTTGATCACTTGAAATTAATATTTCGGAAAGTCTGCCTGAAAAGATCTGATTTGAGAAGAAATCTGATTTGTCAACAGTCTGAACAAGACTGCTTAAAAGCATATTTTATTGTTCATTAATGTTATGATTGCTTATTGGTTAGCTAAAAAATAGTAAAAAATGATCTTTCTTTTGGTTCCAGAATTGGAGAATTGCGGGAAGTGATGGCAGACATTGCCAAGAAACAGTGTGACCTTGAGCAGTATGATCCACTGTCAAAGGATGAATCTTACAGGTAACTGAATGATTGAAAGTGAAATAGGTAAATGAAACTAAAGGTGCGTTCCATTCGACCGTAAGTGGACTGCGAAGTGGTTAAGTGAGATTCCATTCCGAAGGGAGCGAACATGTTCAGTTCGAAGGGCACTGCGAATAAGGGTACATCGATACATCACTTCACAGGAAGTAGAGAGGTAAAATTACCCAACTGTCATTGCGCACCGCGAACTACGATGGAGCAAAGCCGTTAAAAGAATTATTAAACGGCTCTCTGATGGAGGAATTTACGTTCGAGAATATTCATAAATTTTGTTATTATATGAACGAAATTATGAGGTTATGGCGATGAGTGTTGCATATTTTATTGTATAACTAGGCATGACAAAGTAAAAGTGTTGAAAAGCAGCTGAGGCTCTGTCATTTTTTATTTTACCTCAGAAGTGTTTACTATGCAGCTGCGCGTGGAAAAGAAAGCGCACAAGATGAGACCCAGACGCTGGATTAAGAATACATACAGTTAACCAAATGAGAATTTATTTTCATATGGCATGACAGTTACAGCTTCAAATCTGTTAAGAGTCAATTTTAAATTCGAAAGTAAATTATAATATTTATTTATGTTATATCATAATCTGCGCGACACCGTCGTTGACTTTCTTCGATGACGTTTGCAGGGCGTTCCAAATGAGTGATTATTGCCAGCGAAGTCCACTTCAACTGATATACCGTGCTCAGGGAGTAGGGAGCAGTGAACACTGCGTAGGGACCCTGTCGAATGGAACGCAGCTTAATTGAAAGTTGCGTAGATTGGTTCACATCATTTCAAGACCCGAGATCTAATGCAGATCTAAAAGAGTTCCTGGTAGTCCTCGTTTCCTCTGAGGAGGAAGGGAGGCAGTGTCCCCTCAAAAAAACTGGATGAGCAAATATATCAATATTTGTTATGAGTTTGATTGGGGGTAATTGAGAATGAATGGGGGAAAGTCACATGAGAGGAGGCAAAGCCTCCACCGCGCTATGATTGGATATGATCAGTTATGATTGGATATGATTGGTTCTTGAGACAAATCCTGCCTCTTGTTTTCGGGCACATTTTTGAATCGGCATGGATGAAAAAAATGTTTGCATTACTGAGAAGACTAATTAAAAAGTAAGTAAACAACTCCACTTAGGGATCCCCGCTTTATGTCACGTCAAAATGAAACTTGAAATGGCCTGAAAACATAATGACTAAGCAATCAGATTGGTGAAATTAAAGGTACATCTTTTACGTCTGTGACCAGTGTTTACTGAGCTTGATGACTGATGATCCGAAAATAAGTTATTAAATTAAAATTATTTAAAAAAAACAGCTGAACATCAGTTATTTAAATTGTTAATGCCTGTAGTTATTATTTTATTATGTAAAAATGTGTAAAAAAAACTAACTTTATGAGATTTAAAATTGGTTTTAATAAATAGAACATTACATAGTGTACAAATACAAAATATAATTGTATGTGGTCTCTTTTTTTATGTAATGTTTATTTAACCAGGAAAATGTGACAACAATAAGTGTAACTGGGACATTTACATTTTACATGTGTGTATATATATTATAAACATGAACTGTGAACCTGTGTGTGTGTGTGTGTGTGTGTGTGTGTGTGTGTGTGTGTATATATATATATATATATATATATATATATATAATATATATATATATATATACATACATACATACATACATACAGGTTCACAGTTCATGTTTTTAATTTTTTTTAGGGCTGCACAACGATTAATCGTGATTAATCGTTTGCAAAATAAAAGTCTGTTTATGTAATAAATGTGTGTGTTCTGTGTATAATAATTATGTATATATAAATACACACACATACATGTATAAATTTATGAAATATATGAATGTATAAATAAATATTTTATATAACATTTTTCTTAAATATACATATGTATGTATAATTATTATACACAGACCACACACATTTATTACATAAACACAGACTTTTATTTTGCAAATGATTAATCACGATTAATCGTTGTGCAGCCCTACTTTTTTATGGTTTTAGTTAACGATAATAATTTTGCACAGTAAAGATTTAAATTGGCATTGTAAAGCTTTACTATAATGATTACCATTATTGTTAGCAATTTTGTTAACAATTATAATAATTCTCTATCAGTGATCGGGAGCTTCACAGTGTCCCAGCAGACACTGCGTTTGTGCTGGATCGTCTCTCCTATAAATCACCCAGCTCAGAGGAGCTGCTGGTGAAGGATCTGACCCTAAAGATCAGTCAAGGAATGCACCTGCTTGTGGTGGGAAACACAGGAACAGGGAAGACCTCCCTCCTGAGGGTCCTCAACGGCCTGTGGGAACCATGCAGCGGTACGACAGAGATGAAATGATCAGATGCAGATGAACAAATCTGAATTTTTGAATCATACTGCTTTCCTCTATTTCAGGATCTGTGGAGATGACCACATGTTTTGGACCGAGGGGTGTGCTGTTCCTGCCACAGAAAGCATATCTTACTGATGGCACTCTCAGAGAACAGGTGAGAGAAGAAAAAAACACCAATTATGCACAATTCTATATAGTAAAACAATTATTGTGAACAAAAAAATCTTTTTGATTGTGACACTACTTTGCTGGTGTTCCCTTGTAGGTTATTTATCCATTAAAGGATATATATCCCTCCTCAGGTACAGATGAACCTCATTTTAAAAAACCTACTGATATGCATTGTTTAAATGATAGAATCATATTCCTCAAATATATGTATGTAATGTACTTTGTGTATGAAATGTGTTATATAAATAAACATGCCTTATATAATCCATGTATAAAAATATAATTAAATTATGATGACATTTCACACTTTGAACCAATATAAATTCTTCTTCTAGAGTCTATAGATGATGAAAGAATATTAAAATACCTGGAACTTGTTGGTTTGGTAAGACTGATCTGCTTCAGTAATGTCTATAATTGATTTTAAAATATGGCCGCTGAGAATGTTTTGAGCTCCTCACACTTCCTCTTAGTAATTTGCTGTCTTTTAAACCTGTTTTATAAGCAGCATGTTTTTGTGTTTTTTGTATGTCAGTCGAATCTTCTGACCAGAATCGGAGGACTGGATACACAAGTGAACTGGAACTGGTGAGAAATGAGTATTAAAGGCACAATATGTAAGATTTTTGATTTAAAATATCCAAAAACCACTAAAACAATATTATATATTTTGATGATTTGTGTACTCGCATTATCCCAAATTTTTCCAAGAAATGAAATCCAGAGAAATAAGCAATTTTGTCATCTATCACTGACATCATACCCACGTTACCCTTGAATTCAATATTTTGTAGAAACCATGGAAACACCAAAGACGCTTTAATATATTATGTGTTTTATTAGACAGGTGAGCCACTGTTTGGATACATTTATCGACAGAAAACTAATCATTGTTAGATAGCTCAACACCATAAGTCTTATTGTTTAAATCTAGGGCTGTGACGGTGACAAATGTTTACTACCGCGGTGGTAAATCACCAACAACCGTCGGTGTTGCGATGGTAGGGTCCGAGGGGGGGGGGTTATATATATATATATATATATATATATATATATATATATATATATATATATATATATATATATATATATATATATATATACATATATATATATATACATATACATATACACATATATATATACATACACATATATATATACATACACATATATATATACATACACATACACATATACATACACATATATATATATACATACACATATATATATATACATACACATACACATATACATACACATATATATATATATATATATACATACACATATATATACATACACATATATATACATACACATATATATACATACACATATATATACATACACATATATATATATATATATATATATATATATATATATATATATATATATATATATATATATATATATATATATATATATATCAGTGGCGTGCAGTGGTTCTCTGAAATGAGGAGGCACATTATTTTCATGTTTTATGAATCATTGTAAATTCATGTGCATTACTCTTAAAGTTGACAAATCTTCCTTGTTAAATGAACATTACAGTACATCAAAAAAAAGAAACCAAATACAACTCTATTTTGTAATTTTACATTAACAATGCAATGTTCTATTTATCAAAACCAAGTCAATCTCATCAAGCATCAAGTGTTTTAAGCATTTCTAAATTCATTCCAAAATAATAACTAAAGGCAATGATAATTTAAACAATATATTTTATTTGTTTATTGCGGTTTTTCTTTTTAATTGTCAACATAGAATATTTTGGATCATCAGTCATGCTCCATTAACACCGTCTGTCACAGACACGAATTGCATTTTTAATTTCACCAAGCTGATTGCACTAAAAAACCCCGCAGTCATCATGCTTTCAGTCCATTTCAAGTTTGATTTTGACGTAACATAAAGTAGTGATATATCTAACTGGGTGATCTGTTTACTTACTTTTCGATTAGTCTTCCGATTGACGGCATCATTTGTTCAGTCAAACCTACGCGCGGAACGCGCACGTCAACGAGAGGCGGGATTTATCGCACAAACCAATCATATCCAATCATAACCAATTACATCCAATCATAGCGCGATGGAGACATCGCCTCCTCTCACGTGACTTTCCCACCGCACGCCGGGGTTCTGATGATTCCTATGAGAGGAAAGGGAGGCATGACTCCTCTGTGTAACTTTACCTGCGGGTGTCGCTGTTGAGCAGTGTTCCTTAAGAAATACGCGTGACTTGCGCTCTTTTTAATGTCATAATTTGTAATATTTGTGTTGTTTTATATGTAATATGGATTATTTTCTCATCCTATTTTTTTGAGGAGGCACTGCCTCCCTTGCCTACTCGGAGGAAACGCCCCTGATATATATATATATATATATATATATATCAGAGGTTGCGTTAGACTTGCGTTTCACCGTCATTTTGATGGACAAGATCGTAAAAAAAATCCATCATGATCAATAATTACCCATCATTTTAATTTGTATATTTTAATAAGACATTTAATAGCTTCTGATTTCGTCCACATGTTCAGGATAATTAAATAGGCCTAGCTATGCATTTATTTATATTATGAGAAGAAAGTTGATCAAAGACTGTGTCACTTTTCAGTTTTCAGCTTGAACACTTGTAACGGATTGTGAGTGAATGCGATCATCTCTTCCTCTTTACTACTGTACACAACGAAATAAACATGAATGAAAATAAAAAAATGTTGAAAGATACAGTAGCTTACCGAAATCTGTATCACGTCAGTCAACAGTGTTGCAAACAATGTCACGTAACATTATACCACAGAAAAGCCATTCGTTAACCATAAACTTATAGTCAGCAAGAAAAATAACAAAACTTAATTATGCAAGTAAGCATAAGTAACTTTATTGTTATAAAATTGAATTAACTGGGTGCTGGTCTGTGTGTAATCAAGCGTATCGTTTTCATTCTGGAGACTGAACTTGCGCTCTGCTGCCACACTGGACCGCACTCGCCACCTACTGGACAGGGGTGGGAATTACAGTCACAAGATACATAATCTGTCAAAATGACGGACGAGCTGCAGATTTTTTTTTGTCACTGCAAAAAAAAAATCCATATAACGGAATTTTTTTGGTTAACGCGACCTCTGATATATATATATATATATATATATATATATATATATATATATATACAGAGTAGCACTATAACAACTTTGAACATTCAAATGTATCTAATATTATAAACAGTGCTGCTTTACCCCACATACTCATGCCCGGAAGAAGCATAAGCGGCGACTGTGGCAAAATAAAAGTTTTGCTGCTCTCAAGACGTGTGTCGCGCTCGTCTCTCGTTAGCAATCGCTCCAGTGGCCTCGTTCTCAGCCCTGCTCTGCTTCATGCAGTAACGTTAATAATCTCATCCATGAATATGATTTCTGCTCGAGTCCCATCCCAATTCTTTTCCACCGGCTGTAGACGTGAAGAGAAAGATTCTGTGAAAATCAAGACGTCATCAAGCTACGCCTTTGTTTTGAATAAGCGACTTTTAGTGATGAAAATTTACATAGTGTGCCTTTAAAATCTGCATATGTAAAATGTGGGTGTTTTAAAAACATAAAAATGGGATTCCCTCCTTCTTTTTACAGGGATGGTGTTTTATCACCAGGAGAAATGCAGAGGCTTTGCTTTGCTAGGCTGTTTTACTTGCAGCCCAAATATGCAGGTCAGTTCCTGCATAGTCTCATCAAATCTCCTGTAGTTTTAATTGCTATAATCAGTCAGATTATCCCATTCATGTGACGTGTGTCGTCAGTAAAACATGCTGTTTGATTTAGTCCTGGATGAGGCCACTAGCGCTCTGACGGAGGAGGCCGAGGGCCAGCTCTATAAGGCCTGTAAGCAGCTGGGAATGACCCTCATCAGTCTGGGTCACCGTAGCACTCTGGAAAAGGTGATGATCTGTGACCTTTTCACATTCACTAACACAACAACACCTAAACATTACTGTGAACTTTTGTATGGCATGTACATGGATGTTTTTGTGCTCTTTAAACAGCATCATGATGCCATGCTGCGACTGTGTGGAGGTGGCCAATGGGAGCTCATCAAACTCAAAGAGGCGTGAGCCTTCAGACTGTCGTCCGGTTTATGGTTATGGATGCATTCATCTTTGAGAGCCTAGAGAAATCTTGTAATGTCTACTTGACAGCATACTGTGATTTACTGAAGTCTTTGATACACTAATAATGCAGTGACTTTTTCCAATAGTCATGTTTTTTTGCAAGTATATGCTGCTTCATTCAACCTTTATTGGTTGTTTCTTGCCAAATGAATTTGCAAAAAGGGATTTTTGTAATGAAGAACATTTAAGAGTATTAAAAAAAATAAATTTGAGAAAAAGTACTGTATTTCAAATATATATTTTATACACATGACTGATATTAAACTATTAATGGCCACACAAATTTCTAACTGGTCATTTTGGTCTTTTGTGTTTTTAATAAAAGAAGCTATGTACTTTTAGTGTTTGCCTACATTTATTTAAATT
Organism: Chanodichthys erythropterus; assembly: GCF_024489055.1. NCBI lineage: Eukaryota > Metazoa > Chordata > Actinopteri > Cypriniformes > Xenocyprididae > Chanodichthys > Chanodichthys erythropterus. Next base: position 17,208,302 of record NC_090243.1, on the reverse strand, counting down.
ATTCTATAGCAAAAAAACTGTGTAATTTCTCTGCCTGACCAGTAGAGGGCCAACATTTTCATAATATATAATAACAATTCAAACCCATTAATAATATTACAAGAGTTTATTAAGCTCAGAATTAAAATGTTAACTCTATTCCTGATACATACAGCATTAATTCATTTGGGCTGTCATTAAGCTTTTTTAATCAATTTGAGAAAAAGAAGATAAAAGCATTTTGCACATCAAGAAAAATAAAAAAAAAGGCATGGAATGTTTGGAGGAAGTACAGTAGACGGTGAAAAAAATGTACCACCCCTCATCCCCACTATATCTTGTTGCTAAAGCACTATATATTTGGCTCCAAGTTAAAATTAGTAAACCTTCACACTTAATATGTTTAGAAACAACTTCTGTATTATGTATTTATAGTATTGCAAGGAACACATAAAGTAGTAAACAGAACTAGTTCTTTCAAGAAGAAACATGGCATAACCAGTTATATATGCATTGCAGTACAACCACTAAGCATTTTTGTTAAATTAAAACCAGGCAGGACTGTGAAAGTGCCACATTTGCAACCAAAAGCAGCAGACAGCCTGAGCTCAAAATGATCCCTACCACCAAAGAGTTTGACTGATCCCACTGCTTGAGTTTCAGGCAGTTTTAAATGTGAGCACGGCCTATCTGCTGCTGTCAATCAACAGGCACACTGAAACAGATAAAGGGAAAGACCCGCTATCCTTTCAGGAAAATATGAGACAACCAGTAGAGGAATAAATAAACCGTCACAAGAGTTTTGTGAGGGAGATCATTATTAGTAAACTGAGCAATGAACTAGTTCAGATGAATCAGAATATATATAAAATTGTTTTTATAAACTGCCATAAAATCTGAAACAGACCAGTCAGTAAATTTCATTTTATATATATATATATATATATATATATATATATATATATATATATATATATATATATATCCTCCTGACACCCAGCTATGGAGTTTTGTGACATTATATTTTAGCAAATTTCTCTTACATGTCACAGTTTTAAGTCTGGATGTCCTGTAAAGATGTCCATTCAGGGCTTTTCAAAGATACCAAATGTTTGTCAGTTTCACCATGAACACTCCCTCTCTTTTGTCTTTGAAAATTTGAAAATGGCTGACATTAATTTAGTGATCAAACTTTCACACCCTTATGGAAATATAATATTTTGTTGTATAAATTGGACTAATTTTCAAATTGTTTGTTATAAATCAACATCTCAGGAAAATGTTATGGGATTCTAATGTTACGAAACAGGACATTGATTTCATATATGTCCAACTGTAGAGGACACCAGGACTTAAATCATGTTTATTATGCATTTTTGGAGACACAACAAGTGAATTATACATCAATATTCCTAAGAAATATCAGATATTATTATGAGAATCTTGGCAGTTATTACTCCTATTATTACACTTCTGTTTCCACTACATGCTGCCCCAAAACACATTAATATGCAAATTAGATACATTGAATATAATGGGAAAACCCTTCTATGGCCATTTTTCACACATATTGTATAAAACAAAATGGTTTGTGGCTTTTAATCCATGTCTATTTGCTTTGAGGTCATCTATTAGTGTACCCCTAAACATCATTTTTAGTCCCTTTAAATTCACAGTAGTTTTCCTCTAAAAATAGACCAAATATGACCAATGTGTGCAACACTGTGGCATTATTACAGTATATCATGTGGATGCTAATGACAGATACATAGGAAAAGTTGGATTCTCAAAAAAGCCATACTTTTTAACAAGACATTGATTTCATATATGTCCAACTGTAGAGGACACCAGGACTTAAATCATGTTTATTATGCATTTCCGGAGACACACAACAAGTGAATTATAAATCAGTATTCCTATGAAATATCAGATATTATTATGAAAATATTGCCAGTTATTACTCACATTATTACACTTCTATTTTCACTACATGCTGCCCCAAAACACATTAATATGCAAATAAGATACATTGTATATAATGGGAAAACCCTTTTATGGCCATTTTTCACACATATTGTATAAAGCAAAATGGTATATAAAATCATTCTGTTACAAGCTTGAGAATCATCTTTATGCAAAGTTTGATATTAAAAAATCCTGAAACCTAAAAATTGATTGTTGATTTAAAAAAAAAAAAAAAAAATCCCATTGTTTTTGCCTTTTCATGTCTATTCATGTCTTTTTATTTATTTTCAGAGGACATAGCATAACATATGAATACAACAAAAATCTTTATATATATATATATATATATATATATATATATATATATATATATATATATATATATATATATATATAATATCTTATCACTATTTCATATCCTGCTTGTCACCATTGCACTAGTAGTCCGAAGTCTGCTGCAATAGCTAGTAATACTTTGAGCTCGTCGAATGTAATAATAATGTGCAGTTTGTTACTGCATGAAATTAAATAAAACAATAGCTTTTTAATAACTTAAAAATAGATTGGTACTTAGTTGGAGAAACTGCCTAAGCTGTTAAAACGGATTGCCATACAGGTTGCTGTGAGGCGGCTGTTCAACAATAACAGTTACTTCACCTCAGTCACACATTCGCTCCGGTAAGTGACGGATCTATTTTCAACGGGAGGTTGGACAGATAGAAGAGCGTCACACAGAAAGCAAAGACACTGGGGGATAAAACACTGTCCTCCTCTACAGTTCACGGAATTTACCTGTTTTCACGCGGATATTTTCGCATGCCAACATCGGATATTTATGAACATCATCTAGCTTGAGGAGAAAAAGGTAAGAGTCGTTTTTTATATTTATATAAATATTGAAAGGTGAAACTACTGAGGGAAGACTTCTTTCTTGCTTTATAAATGATTAGTTTTTATTTTATTAGAGAAATGACTCAAATTACGTTTCTTTATTATTTGTGTCGCATTGAGTCTAAATATGAACATTACATTGTTTTGAATTGTGAAAACGATTTCAATGAACTTTTTTTCCTTAAAGTGTGATCCACCCATACTGTCGCTCTTTGAAACTAAATTTATAGTACAGAAAAAATGCCATTGACAAAAGCATACATGTCCTATCACACAGCAGGTCTGATCTCTTCTACAAATGGACATACTGCAGACGGAGCCCGACAGCTGAGGTTATTTTTGGGACAGGCAGCTCAGGGTAGTGAGGTGTCAGAGATGGCAAATGTCATGCTTTTCAAAGACGAACATCCTTTTGTTTAATTTGTGTAATACTGAAATTCACTTCATCAGTAAAACTGACTCTCTGTAGGCAGATTTCACTAGATTAGCCACTGTTCTGTTGGAAGCATAGTAGATATAAGTTGTTGACCTTTTTAAAGATGTAGGTCAATATGAGTATTGTTGCCAGATATACGATTTTCCAAGTTCTTTGCATTTGTTTTTTTGTGTAAACATCTGTCAGAAGTGAACAATGTTAAATTTCCTTGTGGTTTGTGGCTTTTAATCCATGTCTATTTGCTTTGAGGTCATCTATTAGTGTAACCCTAAATATAAATTTTATTCCCTTTAAATACACAGTAGTTTTCCTCTAAAAATAGTCCAAATATATATCAATCGCTTGTCCTGCACTACACAGATATATTTCCTGAATTTTGTTGAACATGCATGCGTGTAACACTGGCATTATTACAGTATATCATGTGCATGCTTGTGTAGTGTCACCTGACAGATACATAGTAAAAGTTGGATTCTCAAAAAAGCCATACTTTTAACGAGGTTTATATACTAGAGTCATTCAATCAACTGTTATCTATACTAATTTGTGGTGGGAAACTGGAGAACTTTGAGTGAGCATCTCTAAAAGTAGGCATCTCTCATTTCTCAAAATGTCTATTTCAGGATCCTTGACATGGTTATTTGTCATTAGCAGATTATTCGAACTGACTTACAGTATACTAGTTTCAGGAGCAGCTTTCCAGAAATGTCCTGGAGTTGAGTAGCGAGATGTAATGGTGACAGGGTGCAAATATGTAAAACCTCATAATCTCAAGTTCTTATGTTTCTCCTGTATGCATCAAGCACAAGGTTTACTTTTATTAAAGTGCGTTGTTGTTTTATCTCTACAGAGAGCAGTAATGGATCAGAATCTATTTGGTGGGGTTCCACGCTTCCTAACTCGACCCAAGGCCTTCTCGCTGAGCGTGGGACGAGATGCCTCCCTCAGTTGCACTATTGTGGGAAACCCTGTACCTGTAGTAACCTGGGAGAAAGACAAACTGCTTCTTTCTGCAGGGGGACGCTTCAAAACAGTCGAGGATGGTGACGTTTACCGACTTACCATCTACGATCTAACTCTGGAAGACAGCGGTCAGTACATATGTCGTGCCAAGAACAATGTTGGTGAGGCATATGCAGCTGTGACCCTGAAGGTGGGATTGCCGGAAACTGTGATAGAGCGTGCTCCAGTGTTTATAGTGAAGCCTGTCTCCACCCGTGTGGGTCTAGGAGGTGATGTTACCTTCTATTGTCGTGTGGCAGCCCATCCAGCACCCAACTTTGATTGGGAAAAGGATGGCCGCTACCTGGGTGAGACCAACCGCATCAAGATAACCTCAGAGAATGAATCCAGCTCCTTGAGGATCCAGAGCGTCAGGAGCTTGGACAGTGGTACCTACACCTGCCGTGCGCAGAACTCCATTGGCCGCTCTCAGTCCGCCGCCACTCTGGTGGTGGACCTCCAAGATACTCGTCTCCTGAACGCAGACAAGAGCACATCCCTCCTCTCGCACATGCAGAAGCGGAAAGAAGAGATGCGGAAGGATATCGCTTTCTACCGCACTGTGGAAAGCTCCTCAGCCTCGCACTCAGCATCTTCTTCCATGATCACAGAGGAACTTGGAAGCTCTGGACTCCCCTATGATCAGGAGCAGAGGTTTTCGGCCTTAACCAGCATGTTGCCCAAAGGCGTGTTTACCCGAACATGCACTGTGACCGAGGGTAAACACGCAAAGCTTAGCTGTTTCGTCACAGGCCATCCTAAACCTCAGATCATCTGGAGGAAGGATGGAGGGAACATCAGCGAGGGTCGCAGACATGTTATGTATGAAGACCAGGCTGAGAATTTCATCCTCAAGGTGCTCTACTGCAAGCAGAGTGATAATGGGCTGTACACCTGCAATGCATCCAACATGGCTGGACAAACCTATAGCGCTGTGCTAGTGATTGTCAAAGGTAAGAATAATGCCTCGAGTTATTTATTTTTGGTCAATTTATGCATCTTAATTGATCCATTTGCTATCAGATTGAGTATTTACAGTATAGGGGGTGAGTGGGGTAAGATGAGCCACCCCCTGAATCTTGGCAACCATACACTTTTATTGTCATGTGACCATACATTTTGAAACCACCCATCATTTCGGCACATGGGAGGAGTGGAAGGCACCTATTTACTTTAAAAACTTTTTGGCTTGTAACATTTTAGCATAGCAGATGTAATGGATGTTACATCAAAGCAAATTTGTCCAGGTCTACATATATTTATGATGCATATTGGTGATTTAACAACATATAAAACCATGCAAATCATTTAGCTAAATATTAGCTTGAATTGTTAAGCTAGCTTGTTTTTTTTTTTTCCCAAAATGGCAGCTGTGGGGCAAAGTGAGCCAAATGATGTGGGGTAAATAGAGCCAGCGTTTTAACTTAACCCACCATAAGTCACTGAAGTTAATTTAAATCTCTGAAGTATAAACTTAAACTGGTATAATTTCAGTGTAATACTGCACAACTTTATCTTTGGTGTTCAACATATTATTTTAGAAATGCAAACAATTAAACACATTGAAATTTAATCAACTTAATTTGGTTGGTTTTACGTTGTTTAAGTTAGATTATTTGTAAAAGGCAGTTTGATTATTAAATTAGTTTTTAAAAGAGGTAAATTATCTTTACAATTTCACATGGGTTTGATTCAGATTCAGTTAGATGGTCAGTTTACATTTAGATGGTGCAACTTACCATTAACCTGGGGTAAATTTTTAATAAGAAGCCATATTTTTGTCATAAATGTATTCTGATCATTTAAAATGATAGGATACATCCTGAAATTACTTAAGATACTTTCATTGTACTTCTGCCTCATTTTCCCTTATCGTGAGGACCACATAAGTAAAAAAAAAATGACCACTTTCCCCTACATTCTAAATTTTTACAAGAAGTTTACAAGATGATGCTAATGTGGGACATAAAGACTTTTTGCTGAAAATTCCTGTCTATTGTTTGAGGCTTGCAAATTCCATACTCTGACATAATACTTTCTGGAAGAATTAACGTTTTCGTTTGTGGCTTGAACAAACCAGATGCATTCATAATTAGCTGAGGTGGTTTTAGTTATCAGATCGCTATGTGTCTCAAATGTGTCTTGGAGGGTTGGTCTTTTCCAAAAGCTAAAGCCAATCAGTAAAAATGCATGAAGTGTCTAAGTATAAATAGAACACTATGAATCTTGAGTTCATAATGAAAGTGCAATCAAAATGAAAGTTTCCCTTTAGACCTACACAAGTAGTTTACAAAATCACGTATCAGTCAGTCAGTCAGTGAGGATCATTATTTTATAGAGTCTGGCATATAGGAGCACCTAGTCAGCACAATAATGGCCATGTTAAAATACAGTTGGCCCTATTAAACCACCAACCATTAAACTGAAAGTTTATCAACTAATGACAGATATCTTTGCCTTCCAGCTCATTCTCTGCTCAGCAAAGTGCTTGACAAGTGTTCGAACTGGGTGTAGCATTACACCTATTTTCTGCTGGTGACGATTAGTTCACAGTTGTTGTGATGGCTAGTTGCAAACTCACTTCTGACACCGTTATGTGGGTGACTTTCCAAGTGACATCCAAACATTAATCCGTTTCCAAATTCTCTGTTAACTAAGCCTACAATGATTTTCACAGATGTATACGTTCTGTGTGTACACAGAGTTCTAATTTTATCCAAAAGTGTAGCAATAGTGTTTTGCTACCTTGTTCCTTGGTCTTAATCTTGACTTTCATGCCACAGGCACCTTAGTAAAAGGTCACAGAAACTTAGACGAATGCCAGTCCACTACTGCAGTGACGTCCCTGTGTAGGGATTAAGAGTGTGAAGTTCATGACATTTATAGCTGTTTTTGTGTAAACATGTTCAAATTTCAGATGATTGACATGAAGCTGTTAAAGTAGCCAAAGGCATACTTGTAGGCCTGGCTGTTGGACACACACATATTAAAGGAACACTCCACTTTTTTTGAAAATAGGCTCATTTTCCAACTCCCCTAAAGTTAAACAGTTGAGTTTTACCGTTTTCGAATCCATTCAGCCGATCTCCGGTTCTGACGGTACCACTTTTAGCATAGCTTAGCATAGTTCATTGAATCTGATTAGACCGTTAGCATCGCGCTTAAAAATGACCAAAGAGTTTTGATATTTTTCCTATTTAAAACTTGACTCTTCTGTAGTTAAATCGTGTACTAAGACCAACAGAAAATAAAAAGTTGTGATTTTCTAGGCTGATGTGGCTAGGAACTATACTCTCATTCCGGCATAATAATCAAGGAACTTTGCTGCCGTTCCATGGCTGCAGCAGTGCAATGATATTACGCAGCGCCCGTGAGCCCCTGCTTGCACAGGGAACGTGCCTTGCAACCATGGAGACGTTTGTGAGAGACGCTGCGTAATATCATTGCACTGCTGCAGCCATGATACGGCAGCAAAGTTCCTTGATTATTACGCCGGAATGAGAGTATAGTTCCTAGCCATATCAGCCTAGAAAATCACAACTTTTTATTTTCTGTTGGTCTTAGTACACGATTTAACTACAGAAGAGTCAAGTTTTAAATAGGAAAAATATCAAAACTCTTTGGTCATTTTTAAGCGCGATGCTAACGGTCTAATCAGATTCAATGAACTATGCTAAGCTATGCTAAAAGTGGTACCGCCAGAACCGGAGATCGGCTGAATGGATTCGAAAACGGTAAAACTCAACTGTTTAACTCTAGGGGAGTTGGAAAATGAGTCTATTTTCAAAAAAAGTGGAGTGTTCCTTTAATATCATATAGATGAATTTATTTAATTTGATGGCCAGCTTTATTCTTTAGTCATATATTCATTGTTGATGTCACATGTTTAAAGGGTTAGTTCAACCAAAAATGAGAATTCTGTCATTAATTACTCACCCTCATGACGTTCCAAACCCGTAAGACTTTCATTCATTTTTGGAACATGAAGATCTTTTTGATGAAATCTGTCCCTCCGTAGACAGCCCACGAAACTGAAACTTTGACACTTCAAAAAGTTCATAAAGAGATCTTAAAACTAATCAATATTTTCTGAAGAGACTCAATCACTTTGTATGATGAACAGAGTTAAATTAGGCTATTATTGACATGAACCTGCTTGACATACGAGATCAAACCTCATTGGTTCTTGAGGAAGCTCAAACGTGCTGCGTAACACAAGAATGAACTTCACTGGTTCTCGCACGTCCAGCAAACATGCTTGAGCTTCCATTTACCACAACTGATGTGTGAGATGATGAATGTTTATATGTGAATAAAAGCGTAAATTCAATCTGTTAAAGGGTTAGTTCACCCAAAAATGAAAATGATGCCATTAATGACTCACCCTCATGTGGTTCCAAACCCGTAAGACCTCCGTTCATCTTCAGAACACAGTTTAAGAGATTTTAGTCCGAGAGCTTTCTGTCCCTCCATTGAAAGTGTATGTACGGTAGACTGTCCATGTCCAGAAAGGTAATAAAAACATCATCAAAGTTGTCCATGTGACATCAGTGGGTTAGTTAGAAGTTTTTGAAGCATCGAAAATACATTTTGGTCCAAAAATAACAAAAACTACGACTTTATTCAGCATCAGCAGTTGGCATCCAGCTTATTGGTGCATTACCGCCCCCTTCTGCTCCGGACAGTGGTGCGAATAGGACATCCGCGACATGCACACTTACGCACCATTTCAAAAAATATAGCAATACCAAAATACAAACAATGTAGAATAGCTTGAAAACAGCGTGTGTCTCCCTCAGACTGTAAACGAAGCTCGGGCGCACCAGATAACACGTCAGCAGCTGTCCGGAGCAGAAGGGGGCGGTAATGCACCAATAAGCTGGATGCCAACCGCCGTAGAAAAAGAAGAAGCAGCATCACTGTGGATATACACAGACCTGGAAGAGAATACAATGCTGAATAAAGTCGTAGTTTTTGTTATTTTTGGACCAAAATATATTTTCGATGCTTCAAAAACTTCTAACTGACCCTCTGATGTCACATGGACTACTTTGATGATGTTTTTATTACCTTTCTGGACATGGACAGTATACCGTACATACACTTTCAATGGAGGGACAGAAAGCTCTCGGACTAAATCTAAAATATCTTAAACTGTGTTCTGAAGATGAACGGTGGTCTTACGGGTTTGGAACGACATGAGGGCGAGTCATTAATGACATCATTTTAATTTTTGGGTGAACTAACCCTTTAATCATATAAAGCGATCGAGTCTCTTCAGAAAATTTGGACTAAACTGCCCAATTCATATGGATTAGTTTTACAATTTCTTTATGAACTTTTTGAATTGTCAAAGTGGTAGTTGCATAGCTGTCAATGGAGGGACAAAAAGCTCTCAGATTTCATCAAAAAGATCTTAATTTGTGTTCCGAAGATGAACGAAAGACTTTTGGGTTTGGAACGGCATAAGTGTGAGTAAATTATGAGAGAATTTTCATTTTTGGGTGAACTAACTCTTTAAGGGTTTGAGCACTCTAAGTGGTCTTGAGCCGATATAATGGTTATATGTGAACACCCCAAATGAAAGACCCACCTAAAAAGACCCACAAACTAACCGTACTTAATGATTTGGTTTGAGTATGGTTCATTTATGGGTACATTTGTGGTCCACTATTAAGTACACGTACATTGTGAACACCAAAAGCACTGTTGTCAGTTGCAGCTCCCATTCTGATTCACTGAGTTTGGTGCTTTTGAGTAAGTACTATATATGGAACCACACTAACATTTAAGATTGTCTTCTTGAAGACCTAATCAATATGAAACCACATGGAACCATATCCTGCCAAATTATGACTGAAAAGAACTTTCTGTGTTTGTCTTCTGTATATTTACTATATTCAACATGTCCTTGCCAGAGCCAAAGATTCCATTCAAGAGGAAGCTGGAGGATGTTGAGGTGAAGGAAAAGGAAACGGCAACTCTGCAGTGTGAGGTACCGGTGTCGCACACAAAGGCTAGCTGGTTTATGGAGGAGACCCGTCTGGAGCAAAGCACCAAGTACCGCATGGATGCGGAGGGTACCCTGCGCCGCCTCACTATTCACAATGTCACCACCAACGATGATGCCGTCTATATCTGTGAGATGAAGGAAGGCAGTCGCACTGTGGCCGAACTTACAGTGCTGGGTAAAATCTTTGAGAGGAAGCCCATCATCACCATTCCAATATGGTTTATTTTGTTTGCTAGAATGATGATGAATTACGTTATGTCTTCATGTGATTTTTTTTCTGCATTTTCAGGCAACATCACTAAAAAGCTGCCGAGGAGGACAGTGGTGCCGGTTAGCGATACTGTGATCTTCTGTGTGGAACTGGAGCAGCCAGTAGATGATGCATACTGGACCAGGAATGGGGAGAAGCTGAAAGAGGACTCCCGAATTATTATCGCCCGCATTAACAGGCAGTACACACTGACCATTCGTGAATGTACCGCGGAGGACTCTGGTGAGGTGGCCTTCATCGCCAATGACTGTAAGACCTCCACCCGCTTCTCTGTCACAGGTGAATTTGTAATTCAGACCACAACCTTTTCAAAAGATTTTACAAGAGGTTTTCACGTCAAATTGTATGACACTGCAGCAACTATGTGGTGGTATTCAGGGCTTGGTGTTAACTTTTTTGCTCACCAGTCACTGTGGTTTTCCAAAGTTACTGACCACTCAGCATTTTCACTTGCCACAATTTTGGCACTGATACCATGGGGAAAAACTGCCATGTAGATATTTTTAATATTATCTCATAATTTAGCGGCAGGTATATTAGGCTGCTGTCACTTTAAGACCTGACGCACGGATCAATTATACTGTTACATGCGTTTTCTTTCTCAAATGTTTATGTTCACTTAAAATATAACTGTGTTTACGTGAATTCTCGCCAGCATTTTGACATTATTTTGTGTGTATTTGACTGTTTAAGCACAATAAGCAGCGAAAAACAACTCAGTTTAGTACTGAGAGGTGGCTTTATGTGTGCACACTTTGGTTGTGAGCACAAAATCTGTGTGAATGAGTAAAGTTATGCGCAGTATGCGCAATCCCACACCGAAATTCAAGCCCTGTAACACCAACAATATTCATCCGGAGCAAACAAAATGAGTGAGTGAGGGGAGGCGGGTTTTGTATGTCGCTGTCGGAGAGATGAGAGCGAAAAGGCATATTTATTTATGTTATGTTAATTTTAGTTATGAGAAAATGAGAATTTGAAGCGTTTCAGGTATTTCACTATTGATGTATCAAAAAAATCAATATTGTTGAAACTACATTGCACTTAGTTTTTTTTTTTTCAGTAGTCTTTTTAAAAGACTACAATTGAAAAATGTACACTATCGTTCAAAAGTTTGGGGTCAGTAAGAATTTTAATTTATTTTTGGGGGATAGAAATAAAATTAATCAATACTTTTATTCATTAAGGATGAGTTAAACTGATCAAAAGTTACAGTAAAGACAATTATAATGTTAGAAAATATTCTATTTTAAATAAATGCTGTTCTTTTGAACTTTCTATTCATCAAAGAATTTTGAAAAACAAACTGTTTTCAACATTGATAATAATAATGAATGTTTCTTGAGCATCAAATCATCATATTAGATTGGTTTGTGAAGGATCATGTTACACTGAAGACTGGAGTAATGATGCTGAAAATTCAGCTTTGATCACAGGAATAAATTACACTTTACTGTATATTGACATAGAAAACAGCCGTTTTAAATTGGAATAATATTTCACAATATTACTGTTTTTGTTTGTATTTTTAATCAAATAAATGCAGGCTTGGTGAGCAGAAGATACTTATTTTTTTATACAAACTTTTGAACGGTAGTGTATATATTACAAGCCACTGCTAAAATCCACCCGCATTTGGCGGGTTGACGGGTGTTAATGTCAAGCCCTGGTGGTATTCATTCTCTAATTCTTTGATGGAGTATGAGTGTAAACACTCAAAACAGTTCGACACAATTGCTTTTGACATTTACAGTAGAGAGATTCTTTTTCTTTAACCTTATTAACCATAATTTAAACTTTGACCTCAGCACCGAGGAAACACCCTCCAGATCCCCCAGTTGAGCCAACGGTGCGGGACAAAACAGATTCATCGATCACACTGTGCTGGTCTCCGCCGGACAGTGAACGGCCTGTGCCCATAAACGGCTACATCTTGGAGCGCAGGAAGGTTGGAGCCCAAACCTGGATTAAAGTCACTAGTACGACTGTGTCTAGCACTGAATATACCATCAGCGAAATCACAGAGGAGGCGAGCTATCAGTTCCGTATCTCAGCGGTCAATGATTTCGGTCAGAGTGCCTACTTGGAGGTTCCTGGAACATTTTATCTTGGTGAGAAAGGCTTTTTTGTTTGCTGTGGACATTCATAATATATAAAAAGTTATATAAATCAATATAAGTATATTGTAATTCGTTTGATCAGAGCCCACAGCATCAGTGAAGACAGGCCTGGTGAGCTGCAGTGCACATGCAGGCGAAGAAGCCACCTTCACCGTGGAGCTCTCAAGTGTTTGTTCTGGCTCCTGGACCATAAACGACCGAAAGATCCGCAGCGGATCTGAGTATCTGATCACACGCTCAAAGACCACACACACGCTGGTCATCAGGGAGGTGTCCATGGAGCTGAACGGGGCACAGGTGAAGTTTGTGGGTGGCGGATCTCAGAGCGTCTGCACACTTACTGTGAAAGGTAAGAAAGGAACAGTTTCTGAAAACTAAAGTACAATATCTTCAACAATGCTCCTGATTTTTTTTCTTGGTGTTCTTTAGCTGCACCTGCACGTTTCACCAGTAAGTCTTCTCAGGTTGAGGTATTTACTTTCAGCATGCACTCCTCTGCTCAGATGCACACGGAAGTGTCCGATTCAAGTGTCCAGGTGACAACATGCACGTTTTTTGTCTTGAAAAATCCAAACAAAATGTGTAAAATATAAATTACGTATATTAAGTTTTTTTATTTAATCTCTATTGGAGATCAAGTTGTTTTGTCCAGCCAGTGGCACAATTGACTGCATACAAAACAGACGCAATCTAAATATCTACAGTAATAAATGTGTGGACATGATGGGTAATAAGTATTTTTTTTCTTTTTGACAAATAACTTCATGTACTGCTGCTGCAGGTTGTTTGGATGAAGAATGGGAAGGAGCTGAGGATGGGTAAAAAATATGAAGCCACAAGTGTGGAGCGCAAACGCATACTGACAGTCCACAACGTGGACCATGAGGACGTGGGCATCTATGAATGCATGTGTGATGGCGATAAAATGTCTGTCCAACTTGCCCTTAAAGGTAAAACAAGCAATTTTTCTCTTCACTTACGGACCTTCAGTTAGTTTAAGTTTTTTTATAACCTCTAAATATATATTCAAGTGTAAAATAAAAATCTGTTATTATACAATTAATTTACATATCTGAAAATGGAAGAATTATGAATTGAGGTGCGTGGTGCTTGCAGTGTACTATCTGGGAATTTCCCAAGAGTTAAAATCAGTGCTGAATAGCCAGTGCATCCTATCCCAGCTTAGTACAGAGAGTTCTGGGTGGATAAATGGTGTAAGCGGTCAGTGTTGACAGCTAGGAACAGCTGGGATCAGGATACTCAACGGGAAGTGTTAAGAGGTGTGTGTCAGTTAACTCTCAATGCTCATCGTGCTCTCAATGCTATACATAAAACAATTTGGATAAAAAAATTGGCTAAACATGATTTTAGCTATATTGTTTGGCTAAAATAAAAATATATTTAATATATTTATTAACACTTGGAATTAATAATTATTGTATCCTATTCTAACTTTGATTCACAAAAAGCGAATAAAATTTCAGAATTATTTACAATTTTAATAACTATATTTTCTATTGAATTTTGGGAACATTTCAGGTAAATCTCAATATTGTGCTCTCAATATTTAAGACACTATATATATAAAACTATTGGGATACAAAATATGGCTAAACATGATTTTGGCTAAACTGTTTGGCTGAAAAAAATTATATTAAACTTAAAGCTGCAGTCTGTAAATTTTTGGTTACAAATGATCCAAAATCAATTTTTGAGCAAGTACATAACCAACCATTGTTCAAAACAATCTCCTTACCTTAGCCCGATTCACAACGGTAAGCTTGTAATAATGTTTTCTAATTCGAGTGGTACTGGTAGGTTTCCGCGGGAAATTCGAGCATGCCGCCGTTCATCTTTGCTTCATTAAGTCACATCTGTTTACATAAAGAAGGAGTCCCAGCTAGTAGGCTATATGGCATGTGAGAATGCTATAGGATCATTTATAGCCTTTTTTCACAGCAGCTGGAATAATTGTTAGATTTATTCACCATTGGTTGCTAGATTTATTGTAATGCTTTTTATTTTTTTTCTCAGTTAGTCAGAACAAAAGTGGCAGACATGTTACATACTTGTTCAGATGACATTCTCTGGTGAAAATTCTTATTTTGGTCATACTTCCAAAACTACAATCTGTAATTCAAAAGTACAGGATCCACTGGTACGGTGACTGACAGCCACACATTCTCCTCAAAACATTACATTCATCCACGCAGAGGAGCTGTGCCGATGCACAAAAACATGTAAAGATGATAATTCCGCTAATAACTGCAATTGCAGGTTTCAAACTGAGATGGCGACAAAGAGGCAAAACTTACGGACTGCAGCTTTAAGCAGTTTGTAGCAGAATAAACGCAATTATAAATGCAAATACCCTTACATAAAAAAACTTTTTTTTTCTTACTTAAGTTAATTAACTTTTTACAATATTTTACAAAAGAATTACATGTATTTTTTTTTTAAATAATTCATTTTTCACTGTATATGGTAACCAATTAACATGTATTTACAGTAGCATTTTTTTATTCTTTTTTCATTCAAATGACTATGATCAGTGCAAACTCATATTCAATGTATATGTTACTGATTTAGAGGTACTGTCAGTTCCAGACCGAATAAATGTAAATCAGGAAAGTTTCGGTTGTCACATCTGCGTGTCAGCACAAGACATCTGTTTCTTATGCCATGTTTGATGAGTCTTCTATAATCCATGTCATATTCCTAATTATGTTGAAATCACAGAGAGGTGCAGTATCTAATACTCCATTTTCCCCTAACAGAAGAACCAGCTAAGTTTGTTAACAAGCCAAGGGCTCAGCCCCAGGAGAGCGACGCTCTGGTGGGTGACGTGGTGTTGAAATGTGAGGTTGCTTCTCCTGGAACCGCTGTTGTGTGGAAGAAAGAACAGACAGAAATAACGGAGGACACGAGGACAACTTTTATCTCTCAGGGGACGCAAAGGAAGCTGGTCATCAGGGGTGCCAAACAGAGCGATGAAGGACACTACTCGTGTGAGACGGCAGAGGACAAAATGACATTCCTGGTCAAGATAAAAGGTAAGACTATGCGCTAATTAGTCTGAAACTAAAAATTTAAATGAGCAGGATTAATCAGACATGCCACAATACCTAATTAATGTCATAACTTTATGGTTTTTTGAACAGCGAAGCTAAACGCTAAATGCTCCTACAGCTAATAAATGATTTAATAAGTGAAATTAAAAGTTATACCAGCCTTGTATAAGTTATATTAAAGTTTAGCATGTCATTTATCATGCCAATGTCAGATCTTACTGAGGATGATGGTCCTTTGGAGGTACAGCTCTTTCTGAGAAGTATTATTTGCAGTAACCTTGAATACAAACAATTCTAAATTAGCTTCTGGGAAACAATCCTTCAGAGGTTGTTGAAATTTGCACAAAACATTTACTATTAGGCATTTTGGAGATGTTTGAGATCTTTTTACAGTCCAGAACTGCATTTGATGTTTCACTAAAAGAATAAATGTCCTTTTTAGAAACTCGGGCTGCTTTCTCCAACAAAGACTCTTATCAGAAAGAGGTGAAGGTTTCAACTTCCCAGAAGGCCACACTAAGCTGTGAAGTTTCAGATGCCAAAACTGAGGTGAAATGGTTCAAGGATGGCAAGCAGTTGAGCTCCAGTAAGACCGTCCACATGGAGTCAAAGGGCAAGATCCGTCAGCTGGTGCTGGAGAACGTGGAGAAGAAAGATGCTGGAGAATATACCTGTGAAGTTGGAAATGAAAAGCTGGTCTTTAAGATTCGGGTGGAAGGTAAGAACAACATGCCAGAGTTTTGTCTTGTTTTTTTTTTTTTTTTAAAGGTTACATTCACTCAAACACGACTGAAGCAAAGTTTACATAAAACTAAATGTAGTTTCTGATACTGTATTCCTAAATCTTGATTTCTGAACCAGACATTCAAGCCGCCTTCTCCAACAAGGACTCCTATCAGAAGGAAGTCAAAGTTTCAGCCTCCCAAAAAGCCACACTGAGCTGTGAGGTTTCTGACCTCAGGACTGAGGTGAAATGGTTCAAGGAAGGCAAGCAGTTGAGCTCCAGTAAGACCGTCCACATGGAGTCAAAGGGCAAGATCCGTCAGCTGGTGCTGGAGAACGTGGAGAAGAAGGATGCTGGAGAATATACCTGTGAAGTTGGGAATGAAAAGCTGGTCTTTAAGATTCGGGTGGAAGGTAAGAATGTGTTTTGGCTTGTTTTTGGTCATTTTCTTAAGGTTCCAATGACTTAACACTTGTCCATCAATTTAAAATAGTTACTCTGAGGTCCTTAGAGGACAAAAATGTCCATGTAAAAAAAACTGTCACAAAAATGTGAAGCTTTGCCAACAGAATGAAAGCCTATCAACAAAGACTGCATTATTTTATGGTTAAATGGCCCTGGGATTAAAAATTGCAGTTTTAATGGGTTTCAATGGGGACATTTTTATCCTTAAGGTCTTGAGTGTAACTATATTGTATACCTAGTGTAAAATAGATTTATTAAAGGAAATGGGGGTGCAATAGTAATATTCTAATAAAAATACACAGTTCGGCCAAAATGTATGCAGTTGGCGCCATCAACACAGCCAAAATTATTAAAAACAAAACAAAACTGAAAAAGTCAAATAAGGACACACAAGAGTTAATCAATCATGACCAAAGCAAAGTGTACATAAAACTGAAAGTAGTTTCTGATACTATATTCTAAACCAGACATTCAAGCCGCCTTCTCCAACAAGGATTCCTATCAGAAGGAAGTAAAAGTATCAGTTTCCCAAAAAGCCACACTGAGCTGTGAAGTTTCTGACCTCAAGACTGAGGTGAAATGGTTCAAGGATGGCAAGCAGTTGAGCTCCAGTAAGACCGTCCACATGGAGTCAAAGGGCAAGAGCCGTCAGCTGGTGCTGGAGAACGTGGAGAAGAAGGATGCTGGAGAATATACCTGTGAAGTTGGGACTGAGAAACTGCTCTTTAAGATTCAGGTTACAGGTATGGGAATGTCCTTGTGTTTGTCTATTGGCTTTCTGTTTCTATTTTTAGTTTTTCTTCTTTATGGAAGATACCAACATTACAAAAAGTCAACAAAGATTAAGAAAAGCATACTTTACATGTAACAAAAGATTTTGATATATGCCTTGCATCTGGTCAAAAAGCATGCCATGAGATTTCAGTAATGTGTCTTAATAAATACAACAATTTATGTACTTTTCTCTCTTTAACAAGAGGTACAATAATAGGCGGAAAAATCTGTTGCCCATTTCAGTCTGCAATGTAATTAGTTTTTTTGTGGAATGATTTGCGGTTTATGATGTAATTTATACATTTTCAAGTATCCAGTCCTTGCGGTATCTGTTGTTTATAATTTTGAGTGATATATAACTCAAAGAGTATATTGTCCAATGCCCAACCAGAAGTTCAAGCTGCCTTCTCCAACAAGGACTCCTATCAGAAGGAAGTCAAAGTTGCTGCTTCCCAAAAAGCCACACTGAGCTGTGAGGTTTCTGACCTCAGGACTGAGGTGAAATGGTTCAAGGAAGGCAAGCAGTTGAGCTCCAGTAAGACCGTCCACATGGAGTCAAAGGGCAAGATCCGTCAGCTGGTGCTGGAGAATGTGGAGAAGAAGGATGCTGGAGAATATACCTGTGAAGTTGGGAATGAGAAACTTGCTTTTAAGATTCAGGTGACAGGTATGGGAATGTCCTTGTGTTCGTCTATTGGCTCTCTGTTTCTATTTTAGTTTTTCTCGCTAATGAAAAAGAACAAAACTACAATAAAAAAAGTGAAGCTTGGCAAAAGCTAATTTTACATGTAGCAAAAAAGTTTAGAATGGGGAACAATTCTCACTTTTAACTAGTTGCTTATTAGTTTGCATATTGGCTGTTTATTAGTACTTATAAAGCACATATTAATGCTTTATTCTGCATGACCTTATTCTACATTCTTAATCCTACCCAATACCTAAACTTAAACAATACAACAACTACCTTACTAACTATTAATAAGCAGTAAATTAGGAGCTTATTGAGGCAAAATTATTAGTTAATAGTGAATATGTGTTTCCCATACTAAAGTGTTACCAAAGTTTCTCCTTGGTGAAAGAGACCATTGTTTGTAGATGTAGTAATATATGTAGTTTTTCTGTTCAAGAAATGGTAAATTTTAAAATTAAAAAGCAGTTTCTTGCTGAATTCAGTGCTACTAAATCGTCTGCAATGTAATTTGGATTTGTTTGCTTAAAATATAGACCACAATTTATAATATCTTCTGACTTTCTCAAACATCCAGCCCTTATAGTATCTGATGTCTATAACTTTAAGTGATATATTTACTCAAATAATTCTGTTTTATTACATTGGATACATGGTGTACTGTGCCTGCCCAACTAGACATCCAAGCTGCCTTCACCAACAAGGACTCCTATCAGAAGGAAGTCAAAGTATCAGTTTCCCAGAAAGCCACACTGAGCTGTGAGGTTTCTGACCTCAAGACTGAGGTAAAATGGTTCAAGGATGGCAAGCAGTTGAGCTCCAGTAAGACCGTCCACATGGAGTCAAAGGGCAAGAGCCGTCAGCTGGTGCTGGAGAACGTGGAGAAGAAAGATGCTGGAGAATATACCTGTGAAGTTGGAAATGAGAAACTTGCTTTTAAGATTCAGGTGACAGGTATGGAAAACATTTTGGACTGTTAATTTGGTCATCAGTGGTTGCTCTTGGCCACATGAAATGGTTTATTCACATTTTGCATTGATGAGTGAAATTAGTCTTAACAGTCTTCTTTAGGTTGTTTAAAAGCTGCTATGAAAATATTTCTTGACTATTGTCATGTTCAGTGTGATACTTTAGTATTGACTTTCTCTGTAAATAAGCAAACTAAACACTTTTAATGAAGTAAACCCTCTTTATACCCTCTCATTAGATCTCAAAACTGCCTTCACCAACAAAGACTCTTATCAGAAAGAAGTGAAAGTTTCAGCCTCCCAGAAAGCCACACTGAGCTGTGAGGTTTCTGACCTCAAGACTGAGGTGAAATGGTTCAAGGAAGGCAAGCAGTTGAGCTCCAGTAGGACCGTCCACATGGAGTCAAAGGGCAAGATCCGTCAGCTGGTGCTGGAGAACGTGGATAAGAAGGATGTTGGAGAATATACCTGTGAAGTTGGGAATGAGAAGCTGTTCTTTAAGATTCAACTGGAAGGTAAGACCTTCTAGGAACTAATGAGCAATCTTCTTCCAGAACATGGTCAAAATTTAGTAAATATTTCCTATTTTTTTCCTCAGATGTCACTACTAAATTCCAGAAGACATCTGTGACAAAAGAAACTGTGATGGTCGAGTCAACAGAGAAGGTTGTCTTAAAAACTGAGGTGATGTCAGAGAGTTGTAGTGTTAAGTGGTTCAGGGATGGAGTGGAACTAAAAGATGGATCAAAGTATGAGATGAAACAGGAAGGTCGCTCGCGTGTCCTAATCATTAAGTCCTCTGAATCCAAAGACAGTGGCACTTACTCCTGTCATACCGCTGATGACAAGATGGAGTTCAAGGTTCAGGTCAAAGGTAAACGCTAATCTGCAATTTCAAAGCAAAAAAGTTTTATTGCATGTTTAATTTTTTCAATGCAATTTTCTCTATGCTTATACATTACATTGCGCTATTGAAATACCAGATCTAACTGATTGCCTCAATTATTAACCCACAGAGGCACCTTTAAAATTTGTGGTGCCATTGCAGCCGGTATCTGCAGTACTAGAAAGCACCATGACCCTTTCCTGCGGCCTCAACAAAGCCACAAGTAATGTCCTCTGGAGGCATAATGGCAAAGAAATCAAACCGGGCGGCAGATTCAGCATCAGCACTGACAGCACCAACTGTATCTTGATTGTCTCTGCTGTGGTTAAGGAGGATGAAGGGGAGTACAGCTGCGAATGCAAAGATGACAAGACCACCACCAAAGTCACCACTAAAGGTAAGAACCATCAGTGTCATGTCTGAAAGTCATAAATTCTCATTAAATTAACCAATACAACTTAAAGGGTTAGTTCACCCAAAAATGAAAATTATCCCATTAGTTACCCTCAAGCCATCCTAGGTGTATATGACTTTCTTCTTTTAGCCAAACACAATTGGAGTTATATTAAAAAAATATCCTTGCTCTTCCAAGCTTTACTTGGATTTTGAAGCCCAAAAAGCACATCCATCCAACATAAAAGCAATCCACATGGTTAATAAAGGCCTTCTGAAGTGAAGCAATGTGTTTTTGTAAGAAAAATGTCCATATTTATAACTTTATAAACTATAATCACTAGATTCCGGCAACGGCCGTAAGCAAGTCGAGTTCCGACTGAAGAGTGAACTCTGACCCGACGCATGATGTAGGATGTAGGAGTAGCGTAAGCTTAGGTGAGAGTAGGCGCCTCTTGCGGTTCAAACAAATTGGGCTGGGCGACAAACTCAAGCCCTGAGCACCCACGGAAATGGTCAAGCACGGAAAAATACAGGATATTTTCTACTGATTTTAACCAATATAAAAAATCGATTGGATCTTTTAGACACAATCCCTGTTTTATAGTTTATTTAAAGGTGCCCTAGAATTAAAAATTGAATTTTCCTCAGCATAGTTAAACAACAAATAAACACCGTACTTACGCGATTAGACATACTGCATGATGAACACTTTGTAAAGATCCATTTTGAGGGTTATATTAGCTGTGTGAACTTTGTGTTTGCTGTTTAAGGCAAGCGCAAGCTCCATGGGTGGGGAGCGTGAGAATTTAAAGTAGCCGCAGCCTGAATCGGTGCATAGTTAATGATGCCCCAAAATCGGCAGTTAAAAAAATTAATTAAAAAAAATCTATGGGGTATTTTGAGCTGAAACTTCACAGACACAAACGTTCGATGGCACCTTTAAGGCCATTTCTACGGCGATATTTTAATGGCAAACGTCGAGTGAGCATCCAAGTGATGCGCGAGCACAAATGGCTATGCTCTCGATCAGATACATGTGCTCGCTCAAACTCAAACTCTTTCAGATATCAGCGAGAGCATGATTCGCGACAACACTCGTGAAAAAAATGTGCTTTTGGGTCGAAATTGTCATCTTGCTGCACAGATATAATGCAAATAAAACATCCAGTTTATGTTGATTTGAGTTAAATAAGAAGCGAACTGGCGCTGAAATTAGTTGTTTTTGAAATCATGCCGAGGAATGTTATGGCTCGTGTAAGTTAGTCTTCAGACATCTCTTGACTCTTCTTTCCAGGGAAATCACTAGCAAAATGCACACAAACATTTTGATATACAAACATTAATGAACTTCTTTTAACTTAAAGAGGAAAAAAACGAAATGAGGGCAGATTCGAACCACTGATAATTAGAGCACGGCTGGACCTCTGTTATATTTTTAATATAACTCCGATTGTATTTGGATGAAAGAAGAAAGTCATATACACCTAGGATGGCTTGAGGTTAAATTATGGGATAATTTCATTTTTGGGTGAACTATCCCTTTAAGATTGTTTTAATTGATACAGTAGATGTCCTTCATTATCATTTCTCTGAGATTTTAAATCTAATTTCTCACAGCCCCACGTCTGGTGAGGTTCACTACCAAGCTGAACAATGTTGTTGCAAATGAAGGCAAAGAAGCCATTTTCAAATGCTCTATCACACCAGCCGATGTGAGTGTCAGATGGCTGCGTAATGACGTTCCTATAACAGCTAGTCCCAAATTTAAGATCGCTCACGGAGGAAGCAGCCACTCCCTCACCATCACAGCCGTCACTCAGGCGGACGCAGGAGAGATCAGTATCGATGCAGAGGGGAAAGTGTGCAAAGCCACACTCCAAGTACAACGTAGGGATAACTGTTAAGCGTAAAACAACATATCGGCAGGCAAGCACATGTTTCTAAGTATAGACATATCCGTATCTTGCAGAGCTTCCTGTGACCTTCAAGAAGAAGCTTGCAGATGTGACTGTGCAGGAGCAGGACACAGTTCGGTTGGAAGTGGAGCTGAGTAAACCCTCATCAGATGTGAAGTGGATGAAGAATGGAGTGGTTTTACAGCAAGGAGGAAATCTGGAGATTCATGTGGATGGTGCCAAGCAGACTTTGGTCCTCAAGAGTGTGGCATATGCTGACAGAGGATATTACTCATGTGAAACCCTAGATGACAAGACCCAGGCCAAACTGACAGTAGAGAGTAGGGCTTCCTTTATTATGTTACTCTATCACAGTTACTCTTTCGATCATATTTTCATTCCTTTTATGTTTGCTATGATGACTCTATGTAGCCTTGTAGTTCATAAAATTTGACCATGAAAATCATTAACTGAAATGCACGGTCAATTATGCCTTCCTAAAAGCATTTCACTGTGGATTTCCATTGTTTTTATTTTTCAGTTAAGAAGATTCAGGTAGTAAAAGGCCTGAAAGAGATGAAAGTACAAGAAAAAGAGACTATCACTATGGAGGTGGAGCTCAGCAAGGCTGATGTAGAAGGATCCTGGAGCAAAGACGGAAAGAAACTGAAGGCAGGACCCAATGTCATCATTACAGCACTGGGCAACAAGCACAGTCTGACTATGTCCCAGCTGAAGATAAGTGATGGTGGAGCTATTACCTTTCAAGCTGAGGATGTCCATACGTCTGGAAAACTAATTGTTACAGGTGAGTTTGTATATTGGGGTCTTTAGGTTTAAGCTCACTTATAATTCTTGCCACACAAAGGGTGTAATTAAGTAATTTAAGGTTAATGCATCTTCCAATAATTAGGTTGTGCTCTTAAAGGGATAGTTCACCAAAAACATTTTTTTAAAAATTGTCATTATTTACTCAACATCAAGTTGTTCCAAACAAGAATTTCTTTCTTCTGCTGAACAAAAAAGAAGACATTTTGAAGAATGTTGGTAACTAAACATTTTCTACGTCCCAATTCGCCTACTTATACTACGCCCTAAAAGTATGTAATCTTTTTGTGAACAAAAAGTACTTACTTTGGAGTAAAAAGAGTAGACAAGCTTTGGGACATACTACACGTCATACAATTGTTATACGTCATACGTCTTTTCTCTCTGTCGCATCCTGTCACCGTAAACTGGCCTGTCAGTCATCTTACATCCTCCACATTTCATTTAGCCGTATCAGAGAGAAATGCAGCATGTTGATCTGCAGTCGCAGGTCTCTCATGTGGAGAACTGTCCTCATATTAATGCATAATGATGCATTTAAAAGTTAATGGCCAATTGGATCTTTATAAAAGTCCACATCGGTATTTGCAGATGAAAAATAACACAGATAACATTAAATAAATATTTTCCATCAGGTTGAACTGATTATTAGTCACTCAAACCTCTCAGCGTCAATCGCGCATATCCGCCATGTTTTGTAGTTTTTTAACACTTTTTACTCATGTTTGTAGTTCTGAACTGAATCCTCGTCCAACGCGCAATGGGTTGTGGGCAATATTACCCTTTATAGTGTGCACAGATCCACACTTCGAAAATCTACCGGAAATAGTAGACCATCCGGGGACTTTTGGCACACTCTTTTCAACATACTATGCTTTGGGACACACTTATTTTAATCTCACATACTATTTAGGATGAATAGTACGGACATTGGGACGCAGGGATTGACTGATGGGCTCCATTGATAGTATTTTTTTTCTATACTATGGAAGTCAGTGTTCCCAGCAACTGTTTGATTACCCATATTCTTCAAAAAATCTCCTTTTTGAGTTCAGCAGAAGAAACAAATTCTGGTTTGGAACAACTTGAGGGTGAGTAAATGATGAGAGAATTTTCATTTTTGGGTGAACTATCCCTTTAAGTTTTCATCGAGTCACAAGATTCAGTAAGATATTTGGCATTTACATGAGATTATAAAAAGTTTAGTACCTGTAGAAACTGCATACCCAATATTTTAAGTATATCCCACAAATAAAAACTAAATTAATTTCCACATTTTATCTTGTTTACCCACTAAGTTCTTATATTGTGTCCTTGAGCATGAATAACTTTTTGCAGTCACTTATTGGAGGTGTAGTAAGGTGTATTTGAAAACTTATGAACAGAACCATAACTTAAACATCAATGTTAAAATCCAGAATGATTGTAACCATAATTAATGGTGTTGTGTCCACAGAGCCGGCTGTGAAGATCCTCAAACCTCTACGG
Source organism: Chanodichthys erythropterus (assembly GCF_024489055.1). Lineage (NCBI taxonomy): Eukaryota > Metazoa > Chordata > Actinopteri > Cypriniformes > Xenocyprididae > Chanodichthys > Chanodichthys erythropterus. The sequence continues at coordinate 17,183,442 of NC_090243.1, read as the reverse complement.
GATATCAGTTCTCCTGAAAAGGAGAAAGTCACTTTTGAATGTGAAGTGTCACGAGCAAATGCTGATGTCAAATGGTTTAAGGTATTAGTAATTTGATTTATAATGGTTTAAAAAAAATTGTGTAGCCACATATGATTGAAATATAAATTTGTTTGAAAACAGAACAAGTAAAAGAAAATGTTGATGTAGTTGTGTTATTATTGCAGGATGATGAGGAACTGAAGCCAGGAAGGAAATTTGGCATTCAATCCCAGGCCAACAAGCGCACCCTCCTTATCCACAAGTGTGCATTTGAGGACCAGGGCCAGTATACATGTAAAACAACAGATGACAATACTTCAGCCAAGCTCACTGTTCATGGTAAAGATCAACGAATTCTGAGTGGGAGATTTAGGGTGTGTTCACACTTGTAGTTTGGTTCGCCTGGTTCATTTTAGTCCTGGTCCGCTTAGCATTCACACTGGCATTTTTAACACCGAACCTAAAGATACCGAACCAAAAGGCATAGGGATATGTTCACACTTACTGAAAATCCACACTTATTCAAATGAACCGCACTAACAGAGCAAATACACCAGGGTACGTTTTAATCGAACCAAACATGCCAAGTGTGAATACACCATCAATTACTACTGAACTCAAACATTTTGTAGTGTCACATGAATAAATGATTGTATTTGAATTCTTGCAGCCCGAGAAATTAAAATAGTGAAGCCACTGCAGGACATGGAGGTGACAGAGAAGGAGAGCGCAACGTTTGTTTGTGAGGTGTCTCACGATGAGGTAGAGGGTCAGTGGCACAAAGGTGATGCCAAACTCAAAGCCGGAGACAACATCAAGATGAGGCAGGAGGGTGAGTTGAACTGAATAGACTAAGATCAAATAAACAATAAATTCAGTTCCAATAGGGACAGATCAATAACTCTCAAACTCATTTAAAACTTTCTCTCTCAGGAAGGATATACGTACTACTCTTCAAATCTGTAAAGGCTGAGGATGCTGGAGAAATTAAGTTCATTGCTGAGAAGGCCTCTTCAACCGCTAAACTGAAGGTTAAAGGTTCGTGGTCAATTGTCTATAATATCTGCATGCATTTTGCATTTAGTGTAAAGACTAATGAACTACAACCTGGGATGTGTAGAGTTTCTACAGTTGTCTAACAAATAGTTAAAACAAATGTAGACCCCCTAAGTTCCCTTATAATCATTACAGAACTGCCTGTCAGATTTGTGAAGAAACTGAGAGACAAAATCGCCATGTATAAACACCGCGCATACTTAGAGTGTCAGGTGTCACGGGCCAGCGCTAAAGTCACATGGTACAAGAACAAGTCGGAGCTCAGACCCAGCAAGAAGCATGAGATCACCAGTGAGGATATCTACAGGAAGCTCACCATTATCGACGTGGACTCTGATGATGAAGACACATACATGTGTGACGCCATTGATGATAAGACTTCATGTCAGCTACTTGTAGAGGGTAAAAAAACCTTTTCAGTTATGCTATCAGCAAAAAATATAGCTAAAATTAGGATGAAAGCAAGCAGAATTCATGAAGCACAACTACACACTCTTAAAGAAGAAAACAAAAGGGTGGACATAATGTAATTGCATGTTGTTAATGATTTGATAACAGTTTGTAGATCAGTTTTAATTGATCTGCAACAGACAAGTATGAGCTTTGTATGTGATTTTAACCATATTTAAAAATCTTATTTATCTCATTAATTTGCCCTTTCTTAACAGGGACAAATTAATGTTTGCTTACAGTTTAAAGTTCTGTGTAAATTTAGCTTAAATGCATTTTGTTTTATTAAGTTTGACTTTTCCAAAGTCTAATGTGTTTTTAAAGATTTTACTACATAAACTGTTTTATGTAGCACATTTCTGACAGCACTATATTGTATCATCACAACTTTCAGAGCAAGCTATCAGTATAGTACGGGAGTTGAGTTCTGTGGAGGTGACCGAGCCATTTGCTGCTCACTTTGAGGTGGAAGTCAGTGTGGAGACAGTCAAGCCAGTGAAATGGATGCTGAATGGGGAACAGCTGAAGGAGAGCACGGATATCGAGATGGAGAAAGAGGGAACCATGCACCGCCTCACTTTTAAGAAGACCAAGGCCTCCATGTCAGGCCCGGTACAGTTCACAGCTGGAAAGAGCAAATCAACAGCCGATCTGAAAGTGAAAGGTTAGGGACTTGGTTTAACCAAAATTTGCAAAATAGCCTCTCCAAAATTAATCTAGTGTAATAATTCCAAATGAATAGTTTTTGATAATGATGGATGATGAAATTGCTACAGAAATTTTAGCAACTGTAGAATTTAATTTGCTACAATAATGCTTAGGCTGAGTCCTTTGAAATACTTTAAAAGAGTATTTTGTTCTGTTTATGTTTACAACAGATTAAATGTAATGTAAAATCGAGGCTTGACACTAACTTTTTTGCTCACTAGCCACTATGGCTAGTGGTTTTCCAAAGTTACTAGCCACTCAGCATTTTCACTGGCCACATATTTGACATCGATACCATGGGGAAAAACTGGTATATTAGGCTGCTGTCACTTTAAGACCTGATGCGCGGACCCATTATTCTGTTACACATGCGTTTAACGTGTTTACATGAATACTCACCATTTTGATATTATTTTCTGTGTATTTGACTGTTTAAGCACAATAAGCAGCGAAAAATAACTCAGTTTAGTACTGAGAGGTGGCTTTATGTGTGCGCACTTTGGGTATGAGCACAAAATCTGTGTAAAATTATGCAATACTCGCAATCCCGCACCAAAATTCAAGCCCTGTAACACCAACAATATTCATCAGGAGCAAATGAAACGAGTTAGTAAGGGAGGCAGGTCTGTGTGTCAAATCGCGGTCAGAGAGATGAGAGAGTGAAAAAGCGCAGCTGGTATCGTCTATCTATTCTGCAGAAAATGATTATTGGAAACGATTCAGATATTTCAGTATCAATATGAAAAATCGAGATTTTTGACAACACTACACTGCACTGAGTTTATTATTTCAGACTACAATTGAAAAATGTATATATTATATAAAGTATAAATTTCAACCCACTAAAGTGGCTAGTAGGAGTGACTGCATTACACGCCACTGCTGAAATCCACCCACATTTGGCAGGTTGACGGGTGTTAATGTCAAACCTTGTGTAGGACATAGTAGTTTTGTGAACTTTTGTGTTTATGTTTTCAAAGTCACTTTTCATATCACCTCATAGAGCGTCCCATTGAAGTCCTTGAGCCTCTCAAGGATGTGTCAGCGAAGGAGAAGACTTCCACCACACTGTGCTGCAAGTTCTCTGCCCCACCAAAAGAAGTGCAGTGGTTTAAGGGTCAAACTGCTTTGGAGGCTTCTACCAAGTACAGCATGAAGCAAAAGGACGCCAACGTGCAGCTGATTATACAAGCTTTGAGTGCAGAGGACTCTGGAGAGTATCGCTGTCAGGTCGGGGTCTGTGAGAGCAAAGCCATTCTCAAAGTAGAAGGTAAAGTCATAAAGAAGGCATTCGAAGCATGTTGTTTCAAATTGCATTACCTTTATACATCCAGCCTGTTAGGGTTAGGGCTGCTTGTCCTACACAAAAAAGGCATTATATAGGTGCTTTTGGTGCCACTCTGATAATGCTCTTTTTATTTTTCTTAACATACATAGTGCGTAAAATCCAGATCACCAAACATCTGAAAGATGTGGAGGTGGATGAAGATGGTGATGCTGTATTCACCTGTGAGGTTAACTATGCAGATGAAGAAGTCCAATGGACGCTCAATGACAAGCTGCTTTTCAACAATGAAGTCAATGCCATCACCCATGTGGACAAGACCCACACCCTCACTCTCAAGAACCTTGCACCTGAGGATGGTGGGAAGGTGTCATTCAGTATTAGGGATGTAAAAGAAACAGTATGCCTGAAGGTCAAAGGTGAGGTCATATGACAATTGCTGTGTCTGAAACCGCTCCCTGTCCACTATATCGGGTGTTGGCCATTTTGTAGTGGTGTCTGAATTCTGAGTGAACGACTTCATTCCTTACATTAGTTCACTACTTTATACCCACAATCCACTCTGATTTTGAGTTTCTGATTTTGTCCCAGAGAGGACTGAGAGAGTGCATGAAAGAGCGGGAGCTAGCGAGTTCAAACAAGAGATTACTTTACAGCTTTCTTATTTCTGATTTAACATTTATTTCATGCTAGTTCTAGATTTTGGTTTAATGCACTTTTTTGTTTATTGACATCCAGAAAAGAAAGCTGTCTTCCTGAAGTTGCTAGATGATGTAGTTGCAGAGGAGAAGGGCACAGTTACCCTTAAGTGTGAAGCCTCAAAGCCCAGAGTGGCCCCTGTGTGGCGCAAAGATGGTACAGTCTTGTCGGCAGGCAAAAAGTATGAGCTACTCCATGATGGTAAGTCCTTGGGACTGACTATCCATGATGTCATGCAAGCTGACGCCGGGGAGTACAGCTGTGATCTTGGCACAGACCTCTCCAAGTCCAAGGTCACTGTTAGAGGTATGTCAACAAACTATGGTATTACTGTTGTGCTACAGTGACACTGTAGTGTGATTTGTTGTGGTTTTTACATATATGTTTTTATGAAAACAAGATGAAGATAAAGTTATTGGTGTTTTTCCAATAATGCCTTTGTTGTTGACCCCCAGATATCCACATCGGGATCACCAAGCGGCTTAAGTCGATAGAGGCCAAAGCAGGTGAAAACTGCACATTTGAGTGTATCTTGTCCCGGGAAAGCTCAGAGAAGTGCTCCTGGAGCCTAAAAGGCCAACCTGTCACTGATGGAGGCCGTTTCCAGATAAGCAGCAAAGGGCGCAAATATACCTTAACAATCAAATCAGTCTCAGCTTCTGATTCTGGTGAGGTGGTCTTCACTCTCAAAGATTTGAGCTCGAAGGCAACACTTTCTATTGAGGGTAAGTAAGCAGGGTGTGCAATAAAAGCACGAGCAATGAATTTTAAAAAAGGTTTAACACAAGTCTGGTTTTGCTTAATCAAGGCGTATCTTATTTTGGGGGGTAGGTGAAGCTCCTACCATATCTAAAGAGCTTCAGGGTGTTACTGCCAAAATTGGTGAAGATGCCACATTCTCCTGTGAGCTTTCTCAACCTGGACTGGAAGTGAAGTGGTCCAAGGATGGCAAGTCTATCAGAAAGAGCCAAAAATATGAAATCAGTCAGGAGCAGATGCTCATAAAGCTGACTATCCGCAACGTCACTGATAAAGACTCTGGAGAATACAGCTGTGAGGTCACCGGTGGTCCAACCTCCAAGGCTAAACTGGAGATCAAAGGCAAGGTTTTTAAAAATGGTGGTTTGTCATCATTTCTTTGAGTATGGAATTGTGGAAATCCCATACCCCTAAAGAGGAGATATATTTACCTTAGTGTTTCATCCCCTCTGTAGAACTGGCCAACAAATTCATTCGTGAGCTAAAGGATGCCACTGCAGAAGAGAATAGTGCCATTTCCTTTGAATGTGAAACCGCCCAACCTGCCGGTAAAGTCACCTGGCTGAAAGGAACAAAGGAGATCAAGGCTGGAGGAAGGTATGAGCTGACGCAGCGGGGAACCATCCTCATCCTCAATGTGAAGGATCTGGAGAAGAGTGACAGCGAGGTATACACCTGTGACATTGGCTCTACAAAGAGTACAGCCAAATTGACAGTGAAAGGTAAGAACCTTGGTATTTATTGCAGTTTATTATATAAGCTATTATATAGCTTTTATATTAAGCTATTATATAGCTTGAAAATAATGCCTTGAAGGCTGAGAATCTTATATTGTAGATGCATAGATTCCAGAAGCTAACAGTTTAGGTTGCTTTTTAGCAACTCTTTATTAAATAATTCCTCTCTAACAAAGGAAAATATCTAATATAGTTGGTTAAGTAAAGTTTTCGTTGAATATGAACGCGAAAGTCAGACTGAGGTAAGTTTAAAAAATGTAGGAAGGCAAGCCTTTAACTCTTAGTAAGGTAAATCTTTGAAAATATTTCTGGTAAGTACAGATTGATTTTTATCTGGGTTTAAGACAGCATACGTATGTGTTGTAAAGTTACTTATTTGTGCTTCTCATTACAACAATTGACGTGATAGAATATATTTGTGCTTTTTTTTGTTGCCCACACCTTGTACCATGGCATCTGCATGTGTATGATAATGTACCATTAGAAACCTTGACTTATTTATCTTAAGTTTTTATAAAGAAGCCATTGTGATTTCCAGTTGATGTCTGTCAGCTCTGTCAAATTTTAGAAATGGCACATCTGCATTTGTGTTTTGTGTTGGTTTCTGAGGTTCAGTCTTGTCTGGACTTTGTATATATATAATATACTTTGTGTTCAATTAGTCCTGGTACAGTGGATGTATTGGAATTTTTTTTTTTTTTATTATTTGTTTTATTTCTGTGATTATAGACCACCAAGAATGACAAGAATGATGTAAAGATATTATACACTAATAGCCTAATCACATTCTGATACAAAATAACACAGAACATAAGCTTATCTTCACTTCATTGTCATTCCGTCTTCATCTCATCCCAGTGATCCATCTTGGCTTTTGTGTGTTAAAACTATGAAGAATTTTAATTATATGATGGTTGTTCGTTCTCCAGTGGTGCCTGCCAGGTTCAAGGGGCAGATGAAGAACCAGCAGGTTACCGAAGGCGGGAAAGTCTTACTTTCCTGCGAGCTCTCAAAACCTGGCTGCCAAGTGCAATGGAAGAAGGGAACTAAAAGTCTGAAACATGGGGGAAGATATCAGATAATACAGAGGGACACCATGTTTGAGTTACAGATTTCAGACTTAGTGGCTGAGGACAGTGGAGAATATTCCTGTGAATGTGGAAACGAGAAAACAACAGCAAATGTTGTTGTCAATGGTATGGATAAAAGCTCATTCATTTATATGAATCTCATTTATTGCTTAACATTTTTATTTTAGTGCTCAGATGCAAGCAATACACTGAAATGCCAACGCATATGTTGTCAAGAAAGAGTTTAAATTCACTTTTGATTTGTCACACATACTCTTCAGCATTACCAGTGGTCTTCAAGCATGAGCTAAAGAGCCAAGAGTGTGAAGAAGGAGACAGCGTTACTCTTCATTGTGAACTCTCAAAACCTGGAGTTCCAGTTGTTTGGAAGAAAGGAACGCAAGTGCTCCATTCTGGGGAAAAGTACCTCATCAAGCAAGATGCAGCTACTTTAGAGTTGAAGATTGTTGACCTCAAACCTGAAGATGCTGGACAATACACATGTTTGTGTGGGGACAAAAAAACTACAGCAAACATTAAAATCAAGGGTATGAAATCCATTCAGTCTTATAATTGTGAATGTCTGCTTTTTCCATGTTCACTCTTTACTAAGTAAAATATTCTTTATTTTATATTTTTTTACCTTTACTGTTAGTTGCCTGAAGGGAACTTTTATAGCTTTAGTAGGTTAACTTTACTAATACAAAAATCTGCAAATCTTGTCTTGTATGTTTAGTACAAGATGTTTAGTGTTTTGTGATTTTGTGAATGTTCTGTCTTATCTTGTCTCTTGTTGTCTTTGTGGAGGTTTTTAAAGGCTTTTTCATGATTTGCTTTTAAATTTTGTCCAGAGAACACTATACTAACAAACTATTGAAACACTAATTGCTTCTTAGCATTACCACTGATCTTCAAACGAGAACTACAGAACCAGGAGTGTCAAGAGATGGACAGTGTTACTCTTCAATGTGAGCTTTCCAAACCAGGAGTGCCTGTGGTTTGGAGGAAAGGAACTCAGGTGATCCATTCTGGAGAGAAATACCACATCAAGCAAGTTGGGTCTACTTTTGAGCTGAAGATCACCAATGTCAAACCTGAAGATGCTGGAGTCTATAGTTGTGATTGTGGGTTTAACAAGACCTCATCTACCATTACCGTCAATGGTAGGAATGATGTACTGAATTACACCTGTTTTATATTCTATGCACTTTTTTTGAATAGTCATTGTGGATAGTATTACGTTAACACAATCCTCCACTGTGCCAATTTTGTTTTGTTCAATTGGTTGGGCTTTTTGAACTTACAACTCGAAAACATATTAATTTGTCAAGAATGGAAAGATTTCTCTTCAATCCAGTTCTTTAATATTGTTTGTGTAACATGGTTCCAACATTTTTTCATGGTTCCTTAGCATTACCAGTGGTCTTCACACATGAGCTACAGAACCTAGAGTGTGATGAAGGAAGTAGTGTTACCCTGTCTTGCGAGCTTTCCAAACCTGGCATCTCTGTGCAGTGGAAAAAAGGAAGCTGTGTTATCCAGTCTGGAGGAAAGTACACCATCAGGCAGATTGCCTCGAAGGTGGAGCTGAAGATCACTGATCTCAAACGTGAAGATGAAGGAGACTACACATGTGTATGTGGAGACAAGACAACCACAGCCAATATGAAGATCAAGGGTATGAATCGTTCTTATTCTTTATGCTAGTTTTTAACCATTCTTTCCTATGTGCACTATTCTGACAAACAACCTTTTTGGAAAAAAACAGGGTTACACATTTGAATATGTTTGTTTGTTTGGTGTTGGCTGTTGCATTTGTTACGTTTTTGTTAGGTGTTCACTGATATCCTACAGTAGACTTGAAATGCCAAAAAATGCAATTCTTCATTTCAAGTGTGTCGAACAAAATTACACTTTTGAAGATGACATGCGAAAGCAGAAAACCATAACTGAAGATGTTGTTAATGGGGAACAGAATAATTTCTTAAATTATTAAATGTAACTTTTAAATAATTTGTTATATCCTGCTGTCGCTCCACCTGCTGTGCAGTAATGCCATAGTCTGACAGACATCTGTTTTGGTATTGCCTCAAACTTTTCTTCTTTGTGGTCTGCTTCTTCTAGTTTGGAGTCTCTACAGTTTAGTGCAGTTTATTTGTGGAACAGAGATATATATTTAAGGCTTCAGCTTTAGTCTGACTTGAGTCACAATTGTGTCTTTGCTTTGTTTTCTTGGTCAGCAGCTTGAATCCTTCTTGTTTGGACATGCTAAGATGTCTGGAATCAGTCAGTTTTTGCATGAATGCATGAAGGATTCCAGGACATCTGCTTGTTCTGTATTTGCCATAATTGTCTGACACGGCTGACATGGGCGTTGCCATTTGTGTTGTAAGATCTTTATTGTTTTAGCCAAAGGCTGCAGTTTACATGGATATATCTTTTGCCACAGCTCTAAAGTTCCTCAGTTCTACTGCTGCCCCTGAAACAATCTTCCAGAAACAGAAAGAGAAACATGCAGAGCTCAGTGGTATGAAACTTTTATGAAACCTTTATGTCCAAATGAAAATGTGAATCCCAGTCAAAATGTTCAGTGATGCATTCTTGTGATTGGAAAGGGCATGTGGCCAAGCATTTGCTTTTGCATTATGACCGCATTTTTATTTGAATCTTTTGTTGTGGTGTCTTTATTTTGATGATAATCATTACATTTAAACCTCTTGCCTGTACATTATTGCTCTTTTGGATATTCTGGTTAAGCAACAGAGACTTTTTTGGACAGTTTCCAGAACTAATGCTCCTACATTTACTACCAAACAATCTTGAGCAAAGTAGCTACTCCTGTCTTATGTTTTAAATAAGTTATTATTTCTATAAGGAAAATGTACTAACATGATTTTGTTGACTTTTTATTTCCATTTTTTTGTCTCACTTGGAAATTGGTAGCCAAATATTTAATTTACATGATTTACTCTAGAGTGTTATTTGTTTCCCACATTGTACTTGCTGATGTCAGAGGTGAAGAGGACAGGAGTGGATGATGGTTTTAAGGAAACGATTACTAGCTTGCATCACATGATATATCTTTGTTAGTCTACTTTGTTTAGTGGAAGTAGCTGGTTTGGGAACAGCATTACTGATGCTTTGCTACCAAATGTGATGGTCAGTTCCACAACCTTGTATATCTAGAATATGAAACATAAGTTGTGTCCTCTTGCTTTGATTTTTCAGAATTAATTCCACAAGTCAAGACTGTTTGTGGCATTATAATTTAAATGTGTCTGGAGGTGTTGGTCTTTTTTTGGTGAACTTGTTTTTAATTGCATCCTCCAACTGCAGCCTGTGGGATTATTCGGTTAGGATCCATACACTCTGCTATTTGTCTGAGTATTATTCTGTTAAAGAGTGTTATTTACTTTTGCAGGCTGGTCTTTCATGATTTTTCATTTAAAATCTACTGTTTAATTTGCATCTCTAGACCATGTGTAGCTGAGCAGTGTTTCTTTTTAGATAGTCTTACATTTTTAAATGTTAAATATATATATAAATGATTTCAGCTGTAAAATTAGAAGTACTCAATAAGTGCTTACCTCAACAGCTCGTCCAGTTCAGTTTACACAAGAACTGCTAAACCAAGCGTGTGATGAAGATGGCAGTGTTACTCTGCACTGTGAACTCTCAAAACCTGGAGTGCCTGTGGTTTGGAGGAAAGGAACACAGGTGATCCACTCTGGAGGGAAGTACCTCATGAAACAAGTTGGCGCTACTGTTGAGTTGAAGATCATTGATGTTAAACCTGAAGATGCTGGAAACTTTACTTGTGATTGTGGAGACAGCATCACCACTGCTAACATCAAAGTCAATGGTAGGACTGGGCTTTTATTTGAACCCCCTTTTCAACAATGAAGAAACATCTTGTTTTCTGATCTACAAAGCTGCTCTTAAATAATGTCTTCATTTATGGTAGGGTAGGGTGGAGTGCTGTGTATTGGCTAGTCTAGTGTAATAAGTTGTTTGCCTAGTTTATAGGTTTCTCATTTACTTTGTGGTGGCTGTTTTCAGAAGATCTATAAGTGAAAAGGATTGATGGAAAGTGTAAATTAATCTCACAAGTTCCTGTTTCTGGTTCAACAACTTTGTCTGATTCCTCAGCATTACCAGTGGTCTTCAAGCGTGAGCTACAGAACCAAGAGGTTCAAGAGGGGGACAGTGTTACTTTGCACTGTGAACTCTCAAAACCTGGAGTGCCTGTAATTTGGAGGAAAGGAACACAGGTGATCCACTCTGGAGGGAAGTACCTCATGAAACAAGTTGGCGCTACTGTTGAGTTGAAGATCACTGATGTTAAACCTGAAGATGCTGGAAACTATACTTGTGATTGTGGAGACAGCATCACCACTGCTAACATCAAAGTCAATGGTAGGACTGGGCTTTTATTTGAACCCCCTTTTCAACAATGAAGAAACATCTTGTTTTCTGATCTACAAAGCTGCTCTTAAATAATGTCTTCATTTATGGTAGGGTAGGGTGGAGTGCTGTGTATTGGCTAGTCTAGTGTAATAAGTTGTTTTTCTAGTTAATAGTTTTCCATTTAGCATCATAATGTTTTTGTTAAAAACATTCCAAAGTGTTAAAAACTTTAAGTTATTGCAGAAGAATGTTTTACATCTATCAGTGAAAGGATTGTTTGATGAAAAGTGTAAATTCATCTCAGAAGATCCTGTTCCTGGTTCAACAACTTTGCCTGATTCCTCAGCATTACCAGTGGTCTTCAAGCGTGAGCTACAGAATCAAGAGATTCAAGAGGGGGACAGTGTTACTTTGCACTGTGAACTCTCAAAACCTGGAGTGCCTGTTGTTTGGAGGAAAGGAACACAGCTGATTAATTCTGGGGGGAAGTACCTCATCAAGCAAGTTGGCTGTACTTTTGAGCTGAAGATCACTGATGTCCAACCTGAAGACGCTGGAGATTATGTTTGTGATTGTGGAGATAACATCAGCACTGCTATCATCAAAGTCAATGGTAGGACTGAGCTTTTATTTGAACCCTCTTCAACAATGAAGAAGCTTCCTGTTTTCTGATCAACAAAGTTGCTCTTAAATAATGTCTTCATTTATGGTAGGGTAGGGTAAAGTGCTGTGTATTGGCTTGTCTAGTGTAATAAGTTGTTTGCCTAGTTTATAGGTTTCTCATTTACTTTGTGGTGGCTGTTTTCAGAAGATCTATAAGTGAAAAGGATTGATGGAAAGTGTAAATTAATCTCACAAGTTCCTGTTTCTGGTTCAACAACTTTGTCTGATTCCTCAGCATTACCAGTGGTCTTCAAGCGTGAGCTACAGAACCAAGAGGTTCAAGAGGGGGACAGTGTTACTTTGCACTGTGAACTCTCAAAACCTGGAGTGCCTGTAATTTGGAGGAAAGGAACACAGGTGATCCACTCTGGAGGGAAGTACCTCATGAAACAAGTTGGCGCTACTGTTGAGTTGAAGATCACTGATGTTAAACCTGAAGATGCTGGAAACTATGCTTGTGATTGTGGAGACAGCATCACCACTGCTAAAATCAAAGTCAATGGTAGGACTGGGCTTTTATTTGAACTGCCTTTTCAACAATGAAGAAACATCTTGTTTTCTGATCTACAAAGCTGCTCTTAAATAATGTCTTAATTTATGGTAGGGTAGGGTGGAGTGCTGTGTATTGGCTAGTCTAATGTAAAAAGTTGTTTGTCTAGTTAATAGTTTACCATTTAGCATCATAATGTTTTTGTTAAAAACATTACAAATTGGTAAAAACTTTAAATTATTGCAGAAGAATGTTTTACATCTATCAGTTAAAGGATTGTTTGATGAAAAGTGTAAATTAATCTCAGAAGTTCCTGTCTCTGGTTCAACAACTTTGTCTGATTCCTCAGCATTACCAGTGGTCTTCAAGCATGAGCTACAGAACCAAGAGGTTCAAGAGGGGGACAGTGTTACTTTGCACTGTGAACTCTCAAAACCTGGAGTGCCTGTGGTTTGGAGGAAAGGAACACAGGTGATTAATTCTGGGGGGAAGTACCTCATCAAGCAAGTTGGCTGTACTTTTGAGCTGAAGATCACTGATGTCCAACCTGAAGACGCTGGAGATTATGTTTGTGATTGTGGAGACAACATCATCAATGCTAACATCAAAGTCAATGGTAGGACTGAGCTTTTATTTGAACCCTCTTCAACAATGAAGAAGCTTCCTGTTTTCTGATCAACAAAGTTGCTCTTAAATAATGTCTTCATTTATGGTAGGGTAGGGTAAAGTGCTGTGTATTGGCTTGTCTAGTGTAATAAGTTGTTTGCCTAGTTTATAGGTTTCTCATTTACTTTGTGGTGGCTGTTTTCAGAAGATCTATAAGTGAAAAGGATTGATGGAAAGTGTAAATTAATCTCACAAGTTCCTGTTTCTGGTTCAACAACTTTGTCTGATTCCTCAGCATTACCAGTGGTCTTCAAGCGTGAGCTACAGAACCAAGAGGTTCAAGAGGGGGACAGTGTTACTTTGCACTGTGAACTCTCAAAACCTGGAGTGCCTGTAATTTGGAGGAAAGGAACACAGGTGATCCACTCTGGAGGGAAGTACCTCATGAAACAAGTTGGCACTACTGTTGAGTTGAAGATCACTGATGTTAAACCTGAAGATGCTGGAAACTATACTTGTGATTGTGGAGACAGCATCACCACTGCTAACATCAAAGTCAATGGTAGGACTGGGCTTTTATTTGAACTGCCTTTTCAACAATGAAGAAACATCTTGTTTTCTGATCTACAAAGCTGCTCTTAAATAATGTCTTAATTTATGGTAGGGTAGGGTGGAGTGCTGTGTATTGGCTAGTCTAATGTAAAAAGTTGTTTGTCTAGTTAATAGTTTACTATTTAGCATCATAATGTTTTTGTTAAAAATATTCCAAAGTGGTAAAAGCCATTGAAGAATGTTTTACATCTATCGGTGAAAGGATTTTTTGATGAAAAGTGTAAATTAATCTTAGAAGATCCTGTTCCTGGTTCAACAACTTTGCCTGATTCCTCAGCATTACCAGTGGTCTTCAAGCGTGAGCTACAGAACCAAGAGATTCAAGAGGGGGACAGTGTTACTTTGCACTGTGAACTCTCAAAACCTGGAGTGCCTGTGGTTTGGAGGAAAGGAACACAAGTGATCCACTCTGGAGGAAAGTACTTCAACAAGCAAGTTGGCTGTACAGTTGAGCTGAAGATCACTGATGTCAAACCTGAAGATTCTGGAGACTATGTTTGTGATTGCGGAGACAACATGACAACTGCCAACATCAAGGTTAACGGTAACCAACTGCATCAAGAATATTTACAACATTCTAATACATCTTTGAAATGCATTGTCACATTCATTCCTTGGTTATGAAGTGTGAATGATTCCATCATTTATATAATTAAGGTAAAAAAGAAATGGATTTCATTTTAAGCATTGTTTGGACCGTTGCATTTGTTTTGTCTTGATCTTCTCTGGAAAATTTCTGAATTTACATCATCTGTATGAATGGAACTAAATATCTGGCATCTCATACCACTCTTTGAATTGTCAGCTTTTCCAGCCATCTTCACAAAAGAGATGCAGAACCAGACAGCTATTGAAGGAGAGAGCATCATCTTCCAATGTGAGCTCTCCAAACCTGCAGTTCCTGTGGTTTGGAGGAAAGGAACTCATGTGATCCACTCTGGAGGAAAGTACCTGATCAAACAAGTTGGCTCTACTGTTGAGTTGAAGATCACTGATGTCAAACCTGAAGATGCTGGCGACTATGCTTGTGATTGTGGAGACAGCATTACAACTGCCAATGTCAAGGTTAACGGTAGGATAAGAACCAACTGCTCCATGAATTCTTCTTTGAAATGCTTTCACCCTGTGTTCATGAAGTGTGAATGATTCCACAGTTTCTGAAGATAAACCTAAGTAACCTGTTGGTGTACTTTAAGCCTTTGTGTTGTCTTAGACTTACTTGTCTGGAATAATAACTATTATAACTCTACATATGGAATTAAATATCTTAAATCTCATACCGCTCTTTGAATTGTCAGCACTTCCAGCCATCTTCACACAAGCACTGAAGAACCAAACAGCTGTTGAGGGAGAGAGCATTAGCTTCCAGTGTGAGCTCTCCAAAGCAGACATTCCAGTTGAGTGGTGCAGGGGTGAAATTGGACTATGCCCCTGTGCTAAATATGAATTCAAGCAAGATGGTCACCATGCCCAACTTGTCATACATGACCTTGAACCTGAGGACTCTGGTGACTATATTTGTGACACTGGAGAACGCCAAAGCATTGCATATTTGGAGGTTAAGGGTAGGCTTGGATTGAACCCTCTGTCTAATAAAAGTTTTTATAATCCTGTATCATTTGAAGCCATTTCTTTTGATGACACTGAAACACTCGCCTTTTGCAGCACTGCCAGTTCTTTTCAAATCATGTCTGAAAGATTTGGAAACTGAGGCTGGGGAAAATGCAGTGTTTCGATGTGAACTTGCGAAACCTGGAGCCAAAGTCATCTGGAGGAAAAACAAGAGTGTAATAGAAGCAAGCAACAAATGTCAACTGAAGCAAGATGGAGCTGTTGTTGAGCTTATTATTTACAAGCTGCAGGGTGGAGACTCTGGAGAATACTCGTGTGAGACAGAACATGATCGGACATCTGCCAAACTCGCCGTGAAGGGTAGGAAGCACCTGATAAAAGTCCTCATCTCTCCTAACTTTACCTGATCATTCTCTTTTGATGATTGCACATCTACTCCATACCATCCTCAGTACTACATCATCCATCCTCTCTTATGATCACCTTAAGCACCTTCTCTGTGCATGTGGTTTGCACTTTAAATTTAATTAAAACTTGCACAACCTTTCTCAAATGCACTTCCACTTCATTTTGCTAGGTTATTTACATAAAGTTTTTTTTTTTTTTTTTTTTTTTTGCAGCTAACATGATAATGTTATACACTTTTCCCTTTTCCCAATTTTACCTTTTTATATAAAGGAATGGCTATCTTTGTCAAGACCTTGTGAATTTTGTTTACAAACTTTAGCTTATTGTGGTTGTTAAAGTGATATTGGGGAAGTTTATTCTTCTATTTTTTGACCTGTTGACTACTGATATTTTTACATTCAGAATAAATTTGTCTTGAAGTTGCTTGTTGCTTTCTTTGCAAAATGAAACCTGAATTTGCTTTCAGAACCTGAAATCATGATCTTAACTGGCTTGAAGAGCTGCATTGTCAATGAAGGCGAGGACGTTCATTTTGAATGCCTTGTCTCCCATGATAATGCACTCATTGTTCAGTGGACACTGCAAGATGTTCCACTACAGAACAATGAGATGAATGAAATCCGAATGGAAGGCAAAAGGCACACACTCACACTAAGAAGTGTCACCCAGAAAGACTCAGGCACGGTGTCCTTCCATGTTGGTGCCCACACTTCTTTTGCTTGTCTTACAGTCAGAGGTAAAACTGAAGAACTTTTTGGATCTCTAAATCATCCTATATCCACATATACTCAATACATTCCACATATGTACTGTAATGTAGCTTGCATTTGTCTTTCTTTTATGCATGCTTTAACGCATCTTATTGCAAAAAAAAATGTGACCAGCAACTTTATCTACAGCACAACAATGAAAGCACCATTTTATGCATGTTTGTTATCTGTTTTGTCTTCACTTGTCAAATATCTGTCTTATCTTGACCATTGCTTGTTAGTATGTTGAGTTTTAATTGTTTGAATATTGCATTTAGAAGGTTGACTATTCAATCGTCAATGATTAATTTTATCTATAACAGAAATGCGGCAAAAAGTTTCATGGTTTCTGATTCAAGCATTCCAAAGTTAGGCTTACCTATGTCCCTAGCAGAGAAATTGCAAAGGAAATTTGTGAACTCCTCATAATCTTCAGGTTTGGGGTGTTGCTCATGTCTTAGAACATGTTCTATGTATCACTGTTTCCTGCCAGAAATCCCAGTGCTATCATTTTCGAAGGAGTTGACAAGCCAGGAAGTCACAGAGGGAGGCAGCGCCTCATTATGTTGTGAAACTTCAATCCCTTGTTCCAAAGTGACCTGGAAGAAGGGCACTCAGGTCCTATCTGATGGAAAGAAGTATTTCATAAAGAGGGATGGCACAATCCAAACCTTGGAGATCCATAAGCTATCAGTGGAAGATGGTGGCGAGTACATATGCGAGGCAGGAGACAAACGAAGCAAAGCCACATTAACCGTCAAAGGTAACAATCTTGATTCTTCTTTAGAGATGGTCTCCATTTTGTATTGTTCCTCTGCGGAAGCAAAGTACTTATTAGTATTAGCATCTTAAATTATAATTAGTTAAGCAGCTATTATGTTTTAGATTGTTACGTTTGGCACGATCCAAGTAATCAGAATGCAGTATGTAAAGTAAAGCATCAATGAACTAATCAGGATAGCATAATGCTAAGTTTATAATAATAAACTACACGGTTTAGAGAATTAGTACATCTTCTCACATTCAATTTACTTCTAGTAGATAAAAAGTACTAACAGATAAAAAAATAAAAGATAAAAACTACAAGTCAGTGGTGGGATATTTACCTCATATGACTTTTTGGAAGATCCTCAATAGTCCCTTTCATCACGTTCCTTCCCAGAATGTGTAAAAATCACACGAGAATTAAAGGATGTGACTGTGATAACGGGCGAGGATGCTATGTTCCGGTGTGAGGTGTCCCAAACAGGGGTTACGAATGTCGAGTGGTGGCTCGGCTCCAACCACCTTCAAAACAATGACTTAAATCAAATCAGCTGCCAAGGAAGGGAACACAGCCTAGTGCTGAAAATGGTCACACCCGATGATTCAGGTGATGTAGCCTTTGTGGTTGGCCCTGAGAAGAGTGTCGCCTACTTGATGGTGCAGGAGAAACCCAAAGGTAAAAGACACATTATGGCTAACAGTGTTCATTGGTGTCAAGTGATCATCTGTCTGTCATTAGGTAGTAGCTGCATTCATTTTGTGCAATCATAACAAAAAGCTTCTAGCTGCTTTTCCATCTGCTTTGGCCATTATACAGCTACACTCCAAAATTTAAATTTTCATTCATTTTTAGGTTTATTATTCCCTTTTTATCATTTAGGCTGTCTTTTTTCTATTTCTAATTCCCATCCATAATTGTTAAAGCATGAGTTTATCACTCACTAAAGCTCTTTTAGTTTATCACAGTATATGTTCAATGGCTTCAAGTGTCTAAGTTTCAGAGTCTTCAGGCAGACAATATGATGTGACAGCACTTGGGTTTGGGTTTCTCCTGTCTATAGTCGTATTCTTAGAGAAGCCTCTGGACTTAACTGCCAAAGAGGGTCAAACAGTCACACTGTCCTGCATGACTTCCGACCCTGAGGCCTCTGTTGCCTGGTACAAAGACCAGGAGATGATAAAGGCAGGGGGCAGGTATCTGCTCTACAAGGATAGAGCCGTCCATCAGCTCCGCATCCTTAGGGTGGAGGAAGGGGATGCAGGGGTGTATACGTGCAAAACCAAAGATGCAGAAAGCTGTGCCACCCTTACTGTAAAAGGTAAACGGGTTTGTAGGCCTGTGACTTTATTTATTTTTTTTTTTTCAAATGATCAACATGCCTGTTGACTGTGAAAGTGAACACAGACGGATTCCAAGAAGAACCACCTTATGTTCTGGTTTCCTTTCTCTTTGTAACTGCCTCTCTTGTGGAGCAAAGAAGATTTTCATACCTTCACAGATATCTGCAGCCTTTTAAAATCTGACATTTACATTCTTTCAACTTCTT
This sequence comes from Chanodichthys erythropterus, assembly GCF_024489055.1. Taxonomy (NCBI): domain Eukaryota; kingdom Metazoa; phylum Chordata; class Actinopteri; order Cypriniformes; family Xenocyprididae; genus Chanodichthys; species Chanodichthys erythropterus. The sequence goes on along the minus strand of NC_090243.1, from coordinate 17,164,838 downwards.
TCTCATCCATCATTAGGTCAACCTGCGTACTTCCAGAAGGAGTTAGAGAACCAGAATGCAATTGAGGGAGATAGTATCACATTGCGCTGTGAACTCTCTAAACCAGTTAAAAGTGTAGAGTGGAGAAAAGGTGGAGTGGTGCTCCAACCTAGTAAGAAATTTGAGATGAAAAAGGAAGGATGTGTGCTGGAGCTCCATATCCATGATCTGGAACCAGAGGACAATGGCTACTACACTTGTGATGCTGGAGACCAGTTGACCACAGCATCAGTCACAGTGCAAGGTATCAAATAACACTCTTAAGTCAATTGCGTTATGTATGTTAGTTATAAAAGCTTTTATAGATGAAACAGACTTTTTGAATATGCCCTTATGTCTTCATAAATTTTGCATTATGTTTTTGAAGTATACTCAATGTATGCATATTTTTAGACACTGGTGATCTAAGGATTTCTGTGTCTGGTCTCTGCAGAGGCTGAGGTCCTCATAGTGTCGGGTATAAAGAATACAGATGTGTTTGTGGGCGAACAGGCAATTTTCTCCTGCCAGCTCTCTCGCCGTGCCAAAGGCAGAGTTCAGTGGTGGCTAGATGGCACTCGTTTGGAGAACAGTACCTTCAGTGAAATAACTGTGGGTGAAGACCATGTCCACACTCTCACCCTAAGGAACCTTTCTCCCAATGATTCGGGTACAGTCCTGTTCAAAACAGGTGGCCTGACATCCTCCGCCAAACTGTTAGTGAAAGGTACCAAATGGGGTGAAGGGGCCTGGTAGCACTTGGCTGAGAAATCTAAAGGCTAAAAATTAATTGAATAGCACTGGACTAATACTGTGTCCATGAATTTCCTACATCTAAAAGTCAGTTACTTATTCTTTGAAGCATTTGGGTTGCCTTTTTTTGGGATTTTTTATTTTTACAACATACAGTTGGACCATACATTTAAAGTAAGTTTTGTCAGAATTTTAAAATTACGTAATAATACTACTACTCTTAAAGCAGAACTAAGTAACTTTTTTACCTTCATAAATAGTTTTCTAAGTCCTTCCGATTGACTTTAATTGACTTGTAGTGGTGTGTTTGAGGCGTGCATTAACCCCCTCTGGCACATCTACGCCAGAAAACAGCACTTGCAAGTTGAGCTGCGCCGACCCGACACAATCTCGCCTCATGTTCACGTTCACGCGAGAGTGACAAAATGCTTTACGGTAATTCAAAAACGATGTATATATTATGACTTTATAAGACAATTTCGAAAATTACCCACCTCCATCGAGATTTCTTGTACTGTATTTGCAAAACTACTGCGCCGGTGAGTGTTGTAGTCGTTGTAGTCCAGAGCTGCGCTTGGAGTATTTATGACAGTGTGATTCACTGAAGGAACATGTAGGGGGAGCTTCGCAAATCTTACTGAGTTCCGCTTTAAGGGGTTAGTTCACCCAAAAATGAACTTTCTGTCATTAATTACTCACCCTCATGTCGTTCCTGCAAGACCTTTGTTCATCTTCGGAACACTAATTAAGATATTTTTGATGAAATCTGAGAGGTTTTTTAACTCCCATAGAAAGCGACAAAATTTCCACATTCAAGGTCTAGAGTAGTAAAGACATGGTTAAAATGTTCAATGTGACTACAGGGGTTCAACCTTAATGTTATGAAGCGACGAGATTACTTTTTGTGCACAAAAACAAAACAAAAAAAACTACTTTATGCATCCTTCGGTTAAGTGTCATGCTCAATAATACAATCCTGATACAACAAGATTTTTATTTACTTTAATCTCTTCTTGGGTTACCTATGGCTAGAATGGAATCTTTTTGTTAGTTGCCAAGATACTTAGCTATTAGGCAAAAGAATACAATAAAATAAAAAACAAAAGAATGTATTTTTAATGGAAATTCATGGATGCATGTAGTATTATGTGCCATGTATTTCTAACCTAAAACAGTAGATTTGGCTGCAATATCTGGGCTTGCTAATTACTTACTAAATTGGCATACTAATTAATACATTAGCACAATGATTTTGGATTTGTATATGGACCAGGGCTCAACGCTAAGGATTTTTCTACTGGCCCGGACAGTCCAGTGGTTCAAATTTTTACTTGTCCAGCCTAAATTCTCTGAAAAGTTGTTTTCATTGTTTTATGAGGACATAACACTGGCCTGCTGGCACCGGGGCATCAGGCAGTCCTTCCTGTTGACCTATGTAGATAGTGTTTTTTTTATAAAAACATAGTGTGGCTAACATTTAACTTTTTTCATTCATATTAGGAATGTCAATAGATTAAAATTGTAAAATATATGAATTACATGATAGTTAATCACAATTAATCATATTAATATTTGCTGAGAAAAGCCACCAAATGAATAATCTAAATGGTTCAAATTCAAAGACATAACATTATTCATCACAATGAGTGTCTTTAGCAGTTAGTATATTGTTTGTTTTATTTGCATATCATTAGACATACATACAGTAAGCCTAGCACTATCCCAGCAATCCATTTTAACATCCAATTAAAATTCATTTTACAATTCAGTATATTAAACTGCCTGAGGTGGACTTAAGGGCTGTTCAAACAGAACATCATCGTTATTATTGTTGGTCTGTATCAGCTATGAACGCTTGAATATGTATTGTGGAAACTCTGCCTACTCTCAGTATGTGTGGTTTGATGAGGCACATTTCACTGGTGTAGCATATAGGGCTGCATTGTCTGCAGACTAGCAAAAACATTGCATATATGTTATTAATCCTACTAAATTAGTGTGAAATCTTAGGCCTAGTTGATGCACCAAAGCATATAAGTCAAAATGTGCCAGCAAACTTTTGAGAAGAGTGTTTTTTGTTTGTTTTTTTCTTTTTTTTTTCTTTTTTGTCTTGCATACACTCTCAATAAGACCATTGTGCTCATCAATCATACCTACGTTTCTGTTTTTGTGCTGCATGCACTTTTTCTAGAATTTGGCCTTAGTTTGATTTGACACTGCAACTAGGCATCTGTTTGTTGTAATTGACCATGTCCTTGGTCAGTTTGGAGTAGAGAAGCAAAATATGATACACTTAACCATACTTAATATCTGACTTAGTAATAGAATTTGAAAGGCTAAAAAAGAAAAACAGCTACAGCAGTGACCTAGATGATGAAGTCGCAAAGGTTGTATTTCAGTTGCAAATTAGATTAAATACAACCCAATACCTTTAGAGGCTTGAGGTGAATAGCTCTACTCCAAAGTGCACTGGGGTTTTGAGAAAATGACTTATCCCCACCACCAACCCTCCATAGATCCCAATGTGGAGGTGGTGAGTGCCATGGAGGACCAACATGTATCAGAGAACCAGCCTGCAGAGTTCATCTGTCAGTACTCCAGGCCAGTCAAGGCTATATGGAAGCGAAACGGCATACCTGTGCGAGCAGACGGTCGCAGGGTAATAGTGGAACAGGACTGGACTGTTGCGAGGTTGTACATTAGCTGTGTGGAGCTTCAGGATGGGGGGATGTACTCCTGTGAGGCAGAAGGAACTTCTGTTGTGGCACATCTCAGGGTGCAAGGTGAGCACACCTGTAGACGAGGAGAATCAGTGTGTTATTTATAACTCAAGTTTGGATTATCACAAAGACAGTAAAAGCGTTTTACTGGGACACATCTTTAGGAGGTTGATGGTTTCACATGACCATGATACCAAAATTTCACTAGTCAAATGAAGTGAAATTTAATAATTCAAAATCGAATACAGCACACGCCTTTATCTAAAAAGTTAAAAACTAAATAAAAACTACAAAAATCCAGGTTTCAAGGTTTTTTTTCTTGCAGAATGTATTGTTTTATTTTTGTATTGTCCTTTGTATTTAAGTTATTCTGCATGGGTTAAAATGTTTAGAGTTATGACATGTGACACAAGGTCATTTTAGGCAATTTTAAGCCAATATTCAAAGGCACCCACACATTAAAATCTTTTTTTTTTTTTTACTCAAGTCAAAAACTGCTGTTTTTCTTCTGGCTGGCTATGCAGTAACAATCATGTGCTTTTATTGCAGCTACCTTTGCTACTCCATGCTGAATGCTATATGCTAGTGAAATGTTGGAAGAGTTGTTAATTGAGTGTGATTGTGCTGAATTCAGTTATTTTTAAGTCAGAAGTTATAGTTTTGATTCTTCCAAGGTCAACCAGTCTTTGTATACTACAGCAACTTGTTTTAATGCATAGAAAACCAGTGTTTTTTCAGGTGTCGTGTTTCTTTTGCAGCTAAACCCATTGACATTCTCCAAGAGCTGAGTAACGTGGAGACCATTAATGGTGGAGAAGCACTTTTTGAATGCTCCTTGTCACGTCCTGAAACCAAAGACTGCCGGTGGTTAATCGATGGCAGGCCTGTAAAGGAGTCGGCAAATGTGGAGATTGTTTCCTTCGAGAGTGGCCGACGACATCTTCTGCTCTTAAAGGACTTGCATCCTTGTGAAAACACAAGGGTTACATTCCAAGCTGGCACTTCATCAACTACTGCTCTTCTGTCTGTCAAAGGTATGGCATTTCTCTTTTATTAGCAATAAATTATATGAAAGTATTACAACATGTTTTATCAAAAAAAAAATGACTCTTTTTTTTATAGGCCATGACTGTATTTTGAATATAAATGCACCTTATTTTCTACTTTAAATGTTATAGCTTTGTTTACTATTGTTTTAGTTTAATGTTCTAGTTTCATCATTTATTAAATATGATGCTAAGTGCATAAATGTAAATGCATTTAAATGTTATGTTATGGATGTGTTCTGTACAGCTTGGCAACTGGAGGTGGTCAAGCCTTTGGAAGATAAGACTGCTATTGCAGGAGAACAAGTTGAGTTCACTTGTGTTTTGAATGAAGCTGTGCCTGAGAGTGAAGTGACTTGGTATGCAAATGGTGTAGAGCTTCAGCATAATGACCAATGGGCCATGAGAGCCAGTGGCCCTTCCTACAGCCTCATTTTAAAGAAAGCCCAGGCTCGGCCCACACAGGAAATCACATTTGCAGCTCGGGATGCATTATCATTGGCCAAACTCATCACAATTGGTAAGAGTCAATTTGTGCCTCATTCATTAGAATTTTCTACCATTACTTGCTGTCTAACCTTTTCTTTTTTTTTTTGTCTGGCTATTTGCAGCTGTGCCTGATCCCCCTGAAGACCCAGAGTTGGTGAGTAAAGGCCCAACATTCGTTACCTTGTCTTGGTTCACCCCTCTCAGTGATGGAGGAAGCCCAATCATTGGTTACCGTGTGGAAATGCGTCTAGTGGACAGTGTCCTCTGGCTTCCCTGCCACACAGAACCAGTGTGCAACACTGAATTTATGGTTGAAAACCTCATACCGGGGGCAGGTTACAGATTCAGAGTGGCAGCCATTAACCGTGCTGGCATTGGAGAGCCTGTCCAGCTGCCTCAAACCGTGACGCTCGGTAAGTGGATACTCACTGAATTGACCAATTTATCGATAGAGTACATTGTGAGTGCATTGTTTGTTAATCTAACCCAACTGCCTCTATAAGTCTGTATAGAAGGCTTGCTATTAGCAGTCTGCCCTAGATTGGGGTTCCTCACTCCTCTTCCTGGAGAGCTACTTTCTTGCAGAATTTAGTTCCATCCGTGCTCCAACACACCTGGTTATAACTTAAAGTAAATCCAAACACCTTGATTAGTTGATTCAAGTGTGTTTAAATACATTTGAAACTAAATTCTGCAGGAAAGTGACTCCAGGACCAGGAGTGAAGACCTCTGCACTAGATGTTATAGTAGTACACTGTAAAACCTAACCCAATGAAATTAGTTAATTTCACTAATATTACTGAAAGTTCATTGCACTTAACAGAATAAAGTTATTCCAACTCATCATATTGAATTATAAATTCAGTGGTTTTAATTATTACAGTGAAGTTTCAGCAACATAAAATGTTTGAGTGGAGTTTAATTGTATATTAGGAAATGTTCTTTTAGTGAACTCAGTAACTCACAAATGTGTTTCCTCAGTTGGTTTTACAGTGTAGTAGAACACTAAAAACTACTCCAAACAAGCATAATTTGTATTTGTTGTAAATAATAATCTTTGTTCTTGTTGAGTTCTTGCTGCATTTCTTCAACTGTTCTTTGAATGGACCTTTGGTCTTCAGATGCACCAGTGACCATGACCAAAATGTTAACCTGCTCTGAGCTCCAAAAAGGAAAGATGGTTCGTTTGGAGTGTGAACTTTCTGCAGAGAGTAAATCAGTCACATGGCTCAAGGACAACAGAGAGATAGAGGCTGGGGCCAAGTACCAAGAGTTAGCCGAGGGCAAGAGCCAAGTTTTGCTCATTAAGGATTTCCAGTCTATAGACCAGGGTGTCTATTGTTGTGTAGCCTCAGATGAGGCAAAAACTTCAATCAACCTCAACCTCGAAGGTACCTCGCATCTTATTATCATTGTTTTTTTGTTGTTGTTGTTGGGTTTTTTTTTTTTGTCTTTTTTCTTTTCTGTTTGCTTATGTCTTCATCACAGCGTTTGGAACTTTGTGACTTTTCTTCATTACAAGATTACAGAGTTCAAATAACTTTTTTCCTCTTCCCAAAGTCTCTTTTGATGGCCTTTTTCTTCATTTTTAAACATTTTTTTGGCTCTTCTGTTTTTTGCATATATGTTTACTTCTCTTTATTGTTTCAGTTTACAATGTTACTTTATTCTTTATTCACCCCTTCCGATTACCTGAGTTTTCTTTTCAGACGAATTGCTGTTGCAGAGACGCATTGTTGATCTATTTAATAAACTTTTTGTCCAACATAAAAGTGTTACCATATGCATGAGCGAGACTGATTTATGATGGCTCCTTGATTACAGATGACACAACACTTTCTCAGGATGCAGGCAGCCAACCCAAACTGCCTCCTGAGGCTGCTTCAGAGGGAGATTTACACGCTCTGTGGGAGGCAGTGGCCAAGAAGAGGAGAATGAGTCGGGAACCTACATTAGATTCAATTTCAGAATTGCCAGAAGAAGATGGAAAAGAAAAGGTGCAAAGCAAAGAAGGAAAAGTACCTGAAAAAGAAGTGAAAGAGAAAGAGAGATCTGTTGAGGTAGCTCCCAAAATCACAGCAGAGCCTAATCTCTATACCAGTTCTGATGAGGAATCTCTCAGTGGGACAACAAGCTTGGTGTCTTACCTTAAGAAAAGCAGCAAGTCCTCCATGACTGTGGAAAGTCACACTGAGACCATTGCCTCCAAGAAACTGTATGAGCACTTTCAGATGACTGAGCAATCTGTTACAAAGACATCTGTGGAGCCAGTCATGGAAGCTCAGAATGGGGATGAGTTGCAAGATGCTGCTGTCAAGATTCAGGCAGCCTTCAAAGGTTATAAAGCCAGGAAGGACATGCGACCAGTCTTCAAAGAAGTATTCAAAGAGCAGACTAAGGAGCCCAATGGGACAATTCATCTTGAGTGCATTGTGGAGGGTAAGCCAGATAAAGTTCGCTGGCTAAAGGATGGTGAACCCTTAATAGATGGCAAGCACCACCATATTGACATCTATAATGATGGTACCTGCTCTCTAGTAGTGACAGCTGCCACAACCAAAGACACAGGTGTATATACTTGTGAAGTCACCAATAAGTTTGGCATTTCCACCCATAGTGGTAAAGTCACTATAGGGTCAATGCGGGAATCTTCTGGGCGACGACCCCTCACTCTGGGCTACAGTGCAGATAGTGAAGCTGAGAGCTCCTCAGGCAGTGAGATGGATGAGACTTTACGTCAGGCAAGTAAACGATTGCGGCGACTTTTTCGTACTCGCCTTCCTCCGGATGTGGAGGAGGAACCTTTTGTGAGTGCGGATGAAGGAGATTTACCTCCACCAGATCTACAGTCTTACCGGGAAGACGATCAGTATATCTACATCCGCTTTGATAATCGTGCAGAAGCTCAAGTGGCTTCCCAGCGCTTCCAGGAAATGTTTACTTTTCAAGGAGTACCCATTGAAACGGCCATCATAGCAGCAGCAGGTTCTAAGGTAGAGCTGCGTATCACAAAGATGAGCCTCTCCCAAGATGGCTCCCAAACCCCAACTCAGGACCGACCGATGCCTGCTTTCATGACGGGAACCCCTGGTATGACACCTCTTCCATGTGGTTTTACTGTTTTTGCTAGTGTTGTTTGGTTCTTCATAAAGTTGCATGGTTCAGTGCTGGATTATGTTTGTCATTTTAGGGCAGCACTTTTTATATTTATAAAAATGTTGCAACTTGCTTGTTTCCGATCTCAAAGTGATGGCATGTCATGTTTTCGCCTGGTTCAGCATTCCTCCTTAAAAGTATTGCTATTTTCTGTTCTTTTCGGTTTTGTTTGCTCCTCCCCGTTATCTTAATCACCTACCAACATCCCAGCGGCCCCCGTCTTCCTGACGGAGCTTCGTAGCCAGGATGTTCCTGATGGATTTCCAGTCAGTTTTGACTGCGTAATTGTCGGCAAACCCTCTCCCACTGTGCGATGGTTCAAGGATGGAAAGCTGTTGGAGGAAAACGATCACTACATGATCAATGAAGACCAGGAAGGCCGTCACCAGCTGATCATCACAGCTGTGCTCCCCACAGATATGGGCGTATATCGATGCATGGCTGAAAATGACAGTGGCATCGCCTCCAGCAAGGCTGAGCTGAGGGTGGACAGTGAGTACACTGTTAAAAGAAAGTGTCTAATCATAACTCACAAATATAGACAAGAAAGCAATGTAATCCAAAATGGTGAAGCATTTTAACAAAGATGGCACTTTCTTTTACTGGTGCATTTGTGAAGAGTAAGAATGCAACTGCATGCGTTTTGTAAGAATAATTGTCATTGTCTGTAGATGGCCCCAAATTGCACCTACATTCTCAACATACTTAAGATGAATGCTTTATATATATATATATATATATATATATATATATATATATATATATATATATATATATATATATATATATATATATATATATATATATATATATAAAGCATTCATCTAGGTACTTATATAATATATTTAGAACTAATCATTGATTCAGACTTGTGTATTTTTGAAGTGTCTTGCAGCTCAGATTATGACACAGCAGCTGATGCCACAGAGACTTCTTCCTATGTCAGTGCCAAAGGTTATGTGTCTAGGTATGATTTAATCATATAAAGTGATTTTTATGTCACATGTCAATATTACAAGTACAAATTTCTGATTCACATTTCATGCTAGTTTTAAATGGGCTTCTGCTTGTCTTTGGTTCGTTCTCTTAGCTCGGAGCACAGGGACACCGAGGCTTTTGAGTCGGTGGCAGAGGACGAGCAGCTTCCTCAGGTTGTGGATGAGTTACATGATTTATTCCTCAGTCCTGGAGCACCCATTGCCAAAATGAGTGTTAGGGTCAAAGGTCAGCTATATTTTTTCATATATGCAAATGGTTTTGTTTCAGATTCTATTTGATCTGTATTTTGTTTATTTATGCACTGTTTATTCCAAGTGTTTCCTTTTTTGCATCTGCACCTGTTGTATCTGCTATTCATATCTAGCTGCTCTGAGCCTAAGCATTCCTTTTTTCTATCCATCCTATTTTTAATGACCTTGTTTATATTCTTAATACACATTCACATGGCTTTGTATCTAAGATGACTTTCATTTTCAGCTGTTACATTGCTGAAGTAATATGGGTTTCAAACACAATTTCATGTTCAACGCCATTCTGCAGGATTTCCCACACCAAGAGTTTACTGGTTCAAAGATGGCACCCCACTTCAAGCCTCCAGCAGAATCGTATTGTCGACTGAGCGAGATCAGCACAGTCTTGAGATTTTGGATGTTAAGCGCGAGGACACCGGAGAATACTCTGCATACATTAGCAATATAGCTGGATCTGCCTACTCTTCAGCACGACTGAATGTACTGGGTAAATGTTCCTTTTAAGCTGTAAGCCTTTTTATGTGTTGCTTCCATGGGGTCTTTGTAAGAAAATGACAGGAAATGGAAGCATGGTGAAATTATATTATGAATGATAATTATAGTGATTTTTTTCACATTAAATGTATTTTTAGTGTGCTAAATAAATGATACTTAATTTCCACTCGTTAGCTCCTGGAGAGCGGCCAGCACCTGACCAAGGGCGAATGAGAGGTAAACATCTGTGATGTCACATATTCTTGCACTAAGCACAATTGTGAATCGTTGTTCCACATGGTGTGGACAGATGCAAATGCATTTTGAAATTTGTAGTAATAAGAAAGATTAAGTCTGCATATCATTTGCTATGCCACTTGTATTGTTCCACAAATAGATTCAAAGGTGCCACTTGTGCCACCACGCTTCCTGGAGAGGTTCAGCAACAAGAAGGTGAAACAGGGAGCAAGTATAACCCTGTCAGTCAAAGTGGAAGGTATGGTGTGTTACCACAATAAATTCAATGACTTTAAATGCAATTTTGAGAAATACTCAAAGCATTAAGCACAATGTTCAGTTGCAAGTTACACAAGGTGTAAAACTAAGTCACTGTCTTCCGAAGGTTCCCCAACCCCATCTGTGAACTGGTTAAAGGAAGTGTCGGATAAGGATGTTTTGTGGATCAAGGCAGACACACCAGGTTACAAGGTGGCCAGCTCTGGTCGTCAACATAGTCTAATCCTCATGGAAGTGGAAAAAAAACATAGTGGCATGTACACTTGCATTGCCACCAACCGTGCTGGACAGTCGGTTAACACAGCCCGGCTGGATGTGGAGACAGGTCAGGAACTCATGGTTTAGTTATTGATCATAGTTATGTCAGGATTGCATTACTTTTTAAAAAATTATTTTATCTTTACCTTTTTGACGTTATTACACTTTAAATAGAATTTTAGTAATAAATGAGCTGATCTGTTGATCATCACGCTTATACTTTTCTATCCAACAGCACCGGAGCAAAAGAGCAAAGTGGGGGCAGAGTAAGTTTAAATATAAGCAGCTGTCAATTAAATTCCTTTATTCACTACTGATATAGATATTAATATTTCATTATAATATTTTTTTCTCCAGGGTTCTGGGAATTACCGTTAGCCCACCGGAGGAAGCGGGCAAAGGTGAAAATTTGATAGATGATGTTTTAAGTTTTTATTTAAATTTCTTTTTCACTACTTTATACTATCAGTGCGCTGTCAGATTATATCAGAGTGAGTGACTGCCATCAGGCAGTTGTGATGTAATTCGCAACAAGTGATTATTGTGATAACATCGTAGGGGATGTCAAACTACCTTACCTGGGTGAAGTGGGTACAGAGGAATTCTTACAAAAACTCACAACCCAAATTACTGAAATGGTATCTGCCAAGTTCACTCAAGGTAAGAGAAAACTATTTTTTATTTAGATAATTTTCAGTCATTAATATTGAGCTACTACACCATGTACAATATATATAAATGTGTGTACTATTTGTAATGTACATTTTTTAATTAAATTAGCATTCTTGATATGTCATTGTTATTTTGCACTATTCTTCATTTTAATATAGTCTCTACAGATGCATCCTAATATTCACTCAAAACAGTATGCGCTGTTTTTGAATGAGCTTTGTGTGTGTCCAAAATCTTTGAATTTATCTCACAGGATGTACTGAGTACTGAAATGGAGCACATCTGTTTTTAATTCACTTTTTAAATGAATAATTATACCATATGAACATATATTCCTGGACTTCCCTGCTGTTTTATATATATATATATATATATATATATATATATATATATATATATATATATATATATAAAACAGAATATAATCTTATCTCTCTGGAACCCCAGTTCCCCCTGTTCACCAGTTCACTGACTCCATTCTTTTGTCTATCCATCAAACTATCCATCCATCCTCTATTCACTCACATTCTCATTGAAGCATTGATTTGTTCAGACAGCTTACAGAACCATCAAGTGCTCCAGTGGATGAAATCTTGGCCAAAAGTAACCAGTATGTATCCGCAGAACCTCCAGTGTATCACACCAGAACCTTGACTTTTTCTCCATGAGGCTATGCTATTGTTAATCACGTTGCATGTCTATTTCTTTGGTTCTCAACATCAATAAAAGAAAAAAGAAAAAAAAAGAAAGAAAAAGAAAAGAAAAAAGGAATAAACTCCTAATTTTAAGATATTGATATATGTTAAGAACAAAATTCTTGAAGTATGGCATAGTGGTAATAAAGTCATGGTTCTTTAAAATCAGGGCAATTTTGTCACAATTCAGAATAAACTGGACATTTTGAAATTCAGTGTCTCATTTTTACACTCTGAAGGTGTCTCTGTTTCAGTATACACAAAGAAAATGGATGAACACTCACTGTATATTCATTTAGATATGGAATTGCATGAGCAATACATTAATGTTTGTCTGGGCACAATTTTGTTTAAATACACAAGCATGATGTTAAATCACAGGAGAAACGTGCAGCATTGGTTATTATATCCGGAATCATAGATGATTAAAAAACAATAATAAGGGACCTTACTGGTGAGCTCAAATGATAAATAAATAATAATAAAAAAAACTATTTTTCTTTCACTATTGTTATTCACATCGGGTTTTTTTTCTCTACAAAAGCAATGAAAAAAGCTCCACACTACATGAAGCTTGTCTTCTTGAATACATAACCAAAAGATTGCTTTGTACTGTGGATTTAAATCTAGTGGATCACAAACCACCATCACAATTTATCCCTTCACGGACCTCCATCACCCTCTCAATCACACAATCACGTTTTAACTGTAAGTAACAAAATAAAGCAATTGTCACTCAGAAGATACTTAAAATAAGAACGATTATTGCTGCTTACCTTCTCTTAGATCTGCGAAACTGGGGTTAGTTTTCCGAAAGCATCGTTGGTGAACCATGGTCGTACGTCCCATTGCGACCATAGTTCGCTTTGGGAAACGCATCCCTGGACAGTTTTCCTCATAAGTCTTTCTTGGCATCCTTTTTGGCGATATTATTTCCAAATTATTTCATATTACCACCACCGTGTATCTCTTCGGGCTCTCTAACTTTTAAACAAATGTCTGTTTTTAACCAGAGTTTCAGGACTGGGGTTATAGTATTAGCCTTGTTAACCATCAGTTCGCGGTATTTTAAAAAAGACGGCAATATTTCACAGCAGAAGAATTCGTCATCGCGATTTCGCGAGAAATCATTACCGCGCAAACGCCATTGTTTAATTGTTTATTTGATGTTATTTATATCGTTTGTATTATGAAATTCATTGAAATTTGTATTTTGAATACATTGAAATTCTGAAGTAGCCTACATAGGTTAAAGATATGCACAGTGTGTGTGTGTGTGTGTGTGTGTGTGTATATATATAATTTTATATATAGTCTATATATATATATATATATATATATATATATATATATATATATATATAATACTATATAAAATACTATTATTCAAATTTCATGTCCAGATTAATATTATTAAATTATATAGTCTGCTGGTTTTTGATTACCTTAATCTGAGCAAATGTTTTTGAACTGAGCTTGTTTCTTGAGCTGGTACTTATTATTGTGTCTTGGAAATGAGCATAATTGACACATTATCGCTTTCTTCCTCTATCCTTTCTGTCACTGTCTGTTTCAAGCTACATTACGTGTCCCAGGAGCTGACAGTGATGATGATACAAAAACACCATCACCATCTCCATATCACGGCCGATCACGCCCTCCATCTCTGATCGCAGACTCATCGTCTGAATCGGATGAAGGAGATGCCAGGGGAGAGGTATCACAAATATCACAATCTCTGTCATCAACAAGCTAATTTTGCAACTTTGAAGTCATTTTATTATTATTATTATTATTATTATTATTATATGTCAGACCTGTTGCATTCTATTTAAATAACATTTATTTCCCCTTTTCAATGCATGGTAAATAAAAAAAAAATCTTATGTTAGAATAATATTTCTGTAGTTCATATTATTTATGTGAATTAAGCATCTGGTTAATCTTCAGTTTACTGAAGGATATTTAAAAGCAGAATCCAGGGCATTCTCATATTCTAAAGTGTGAAGAGAGCACTACACATTTTCTAAATGAACTGTTATCTCCGTGCATCTGTGCAGATGTTTGATATCTACGTGGTGACAGCTGATTACAACCCCATGGGTGTCAGTAAAGATACCATCGCTCTGAAAGAGGGCCAGTATGTGGAGGTTCTGGACTCCGCCCACCCACTCAAATGGCTGGTCCGCACCAAGCCTACCAAATCCAACCCGTCTCGCCAGGGATGGGTCTCACCTGCATATCTTGACAAAAGACTGAAGGTCTGTTTAGATTTTTTTGTGACTGGTTAATGTGATTTAGCTTAAATTTGGATCATTCATAATGGATTAGTGGATTTGACACTAGGGTTAAAAATGCACATAATGTAATGATAGCTTTTCATAGTGTTTACAAGTCTTTATAATTTCTTACTAATGATGGATTGGTTGTGTTGTAGCTGTCTGCAGATGTAACAGACATCCCAGAGACCACCAGAGAGGAAGTCACTGAGACAGAGTACAAGAAGAAACTCTGGTAAAGTTTTGACACATTAAAAACAGTGTTCAATGTGCATTTAATTCTGTACGAGAACTCTCATTCTACCTCCGTCTCACTTGTATCTAGTCAACTTGTTCAGGAGCTGATCAACACAGAGACCGATTTTCTGAAGGAGATTGAGTTCGTCACATCACACCATCTGAAGCGTGTGGACGAGGAGAGCACACCACCTGATATCGCCAGCCAGAAGGAAACCATCTTCCGTAATATCAGTGATTTGAAATCCTTCCACAGCAGGTACAGAGTTCAAACATCTACTGTCAAATATTATGGTTAATACTGTGGTTTACTCTACATCTTACATTTTCATTCTTAAGAACTATTTTCTTCATTTATATGCTAGTCTTGTCATACAGATGTGATAGCAGGAAAAATCTTGAGGAAGACTTGACTGTTGTCTGTTTTCCAGCTCTTTGCTGCCTGGTTTGCGTGATTGTGACACAGATGATGACATTGCCATGCATTTTTTGAGAAACTCTGAAGGTTTTGAGAAATATCTGCAGTATCTCATTGGACAGTCACAGGCTGAGTCTGTCATCAGTGATAAAGAAGTGCACCAATATTTCAAGGTGGGTTTACAAAATACTGACAGTATAGTCACGGATTTCTGTGGGCATGAAAACTACATTAGAAGAAAGCCTGTGAACTAAAATAATTTGCTATTCTGAAGACGCAGAACATAACATGTTTTATATCTTTCTTTCATTAGAAATATACAGACTTAGAGTTGGCAAATGTTGACACCTCAGAGGGTCCGGCACTCAGTATCAATGCTTATCTTAAGAAACCACCAGAGAGAATTCAAAAGTACAAGGTTTTACTGAAGGTAATACAAACTTGAATACCACAATACTATGTTTCTGTGTGAAGAAAAATCTCCAATCTCAACTTTGCTGAATATGCTGAATAACTATCTAAAAATGTGGTTAGGAATTGTCTTGTGTTTTCTGTGATGCATAATTGAAAGTGAGCATCCCTTTCCAATTCCCCATGATTTAATTATAGGAATTGATCCGAAACAAAGCAAGGAATGGTCAGAACTGCTGTTTGTTGGAGCAGGCCTATGCAATGGTGTCGTCCCTCTCCCAGCGCTCAGAGAACACACACCATGTATCTCTCATAGAGAACTATCCCGCCAATCTGGAGGCGTTGGGAGAACCTATTAGACAGGTACAGTCCCTAATCTCAAACGCTCTTTAACGTATAGGACAATTAAAATTGAAATTGAGATTTATACATCACATGAAAGCTGAATAAATATGCTTTCCAGTGATGTATGGTTTGTTAGGACAATATTTGGCTGAAATACAACTATTTGAATATCTGGAATCTGAGAGTGCAAAAAAAATCAAAATATTGAGAAAATCACCTTTAAAGTTGTCCAAATTAAGTCCTTGGCAATGCATATCCACTCACAAAAATACATTTTTGATATATATATATATATATATGGTAGGAAATTTACAAAATATCTTCATGGAACATGATCTTTACTTAATATCCTAATGATTTTTGGCATAAAAGAAAAATCAATCAGTTTGACCCATACAGTATATTGTTGGCTATTGCTACAAATATACCCATGTGACTTATGACTGGTTTTGTGATCCAGGGTCACAATTGCCTTGTGATAAAGTGCTCTCACATTATCAATTTCACTTTCTTGAAGTTAAATTTAACAACTTGCTTCTAATGCACGATTATAAAGTGAAGCATTTTTCTTTGTTTTACAGGGGCCTTTCACTGTTTGGGAAGGAGCTCCTGGAATTCGATCATCTGCCAGAGGTCACCACCGCCATGTTTTCCTCTTCAAAAACCATGTGGTCATCTGCAAGCAAAAGAGAGACACAAATATGGACACCCTAACATATGTGTTCAAGAATATGATGAAGGTTGGAGCTTAGCAGAAACTTTTTAAATGAGTGTAATTAACTCTTTCCCCGCTATTGATGAAAATTTCCCTCATTTATGAGACAATGCTTCCCCTACAGAATTTTCTTGCTTTCCATGTTTTCACTGTTATATGGTAGGGGGCGCTATGACACATATTCTGAAAGAATACTGAATCTCCTGATCAAAACACAGGCGAAGAAGAAGCAGAAACAAGCGATAGCATATGTAAGCAGATGCATATGTAAAATAACGCGATTGTCAACTTTAAACAGCATATAAAATCAAAATGTTACCAAATGAAATGTTGAGCTATAGGACTGTGCAAGTTAGGGGGTGTTGATGGACTCGATCTACTCCATTTGTGTTTTGTTCATCGTTCTGAATCCGATCTTTGAAAACGTGATTTTCTCAGCTTTTTGCTCAAAATGTTGCCTTTTTTTAATGAAACTTACCCACATTCAAAGGTTGATAAAAAAGATAATACGCGTTTTTAGATTAAAAGCAGAGGATCTGCTCTTTCTTTTGATATATTGCATTCAGATACAACAAAATGTTCTGGGGGCCATGAAACTTTTGTGAAAATGATCAAAAATGCTGGATCTGGCTGGCAACTTTTTTCAAAAACAGTGGCGGGGAAAGAGTTAAGTGACAGATTTACAAAAAATTCACAACGCCAAGCGCCAATGCCGATAATTCAAAATGGCCCAATATAGTCTAAATGTCTTGACAGATTTCTTAATTACTGGTTTTTCCTCATAACGTCACTTAAAAAATAATATTGTATAAAAAAATGTAATGTATTTTATGTTTGAATTGTTTTGCTTTAGCTCACAAACATTGATGTGAACGAGACCGTGGAGGGTGATGAGAGAGCATTTGAGATCTGGCATGAGCGTGAGGACTCTGTGAGAAAATACACACTGCAGGCGCGGACTGTCATCATCAAGAACTCATGGCTGCGCGACCTCCGTGACCTTCAGCAGCGTTATAGCATGCCAGCATGGAGTAAGTAGCCAATGTTAGCATGATGTACATGTTAGCATGGCTCACTGCAGTCATGACTTATTTTTTTAGGCTAACCCAGAAGTTAGAATCACCCTGTTTTCCTCTACAAAAAAAACAATAGGATTTTCCCATTGCCTTTTGGATTATTGCAGCAAATATGCTCTGTGACCAACAAAAGGATGGCAAAACACACTCCACTTATGAAACATCATCATCTATTAATGGTGCCCTAGAATTAAAAATTGAATTTACCTCGGCATAGTTAAATATCAAGAGTTCAGTACACGGAAATGACATACAGTGAGTCTCAAACTCCATTGTTTCCTCCTTCTTATATAAATCTCATTTGTTTAAAAGACCTCCGAAGAACAGGCGAATCTCAACATAACACTGACTGTTACGTAACAGTCGGGATCATTGATATGTACGCCCCCAATATTTGCATCTGCCAGTTCAGGTTCAAGGCATTAGACAAGGGCAGCCAGTATTAACGTCTGGATCTGAGCACAGCTGAATCATCAGACTAGGTAAGCAAGCAAGAACAATAGTGAAAAATGGCAGATGGTGCAATAACAACTGACATGATCCATGATAACATGATATTTTTAGTGATATTTGTAAATTGTCTTTCTAAATGTTTCGTTAGCATGTTTCTATAATGTACTGTTAAATGTGGTTAAAGTTACCATCGTTTCTTACTGTATTCATGGGGACAAGACTGTCATCATTTTCATTTTTTTTAAACACTTGCAGTCTGTATAATTCATAAACACAACTTCATTCTTTATAAATCTCTCCAACAGTGTAGCATTAGCCGTTAGCCACAGAGCATAGCCTCAAACTCATTCAGAATCAAATGTAAACATCCAAATAAATACCATACTTACGCGATTAGACATGCTGCATGACGAACACTTTGTAAAGATCCATTTTGAGGGTTATATTAGCTGTGTGAACTTTGTTTATGCTGTTTAAGGCAAGCGCGAGCTCCGTGGGCGGGGAGCACAAGATTTAAAGGGGCTGCGCAGCCTGAATTGGCGCATATTTAATGATGCCCCAAAATAGGCAGTTAAAAAACTGAATAATAAAAAAATCTATGGGGTATTTTGAGCTGAAACTTCACAGACACATTCAGGAGATACCTTAGACTTATATTAAAAAATTTTAAAAGACGTTCTACGGCACCTTTAAATACTGTCATGTTCTTAAATACTACAATAATAATAAACCCTGGTCTTAAAATGTAGTATTTTACTGTTATTACAGGCCTTCCAGATTTCGACTCAGTGTTGACAGACCTCACAGCAGAGCTCGGACAGACAGTAAAGCTCGCCTGCAAGGTCACTGGTGCCCCTAAACCACAGGTCACCTGGTACAAAGGTAAGGAACCAAATCTTGGGTGTTTCCTATCTTGAGGTCTTCTTAAAAAGTAATTCATCCATCCGACTCTCACAAACAGACGGGCGAGCTGTGGAAGCGGATCCTCATCACATCATCATTGAGGACCCAGACGGCTCTTGCACACTCATTTTGGACAACATGACGGCAGACGACTCTGGCCAGTACATGTGCTTTGCCACCAGCTCTGCGGGCAATGCCAGCACACTAGGCAAAATCACAGTGCAGGGTGAGTGACGGACGTGAGCAAATTGAAGCAGATTTCACAATCTGTGAAAAGATTTAATTAAATTCTTTCTATTCTTTTAATCAATCTCTTGCAGTACCTCCACGTTTTGTGAATAAGATCCGGAACGCCACACTCTTTCCAGGAGAAGATGCTCAGTTCACCTGCACCATTCAGAGCGCACCAAGTCCCAAGATAAGGTAGTCACTTCATTTTTTACACTGCCATTCAAAAGTTTGGGGGTCAGTAAAATTTATTTTTTCATTAAAATATTATTAAAGACATTTATAATGTTACAAAAACGATTGCGTTATTAGAATGATTTCTGAAGGATCATGTGACACTGAAGACTGGAGTAATGATGCTGAAAATTCAACTTTGATCACAGGAATAAATTACATTTTAAAATATTTTAAAATAGAAACCTGTTATTTTACCAATGCTTAACTTTTATACAATAGTATATATTATTTCTATGTTTAAAATCCAATCAAGGCATTCCTTAAATAACTAAACCCAACAATGCCATCCATTTCACTGACCAAATTTGTGGAGTTAGTGTTAAACTAAGTCATTTCCCTGCACAGATGGTTTAAGGATGGTAAACTACTGACAGACCAGGAGAAGTTTCAGACATACAGTGAATCACGCAGTGGAGTGTTGGTCCTAGTTATCAAGAACCCTGGAGAAAGAGACCTCGGACACTATGAGTGTGAGGTATGGAGAGCATTACTTAAGTCCTTACAGTTCTTACTTTACTCCAACCCTGAGGAAATAAGCCAATGATCACCAAATTATTCATTTGCAGCTGTCGAACCGTCTGGGCAGTGCCAGGTGTGCGGCACAGCTCATCACTCCTGCTGTGGCAATGGCGGGAGAACGTCGAGCAGATCAGGCCATCACTATAGAAGGTAAGAGACATCTGTCAACACACATATGCCACCTAGTTACACTAAAAGTATGACAGCGCTTCCCATCTGTTATGATTTCACTTGCTGAAAACTTAAAAGGGATTTAAAAAACATGCATGTACAAATTAGTTTATGATACTTATTGATTTTAAAGGATTAGTTCACTTCAGAATTAAAATTTGATCATTTACTCACCCCCATGTCATCCGAGATGTTTATCAGTCGAAAAGAAATGAAGGTTTTTGAGGAAAACATTCCAGGATTTTTCTCCATATAGTGGACTTCACTGGGGTTCAACCGGTTGAAGGTCAAAATGTCAGTTTCAGTGCAGCTTCAAAGAGCTCTACATGATCCCAGATGAGGAATAAGAGTCTTGTCTAGCGAAACAATCTGTCATTTTCTAAAAAAAATAAATATTATATACTTTTTAACCACAAATGCTCATCTTGCACTGCTCTGCGATGCGCCACGCATTATGTAATCACGTTGTAAAGGTCATGCGTGACGTAGGCAGAAGTACCAAGCAAGTGTTTACAAAGTGAATGTGCAAAGACGAAGTCAAATGCCCTCTACAAAAAAAAGGTAAAACAACGATGTCTGACAATTTTGCAGAAAATGAGATGTAGTTTTTCGCCCTAACACGGTACTTCAACCTACATCACGCGTGACCTTTCAAACGTGATTATGTAATGCGTGGCGCATCACAGAGCAGTGCAAGATGAGCATTTGTGGTTAAAAAGTATATAATATTTATTTTTTTAGAAAATGACAGATTGTTTCACTAGATAAGACCCTTATTCCTCGTCTGGGATCATGTAGAGCTCTTTGAAGCTGCACTGAAACTGACATTTGAACCTTCAACCCGTTGAACCCCAGTGAAGTTCACTATATGGAGAAAAATCCTGGAATGTTTTCCCAAAATAGAAAGACATAAAGGTCTTGGATGACATGGGGGTGAGTAAATTATCAGAAAATTTTAATTCTGAAGTGAACTAATCCATTAATAACAGGGCTACTATGAAAGATGGTTTTAGAAATTGTCAGGTTGAGAAAATGAGAAAAGCATAAGTTGTAATGTAAATTTACTCATATTTAGAAATCTGACTGAATGTATTCTTCATAAAGAGGTACAAACATGATGCTGAATTGACAACTGAAAATAAATGTAATGTTTTTAAGAGATGTTTATGTAACCTATTTAATACCATTTTTGTGTTGTTTTTCAACTAGTAACGGAACAAGAGACGAAAATACCGAAGAAAACCATAATTATGTAAGTCTCATACAGTACATGCACCAAAACACAAACTGCCATTCAAAAGTTTGGGGTCAGTAAGATTTTTAAAAAGAAATCAACACTTTAACTAAGCAAAAGGCACATTAGAAAGGAAAAAAAAGTCTTATTTTTCAAATAAATGCTGTTCTTTTGAACTTCTTATTAATCAATTAATACTGAAAAAAACATCACAACTTCCACAAAAATATTAAAGGATTAGTTCACTTTAGAATTACAATTCCCTGATAATTCACTCACCCCCATGTCATCCAAGATATTCATGTTTTTCTTCAGTCAAAAAGAAATTAAGGTTTTTGAGGAAAACATTCCAGGATTTTTCTCCATATAGTGGACTTCAATAGGATTCATATGGGGTTCAATAGGGTTCCTCCTACGTTATTACATAATGTGTGCCGCATCGCAGTGCAAAATGAGCATTTGTGTTTAAAAAGTATATCATTTTCATTTTTTTTTAGAAAATGACCGATCGTTTCGTTTAAATAAGACTCTTATTCCTCGTCTGGGATCATGTAGAGCTCTTTGAAACTGCACTGAAACTGACATTTGGACCTTCAACCACTTTGGCAGCCGTTGAAGTCCGCTATAAATGTTTTTATTAAACACCAAATCAGCCTATTAGGAGGAATAAATTACATTTTCAAATATATTCAAATAGTTTAAATTCTTCAAGATTGATCCTCCAATTTATTAGTACTCATAAGTGTAAACCGGTCTCATATCAGTTTTGTAAATTAGATTTTTTACTAATGCTATGAATTCTGTTTATGTCTGCTGTGTGCATCTATCATGAATCATACTCACAAATTTGATTTTTCCACTTTAAGCGAGGAGACCATCACCACAGTGGTGAAGAACACTCGTATGAAACGCCACGCGTCCCCTCGACCATCGGCCATGGGCGCTTACCGCTCAGAGACGTCCACTCCTGAACCGCCCAGACAGAGACGAACCCTGTCCAGGAAGACCAGTGTACCAACAGTGTATGTTCAGGAGCCGGAGGGTGCCACGGCCAGGAACCCAAGATGGGTGGAAGTCGAGGAAATAATCGAGTATAAAGTGAACAAATCTCCCATGTTACCAAGAAGAAGGGGCGTTTCCCCCAGCAAGTTGTCACCACCGGGCAATCCAAACACTAATAACTCCAACAACAAGTTAGTAGAGGAGCCAATGGGTGCCGCAATGGCTCTACAAGCGTCTTCTGGTACGGATGAAGAGGAAAATGTGCAGAATGTGTCTGAGGTTGACAATATGACAACATACCCAATCGTTACAGGAGATATTAGTGACTCATTTGAATTGGTTGATTCCGATGGAGATGAAGGAACCGTTGTCTTGGAGCCCGAAGACGACGAACTTGGTGCCCGAGACTGCAAAATACTGACCGATGGGAATCGAGTTCTTAATCTTGAAGACCTCGAGGACTACGTCCCTCAGGAAGGGGAGACTTTCGGTAGCCGTACAGACCATCACGTCCCTGTTGAGAAGCCAAGTGAGATCTCGGTGGTGCAGAGAGAAATTAACGAGCCTGTCATTGGCAAACCCATTCTGCTGCACGTCGGACGTCCAGTGGCATCCGCAAAGCCTCGCATGGGTTTCTTTGGTTCGTTCAAGGAACATATTTCCAGCATGTTCACTCCAAGTTCATCAGTGAGCGGCAGCTCTCGGTCAAGGCGAGAGAAGACCATACCTATTCATGTGACACAAGAAACTTCATCCAACTCTTCACGCCATGCAAGAAGCTTTGCGAGGTTCGAAGTCCAGCCGACGTACTGCTCCGAGGTCCAGAGAGGAAAAGAAGGAGGTCTGCAGAGCTTCAAAACGCAAGTGTCTGCACAAACCTGCAGCTACACACCAACCGAACAAGTCACTCTTCAGATCAACAAGAGGAAACCATTTGAAAAGCAGTAATCCTCAGGATAGAGTCCTTGAAGCTTGTTTCCGGCCTGCAAGTAGCCCTAGTCTTTAATGGGAACACTTCTGTAAAATCTAATTCAATCGCAAAGCTTCTGCTTTCTGCAGATCATTCCATGTTGAGGCAACACTTTTTGCATAGGATTCACTTGCCAAACTTGATGCATTTATATCTACCTAATAAAGACTTTCTAATTACTTGACTTCCCATAAGCGCAAAATCAAACGTGCAGCTGCGCCTGGGAACGGCAAGTTCAACAAGAATGTGCAAATATGGATAGTACAGCTGTCTTTTTGTCTATAGGACATACTAAAAAATATGTGTCTGTCAAGAAATCCAAATTTAACTCCTTTGGACTCCAACAAAAAGATTGTGGATGTCATGTGCTGTATGGAATTAATGTACCTCAGCAATACATATATATATAAAAATATTTGTGTGTTTTTCAACATCTAAAAAGCCAAATCAACTTTTTCTGTCAAGTTGATTGCATGACTTGTTTTTTAGTGTAATACACTGAGGCTTGTTGAATCAGAGGTCTCTGTTAATGTATCAAAAACTTTGGATACGTCAACTTGCACTGAAGATTTTAGTGTTGCAATGTGAATGTACAACGTTTTTGTAGACTGACAAAAGAATAGCGGTGGGAGATTTTAAGACTTAAGAACCATAACAAACACAAAATCTATTTAATGACTTTAGAAGATTTATTTTAAAAAGTATTTCTTGTGCAACATGACTTTAAGCACATAGTATTTACAGATTTAAAAAGTTTTGCGATTTACTGGAGTAATACTAATATATATATATATATATATATATATATATATATATATATATATATATATATATATATATATATATATATATATATATATATATATATATATATATAAACATGTTTGAACTTCAAATTTTGTCAACCAAAATTTGCATGTGTAACAATGTGTTGTTTTGGTGGATCACATTGTTTGAAAGATTTTCGTAAAAGCAAATAAATTAGGACTGCCAAGGGTGTTCAGCTGATAAAAGAAAAAAAAAACTTGAATAAATATAAATAAAAATGTACACCTTGAAGTTCTGATGTTGTTGCTTTAAAAAATAAAAGAGTATATTTGGATGTGTATTATAAACTGATATTACATGATATTGATATTAAAGAAATTATAGTAAAAAAAAAAAGTTTCAGTTTACTATTCACTGTCTATATGGTGTATGGTGAAAATCGTCGGACACGCACAGTTGCTTTCAATATTGCACTCTCATTTATTCATTTCACTCTAGACATGCTTACCTATGTGTGTAAGTACACATCTTCACTGTATACATACTAAAGTATGTATACACCAACACACACATAATTAAACATGTAGAATTGTACATATATATTTATATAGACGTATAAATTTACATGTACGCACATTTATAAAAGAGTGCACACAATGCACTCTTGCACACACGCGCGCACACTCACTCACACACAAATGTCATGCGTCTGTGGCTCAATGTTTGTCTCCTGTACGTGAACACGCACGCACTCACAGACACAAACGTGTATATATATATATATATATATATATATATATATATATATATATATATATATATATATATATATATATATATATATATATATATAATCTCAGACATACTTCATATCCAAAAAGGTTCCTTTGAAAACAACACCAGGTTGTGATTTTGGACACTTCAACTTTTTTTTTTCCTTTTCAATTTTTCTGTTTTTAAAGCTGAGATTTAAAATCAAACGGAAAACAAAAAAACGAGAAGGCATGGTGCCGTTTCGTCCGATCATAACCGCAGGTAAGGGGGTCAATTTGCATAATGTATACAGGTTAAGATTTTCTTTCCTATATTTATTTTTAATAAAGAACTTTTTCTCTTTTTATATAAACAAAGCAGAAAAAAAAAAACGAGAAAAAAAAGAAGAAACTAAACTACAGAGTAGGTCCCCATCCACAGTCCCTTCTGCCGACAGGGGTGACATCAAGCTGTACAGCGCAGTCAAAAACATATGTATCAGCTTCATTTACAGGTACAGCCATAATCAAGGCACAAAGATCTACAAGTAGATTTTTTACTCTCTTTCAATAAAGTTGTACAAAATAATATAACATTTTATAGTCTGTACAGGAAAGGAAAAAAAAAAAAAAAATCAACCTTGCACAGTCTGTACAAGTTAAGAAACTAAAATAAGAAATGGGGCGCTTCGTTTCGCCATCACGTTCTCAAACTGAGGCTTCAGCAATGTTCTGGAGCCCCTCCTCCTCGTTTCAATCGGCCCGCCTCCTTCAAAAGAAAGGGGGCGTGGTCACTCCCACCATCCTCTGACCTGTCCGCAGCCTTAAGTGGGACAGAAATTCATGATGTGATGCTACATTGTGTGTCCATCTTCGTAAAGAAAAACGTCAGTCAAAACCGGATGGAAAAGTGCATTACTTCACTTCGTTTTCCCAGTGTTCGACAAACCCCCAGCCCCCCCACCCCGTCCCCGACTCTGTCCGTGGGCGATCTTCAGTGTTCGGAAACAGAAAGAGCAGCAGAGAGCCCTATAGGTCAGAAGATCAAGGTTCGGGGTGCGAGACTAGGACTCCTGGAGGTCACAAGGTGATGCGATCTTCATAATCTGGCAGGCGCCAGATAATATACACAACGATATCATTTTTTATTTGAATAAAAAAAAAAAAAAAAAAGGAGGTAGCCAGAGGCTTCATGGAATGGCAAAAATAAAGGCAATCCAAATAAAAATGTGGGGAAAAACCCAGTGACCCTCTCCGTCTTCCACCCCACCGACCGACCCGAATCACGAGTTAAAATTAAGCAACTAAAAACCGAAGGGTGGTGTTCCAAACGTCAGTAGTATTCTTTGTCTGCGGTTTTGGCCTCGCGAGTGTGGGAGTTTGGAGACACGTTCGTAAAGAGCCGAAGGGTCCCGGCGAGCCGAAGTGAGATCACAAGAGCTCGTACTGCCGCAGGTGCATTCTCTGGATGATGTCTCGGCAGTCGTTGAAGACCCGGCGGATGTTTTCTGTGTCCACTGCGCATGTAAAATGGGGGTAACAGTAGTGACGGCCGTCTCCGCTTTCTGTACTGATCCTCTGTGAAAAGAGCAGTTGACAGGTGCAATTAGGCATTTCAAATGATTACAAGAATTGTTTTCATGATTATTATTCTATTATATATATATATATATATACACTGCGTTCCAAATTATTATGCAAGTGATATATCAGTAAGATTTCAGTACAATAAATATTCAGATTTTAGTTTTTCTAAGGAAATGTTTGTTTGTTTGTTTGATTGTTTACTTCCATGTCTTTTTAGATAACTGATATCAATCTCAGGCAAAATAATTTGCCGCTGGCAAATACATTTTTTTGACAGGAACTTTCCTCAATAAGCCTTTATCTGACGGAGTTCTGCTGTGCTCTAAATCACTCACAAATCTTATGATAATTTGATCATCTCCATTCAGTTTCACACAATATTAGTTGTTTTCATGCCTTTTGCACAACATTGCACCATTTCATGCTTTTCATCTTCAGAAAGATCTTTCTTCCTCCCCATATTGCATGAGAACTGTGACTTGCTTAATAATGTGGAACAACCTCTAAGTAGGGTTTCCATAGACTGGCAAATTATTTTGCCTGAGATTGATAACAGTTATCTAAAAAGACATGGATAAATAAACAAACAAACAAACATTTCCTTAGAAAAACTAAAATCTGAATATTTATTGTACTGAAATCTTACTGATATATCAATTGCATAATAATTTGGAATGCGGTGTGTGTGTGTATATATATATATATATATATATATATATATATATTTATTTGTTGGGATGTAACGGTACACAGAAGTCACAGTTCAACACGAGGTTCAGTACAACAGGAAAAAGCACATTTCGCAATGTTTCTTTTAATTTATTTTGAAATAAATTTATTTCATTTAACTTTGTCAAATAAAAATACTCCGTCATTTATGGTCATACAGATAAGAGTAAGACATCGTGAGAAACTGGAACGTTTTTTTTTATTTATGTACACTCACAGTAAAAACAAAACATTGCGCTTTTGTAAAATAAAGTAAACAAACACAATGCCGCTTTCTGACATCTTGGTTTTCTTTTCGTAAAGTTTGTGTAGCAAGTCACAAAAAAGATATGCTATAGAGTATGCTACTAGCAAGCTCTTGCGTGTCATGTGAACTCTTGATTAGGGTTGGTGTGTAGATTGTGGCGGTTAGCAAACAGCTTTGCATTACTGCACACGCCCCATTCTGGATTGGAGTGTGGATCGCCTGTGACAGACTGTATTCGTCCTCTGACTCTATGTACCATTACACCCCTATATATGCATAAAATTTATTAAATGTATATATATATATAATTTATAAAATGTTTTAATGAAACTATTAAATGTATATATAAATTTAAATATAAATATATAATAAAATATAAATAAAAAAATCTTTTAGCAGTTTTATTTTGTTTCATTATTTTTTTTTTATTCTACACTTTTACTATTTAATTATTTATTAGCTTTTTATCAAACCCACAAATTCCAAATTGAATGAACTACACAACTGAGTGAATCCAATGAATCAGAGTGTGGATGATGATAAATGCTGAAAATGAAGTAAACAGCATTATGTTTATGCTTTGGAGGGCCACAAGATGGCACAAATTATCGGTTTACTGGAGTGGATTAAGTAGAAAAGAGTGAATATTGGTAAAATCTATTATTGGTCTCTATAAACTGCCCATCAACAGGGCTTTTCTTCATCATTTAATAATAAACATGGGGAAAAATAAACTAAAAATCACAAAGTGAATCGGTCTAAATTGTGACTGCAATAGTTGCCATTTAACCCGTGTATGGCAAAGGAAAATACTAACCAGAAACTCATCACGAATGAAAAACTTGGCTCTTGTCACTCTGGGATCTTCACCTGGTTCAGGAGTTACTGAAAAAGAAAAGACAGGGAAGATGACACTGACCTGCACATGAATCAGTTGATTCAATTCACAAAACTGAATGGTCATATGGACTATGTTTATGATACTTATGGAGTTTGTACACCATTTTCATTTTTCCTTTAACCAATAATGTCCCCACTTACATGCAAACTTTAGTACTTTCTCAGGATTTCTGAGTCTCTAGTGATGTGTATGTCTGGTTGAAAAGTCTAACCTTTATCTGGTATGGTGTAACAAGCATATTCAGGGAAATAATCTTCAATTTTAGATTTCCCAGCTAATACTTTCTCTGCCAGCATGTCCTGTTTGTTAAGGAACAATATGACAGAAATTGTTCGTAACCATCTGGAGAAAGAAGAAAACAAAATACAGAGACGAGGGGTCAGTAAAGCTTGCACTTATGCTTAAAAACAAGCACTAAAAAAAAAGGACAAAAAAAAAAAAGTTTCACCTGTTGTTCCAGATACTGCGAAAAAGAGCAAGTGCTTCCCGTAGCCTGTTTGTGTTGTTGTCTTCCCTTATGACCATGTTGTAGCTGCTGCTCGCTACCACAAAGATGATCGCTGTGACGTCTGCAGAGAAACACAACACATCAGCACCACAGGTGTGTCTTTGTATTTTTTCAAACTTAGTATTTTTTAAGTATGTCATGTGAAATTGTTAAAAGATCACCTTTTCAGATATTACCTTTCATGTGAGATATGCAAATTTTCAAATATCAAAGTGCAGATAAAGGAGTTATTTTCTCCGAAAAGAAAGAATCGATTCTGAACTGTCTGAAACAAGTCACCAGTAATTACAGTCTTACTTCCTGTGCGAACCTACGTAGGTTTGCGAGAAATTTGCATAATGCCAGTCTATGATTTTCATTGGCTGCTTGCGAACATCGTCAAACACTGTAGTTGTAGCTGAGATTGGAAGAGTTAGGTTTGCGTTGTTAACATGTCGAAAAGACGCCATCGTTACTATTCAAATTAATGTATATCAAGTGCTGAGGAAGATCCAGAGCTGAAATTCAGATATGGTAATGGCTGTTTGTGTCAATCACAACAGACTAGGCCATCTGACCAATCAGAGCAGAGCAGGCTCTCAGAAAGGAGGGGTTTACAGAGACTGAATCCTTTATTACTGTGAGAAAAAGAGGTGATTATAAATTATGAGAAAATTCTAGTGATTTTTTACCTTGAAAGCATGTAAACATGCTGTAGGAGACTCCAAAACAACATTAGAAACCATTCAGATCTCATAATGGCATCACTTTAAACTTGTTTAACATGCATGTGCAACTGATGCTAAGATATCACAAGCATAACATCACACACTCAAATTCACACACACACACACACACACACACACACACACACACACACACACACACACACACACACACACACACACACACACACACACACACTTAATATACCATTAAAACACTGAATCCATTTTCTTCTTTCATCTCTCTGACCTCCGACATCAAACATACTGAAAAGAGAAGAACAGAGACATGAGGTTTATGAAATGTGTCCCTCTAGTGGACATATGAAGACATGACAATTCAACACACAGCAACACTGGCATATTGCTGAACTTACTGAAAGTTGACTTTGTCTACTTGAAATCGCGTCTCAAAAATCCCTGATGTTAACACTCTGCAGCGAAGCAAGTCCTGAAAGAAGAACGATTGAGAGAAAGTGTTAGGGAAGGACAACTTTTAGAAAATAAGGGGCGAGACATTTACAAAGTGTCTCATGCCGTCTCTCATTTACAAATGAACATGGCGTGTGTTTTTGAAAAAGCTCAAACTGTACCTGGTCTGTTGGTGTATAGTCGCTTTGTCTTACTGCATCGATCCGGTCAAGAAAGCTGTAAATACACAAATGAGGAAAAAGCTAAATCAACTTTACACATTTAGGTTTTTCAATAATGCATATATTTTCATGACCAAACTACAGTATTCATATTTTAGACAATGTCACCTTTATTTTTACTGGGCATGATTGCAGTTTGTCTATTTTTAAAAGATAATATTTTTATGTTTTTAAAAGAAGTCTCTCAAGAATGCATGTATTTGATCAAAAATATAGCGGTAATATCGTGAAATATTATTACCATTTAAAAGAATCTTTTACAATGTACAATGAATTACAAGGAATTTTCAGCATCGTTACTCCAGTCTTCAGTGTCACATGATCCTTCAGAAATCATTCTAATATGCTGATTTGCTGCTCAAGAAACATTATTATTATCAATGTTGAAAACAGCTGTGCTGCTTCATATTTTTGGAAACCGTGATATGTTTACTCAGGATTGTTTAATGACTAGAAACTTTAAAAGAACAGCATTTATATAAATTTGAAAATATTTTGTAATATTATAAATGTCTTTCCTGTCACTTTTGATCAATTTAATGCATCCTTGCTGAATAAAGGCATGTCTTTTATTCATAAAGTATCACACACACACACCCCATATCAGTGACTTGTACTAACAAATAATACTATGCTCGCTAATTAATAACAAAGACACTGCTCAAGTACCGGTGTCATTCACACTAGAAAAGAAATGATATCTACATAATCGTCTTCAAAAACACTTTGATTGTGTCTCAAATGACACTTGGTTACTTTCATCATCACAAACGGTATTAAAAGTGGCAAAAGCAATCAATGAAGAACCTTCTAACAATGTCCTTTGAAGGTCTAGATTTACCTGTTGCTGTGTCAAATATATTCACAGGACCTGATATATAGTCATTGGATGTGAATGAGAACTGAGCCCCTGAAAGCATCCCTACAGCAAGTACGCAGCTGAAGAATGTTAGATAACAAGCACATATCTTTCTCTTACTTCCCTGCAGAAAGGCAGAATATTAGCCCAACACTCTGTGACCATCATGTGATATTAATGCTATCAGCACTAACAGAGACAAATATAGACTCATCCCACAAGCTTGTGACAACAAGACAATCTGTAACGACATTGCCAAAAAAAAAGAAAGAAAGAAAGAAAAAAAAAAGATAAAGGGAAATAGGTTTGTGTGGACTGTGTTGCTTTTCATTTTTGTGATGTTGGAGCAATTCTTTTAGATGTGAAAATACATATAAAGTATAAAATACTACAAATTATCAGATTAATACTTTTGACTCATTAATATCTAGGACTTTCTATTCATCAAAGAAACCTGAAAAAAAAATATATATATAGTTTCCACAAAAGTTGCTTTCAACATTGAGAAATTAAGAAATGTTTCTTGAGCAGCAAATCGGCATATAAAGATGTGTTCACACCATGTCATAATTACCATAATTATGAGATTTCAACTTAGTAGAACAACTTATTTCAAAAAGTAGAACTCGTAATTACAACTTGTAAACTGGGAATTTTCTGAGAGCTCCAACTTGTACCTCCTGACCTCTGCAGACTCATTTAGGAATTTATAGCGTAAAAAAAAATTTTTTTTAAACATAATTTTGAGTGTGAAGACGTGAACAGTTCAGAGTAGAACTTCACGTGTTGTCATTTCGAAATTACGGAAATTATGACATCACGTGAAGGAAGCATTAGCATGATTTCTGAAGGATCATGTGACACTGAAGACTGGAGTAATGATGCTGAAAATACAGCTTTGATCACAGGAATAAATTACATTTTTAAATATTTTACAGTTGAAAACATTTATTATTTTAAATAAAATAAAAAAATTATTTTATGTTATTTTAAATTGCAATATTTCACAATATAACTGTTTTTACTGTATTTTTCATAAAATAAATGAATTTACTTTTGATCAATTTAAATGAAATAAAATTAAAACTAGTATTATTTGTTAGTACAAGTCACTGATATGGGGTGTGTGTGTGTAATACTTTTATGAATAAAAGAAATGCCTTTATTCAGCAAGGATGCATTAAGTTGATCAAAAGTGACAGGAAAGACTTTTATAATATTACAAAATATTTTCAAATTTATATAAATGCTGTTCTTTTAAAGTTTCTAGTCATTAAACAATCCTGAGTAAACATATCACGGTTTCCAAAAATATGAAGCAGCACAGCGGTTTTCAACATTGATAATAATATTAATAATAAATGTTTCTTGAGCAGCAAATCAGCATATTACAATGATTTCTAAAGGATCATGTGACACTGAAGACTGGAGTAATGATGTTGAAAATTCAGCTTTGATCACAGGAATAAATTACATTTTTAAATATTTTACAATTGAAAAAAATATATATATATATTTTATGTTATTTTAAATTGCAATATTTCACAATATAACTGTTTTTACTGTATTTTTCATACAATAAATGAATTTACTTTTTATCATTTTAAAATGAAATAAAATTAAAACTGAACAACTTCAAATGTATAGTTACATTTCAGTATTTAAAATAATATTCTGTGTTAAATACATGCCACTGAAACGCCAAACAATAAAAATAAACAAAGCAAAATTAGATTTAGTGGAATAAATACTTTAGATATTTGCTACTAAACATCCAATGCGAATATTGACCATCTAACCATCTCTTTCAAATATACCTGATCATATTATCTTTAATATTGTACATTTGTTTTCTGAATGTTTTCATCATTAAAAAAAAAAAAAAAAAAATGGCAAGGACAAATGGCAGTATGGACAGAACATTGTATATCAGAACAGAAAAACATTCCTTTGCATTTTGTTTTGTGGTTTTTCAGAACAGATAGTGACAGATTGGAACAAGAACATTGCCTGTGAACTCACTGTCATCATCTGAACATTGTAACTTTTGACACCTGATAACAACCTCAACAACTGGTCAGCAAAATTCTGCCACTCATTATCATAAACATACACTGAATGACAACAACTCCTGCTTGTCAGCTACAAATGATTCTTCTGTATCAACACATCTGTGACGTGAGCGGCTTCATATAGTGGTGGGGACAAAATCACCCATACGCAATGTAAATAACGCCTATGCATCTCGCAACCATCAAATATGCCCTTGCATTTCTAATGTTCACCTCCAGAGGGCACATGTCGGATCTGTAGTTGAGTTGTGAAGTCCTCCTCCCTAACTGAAGTCGAGTGATCTGTCTGAGCAACCAAAACTATATCTTTATCTTAATATGAGCGCTCTAAAAAATACAGTGACTGTACATCTTATGACTATAAAAAAGCCCTCTTCATCAGACGTGTTTGTGAGAGAGACAAATTGCGGGACAGACCGTCTATCGGCCATACAGGATAAATTCAGATTTGCACAGCGATTCCCCAGACCTCCATCTTACTTGAATCAGTCTTGACCCAACGGTCACAGAAGAACAATCCAAACAAATTCCACAGGTTGATTTAGGCAGAACAAAATATACTGTAATAAACAGACAAAAAACTCATTTTTGTGTAACATCACAAAGAACTAATCAAGTTAGTTTGAACTTAATCATGGCAAAACCATTGATTGGATTTGAAACTAAAACCAAAACTATTTCATTTGTTTTATAGTATAAAATAAATAACATAAAACAAACATATGGCATGACATGATTTCAGTGATAAAATTATTCATTGTAAAACAATTCATTGTATATCTCTTTTGTCGCTCTTATGCTGAAAATCTCTCACTCTGTTAATCCGATTTATCATTGTGGTTCTTGGTAGTCTTGAGAATGTTCAGTACCAAAGATAAGATAAGACAAGATAAGATAATCAAGCCCAGATTGTACTCGATGGGCGCTCTGTGCGCTGTTAAGGAACATGAGGCTGATTCTAGATCACAGGGAAAACAGGGAAATTGTCCCGGGAGTCATTTTAAAACCTGTAAATCCAGTTCACACTGAACAACATGGGAATGTTTGAACACGTTTCACATGTCCTATTGAGTACAACGGCTCTACAGCTGTGGGTATCGGTGCAAGGTTTCTAAGATTATGGAGTTCAACAGTGCCTGTTTCTGCGGCGCTGGTTCCAGAAGTTTTTTTTCCATTCTCTTTCCCATGGGGATTTAAATAAAGTCTTCGCTATAAGCCATGAACCAAGCCAATCAGGTGAAGCCCAACACCACAAACTTTGATTTGAAGCAAAAAAGTTTTTGAAAATCTGACAAAAAGACAAAGGTACAACCGAAAGAACTACAATCCCATGAAGCATTGCAAACAGCATAAGCAAATTAAAAATGCTTGAGAAATATAAAACTATGCATTTAAAAAATAAGTTAACTGCAAAATATTATATATGGGAGGGCGTTCATGTGCAATTTTTACCTAGGAAACATTCTGAGAGCACATGAAGGCAGCATTAGACTCTGATTGTTGTAATTTTCTGTACAGCATCATGGGTAATGTAGTTTTTCAACAAAAATTCCACTGTTACAGCCTCAATAGA
Source organism: Chanodichthys erythropterus (assembly GCF_024489055.1). Taxonomy (NCBI): domain Eukaryota; kingdom Metazoa; phylum Chordata; class Actinopteri; order Cypriniformes; family Xenocyprididae; genus Chanodichthys; species Chanodichthys erythropterus. The sequence continues at coordinate 17,130,240 of NC_090243.1, read as the reverse complement.
AGTAGATACTATCAATTAACAACCTCGTAGCTTACAGTAGTTCTGTCTTTAAAGGTTCATAAGTTATCATTCAAAATCAGTTTCCCTATGGAGAAAGAGTCGATTTTTTACTTCCGGAACACGACTTGTTACACCCTGGGGGCTCGTCCGGGATTTGAACCCGGGACCTCTCGCACCCGAAAGTGAGAATCACACCCCTATGCACGCTATTGAATTAGACTGAAAAAGCTGTTTGGAGCTTGCATTTCTCCTGTAATATACAGAACCTCTTCCAATCCACAAAACTTTTAAATTTACATTTAAATTACACCACTTTTGTACAGTTAGCAGAACAGTAAATGAGAATAGAATCTGACAAGACTTTTTTCCAAGGCTTCTCAAACTTCTGGTTTGTATTGGGTTTGGATTTGTAATTATTGAAAAAAGTTATTAATATAAATATTGGTTTTATTTTGACACGACTCATTCTTCATACACTCAAACATGTTGCATGTATGAATTGAAACTAAAACTTCAAATTTTGAAGTACCAGTTGCTATAAGAGTATTGTTTTTCCACTCATTGCAAACTTTTTGTAAATTGCACTTTCATGGAAAAACTGAACTACTCATGAAAAATATAAATTCCTGTAGGTGCTAGAAACATCAAGGTCATGGTTTTTGATTCCAAGGGAAAGCATGAACTGAAAAAAACAATTGTAGAACTTAAATGCAATGCATCTGCCAAATGCATAAATGTAAAAAATCTAAAATATAATTTATGAATGCAACTAAGCCTGTCACAATCATGGATTTTGTGTTGACCATTAATTGTCATACAAACAATTCTGTTCACGTCACTTGTGGTGTAAGCCTATTATGTATTTTTTTACTTGGAATCATATTTAATATATAATATTAATAATATAATATAATTTACTTTAATGCTGTAAAAAATGTATAATATTTATAGAATTATTTTTTTATAATATAATATAACCGTAATATAAATTGGCAAAATGTGAATGAAATTTAAACTGCATGGTTACCTCAAATAATTGTGATTAGATCAAATAACTAATAATCAATAATCATGACCAGCGTACATGCAAATGATCATAATTTATACTCTTTAATGTTAAATAATTTAGTCTAATTTTTTTGTTAACAACTGTTTATTGAATTTTCGTCTGTGAACAGTAGTATAAAACAAATAGCAACTTTGCAAATTTAGAACCCATCCCAACCCAGAGAGAAGAAAAGAGAGAAGAAAAATAATAAATAAATACATAAAGTAAAATAAATAATAATAAAAATAAATTAAGTAATATTAATACATAAAATACACTAAAATAATATTTACAAAGAGTTTAGAAAAGATGACACAACATTAAAAGATGAATTCCATAAATAATTTAGTCTTTAATTTAGATCGAATTCATTGAAAATTATAAACAACTCAGTAATGAGTCACATCATATGTCATTGTGTTTTCCAGCAAAACTTTTTAAAAATCAATTAAAAAATATTTTCAGAAAAATGTTGCTAAAAATAATTCTCATATCTGTGGGACAGGGGTGGAGATGTTTTTTTTTTTTTTTTTTTTTGCATATATATATTATATATAAAAATTGTAGGATGAAATTTAATTTTCACATCTGTGGGACAAGGGGGAAAAATGAATTATTATAGAAAAATTCTTATTATAGACCTTAAGCTCACCTAAATACGTTAAAGTAACATACTTGGCACAAGATATTTGTCTATTATAAATCATATTAAAAAGCTCAGCATGAAATGGAAGTTGTGATAGTCTTTTCTTACCTATTGTTGCTTTGATTAAAGATTACGAGGGCATATGATTAAAAAAATAAAATAATGATGTGCACAGATAACAAATTTATGATAAAATACTGCAATATTCCATAAAAAAAAATTTGTCAATTTTGATTTGATGGCAAGTAATGTTAACATAATTACACGATGGTTTAATAATCATAATTGGTTTTCATAGCTTTGAGCAGTTCTGTGGGGTCGTTCTATTTTTAGGTAAATGCTGGCTAAATCTCGAAACAGAAACCCGAAATGCTAAAAAAGGAATTCATAATCTGTTGCTATTTTTATCAAATGCACGTGTGCATGTTTGTTTGTGTATCTATGTAGGAAAAGGCAGAAAAAAGAAGGGCGAGCGAGAAAGAGAGAGCGCCGCTGTACATCAGTGAATGTTTATTCCCTTTAAGCACTTATGAGGGTCTGATATGTATAACCGCACACACACACACACACACACGGGCCCTTTCTGCGCCTCACCTTCTCTTTCTGACCTTCCTTTGTTTACGCGCATTGCCGGGATACTCCCTTTGATTCGGCGGCGCGCACACACACGTGACGCCCTCCACCAGTGAGTGCTCTGCAGTGATGCGCTATAAATAGCTCCTGCTTGCCCCGGCTGCGCTGTTCCTTTACATAAGCTCTGGCGGAGGGAGGAGGGGGACAGACAGCCCAACCACAATCTCCATACAGCCGGGCCTGCAGAACGCCACACACAACTGGGAGCTCTCTCGCTCGGACTGCTGCTTTCACTGTTTCTGTACAAGTGTCCTCTATCACAACAGCACGGTCTCATTCTCACCGACCCACTTCAGTACAAACATGTATTTGTGTGCGTCTCGGCCGTTTGACATTGACATGTAATCCGTTTTCTTTTAGCCTTAAAATAGACACGCAATAGATGAATAGAAACGAACACAGACAGATGTCACAAAATCACGAGGGATCATTCAATGATCTCACAGGTCAAAGGGCAGTTAAGATGCATTGCGATAAAACAGCTTGGTAACAATGTTGAGTTTCCAAAAAATTTTGATAAATGCCTACCACACATATACATGATATTTTGCACTCTACTCATATAATATATATATATATTTTATTAAATTATTATCTAGATTTTTGATAACCCATCCAGGCACCAGGCAATATACAAATTATTAAGCATGCACAACAACAACAACAAAAAAAATTCATTTTATTTGTGGAGCTATAGTCTGAACACTGCATGGCAATTTTTAAAATGTTGTAATAAAAATAGATAAATTAATAAAACTTTTTTTAATAACTTTTATTTAATACTACACATAAAAACACTCTTAAACATCAATCTTCTTTAGCAAAGGAAATAGTGCATTTTACTGTATTTTTCTATGGCTTTTTAGATAAAATGATGGTTTCTTTTAAATGATGGATATATATTTGAAATATAGTCAAAAGAGAGATATAATACTGGATTATTGGTATAATACTGAGAGATATAATTATTGGATTACAGCTGTTTACCAAAGCCAGCATAACTATTATAATTGTTCATGCTTAGGGTTAGTGTTTGAACTAACCTTTAACGCCAAATATTAAACTTTATTGCATAACTCGTCCTGCGACATTTGTGCTGTATGAATGACACCTCCAAATCATGTGGTTTGTTGAGGAAATGTGTGCCATTACTTTTCCAGGCAGTTTAATAAAAAAATAAAAAAATGCATAGACTAAAGGCCTATTCACACCAAGGATGATAACTATAAAGATAACAATAAATGTATAGTTCTAAAAATCTTTTTAAATAGCAGAGTCCACACTACAACTATAATGGCAAACAGAAACAATATCGTTGGAATTATTTTCAGAATGTTTTTCTTTTTCCAGCTGATGAACAATAAAAACACTTACAGCCAATCAGAATCCATCCTGCCGTAGTGAACTCGAGCATTTAAAGCAGCAGACGACAAAACTGCAGCGCATGTTTAAAATAAATTTCATTCTAAAAGTTGTAACTTCATCCTGAGTCGCTCCATCAGCGTTGAACAATGTACTGACAATCCTCATTTTGTCTGCGTGAGAATCTCCAGCTTTGTTGTTGTTGAGCAACCGAAGCGTGAGCTGTTAAAGCTCCGCCCTCTTTTGGAAAGGGGGCAGAAAGCAGCAGCAGCTCATTTGCATTTAAAGGGACACACACAAAAACGGCGTGTTTTTGCTCACAACCAAACGGGCAAATTTGACAAGCTATAATAAATGATCTGTGTGGGATTTTGAGCTGAAAATTCACAGACACATTCTGGAGACACCAGAGACTTATATTACATCTCGTGGAAAGGGGCATAATAGGTCCCCTTTAAAATTACTCATATCGTGAAAAAAGACGCCCACCAATAATAATCATGATTTCAATATTGACCAAAAATAATTGTGATTATGATTTATACCATAATCGAGCAGACCTAGTATCAAGTATATTTATTTATATAAATCACAGCTTTTGCAGACTGATAACCACACTAAGCCAATTTCATTATTATTTCGATTAATTGCGCATCCCTACCCTAGAATCATGAGGGCGAGTTCTGCAAGGGCAAACACCGCTCACATTTTCTTTCCAAATACTGAAAAAATACAACAAAGTGGAAGCAATTGAAAACTTTCTCAACGACTGCACATCCATGGATCGACCTGGATCACAGCAAACGTATCTGAGCAGACATTGATTTGAAGTTGTATAACAGAGGAATTCTCAGTATTGTAAAAGTCTTCCACAAAGAACAAGCCTGTATTGAGAGCAGCTGGGTGTCTGTATGATTCTCGGAGTATCTCCGGGCCTTTTCTGACTGAGAGACAACAGTCGCCATTATGTGTCAGGCACTGCACTAGCTGGTGATGGTATCTGCGTCCTACAAAGCGGCTGACCAACTCCCATGACCTGACCACCCTCCTCACGCTTTCATACCTGACACACGGCCACTGTTGTACAGGACAAATGTCTGCACTGGCCTAAAAGAGCCAACAGTGGATGTAAAAACAGATCATTCATGCACCTAGAATGTCTCCATCTCCAAGGCAAAGAAACTTAAATACATATACGACATGTTTGTAGTGGGTTGCCTGAATGTCTTAAGGAAGCCCGGAATAAATAGGTTGGTTTCAGGTTCATCTGAACCTGATCAGGCACGTTCCTTACAAGGATGTGCAAAACTACATATTTTCAAAACAGACTAGTTGATGGGTAGTCTGAACTGGTTTCAGGTTTACCTGACCCCGATTTACAGACAAACTTTTCCAAGAAAGTTTTACAGCGCACTTTCAAACAGCTGAAGCACAGCACTGTCAGTGACTTACAAAACAAAAATAGTTACTAATCAACTAGTCAATTGTTAGATAACTATTAGTGTCACAATAAACACCTACACTTCTGTTACAAAAGACTTCTATTTCAAAAAATGCTTACTTTTTTTAAAAGAATCCTTTAGAAATGTATCACGGTTTCCACAAAAATATTGTTTTCAACAGTGATAGTAATAATAAATGTTTCTTGAGCAGCAGTTCAGCATATTAGAATGATTTCTGAAGGATCACGTGACACTGAAGACTGAAAAAATTCAGCTTCGATCACATTTCTTAAAATATATTCAAACAGAAAAATAATACTTTAATAATATTCACAATATTACTGTTTTTACAGTGATTTTGATCAAATAAATGCAACCTTGGTGAGCATAAGAGACTCCTTCAAAAACATGTAAAATTATGTCTGTTCTCAAACTTTTGAACAGGCCCATATTACTAGGGATGCACCGATACCACTTTTCCAGAACGAGTCCGAGTCCAATACCGGTACTGGTACTTGACCATACAGTACTGATACCTGTATTTTCATTGCATTTGTAAGTCGTAGTTTTTGTTATTTTTGGACCAAAATGTATTTTCGATGCTTCAAAAACTTCTAACTAACCCACTGATGTCACATGGACTACTTTGATGATGTTTTTATTACCTTTCTGGACATGGACAGTATACCGTACATACATTTTCAATGGAGGGACAGAAAGCTCTCAGACTAAATCTAAAATATCTTAAACTGTGTTCTGAAGATGAACGGAGGTCTAACGGGTTTGGAACGACATGAGGGTGAGTCATTAATGACATCATTTTCATTTTTGGGTGAACTAACCCTTTAAATGTACTGTAGGAGCTTACTGTTCATTCTATTGCTCTATTATATTTTATCTTTAATTTAATAGCACAATGTAATAACAGCTAAGGATGTTTTCTACTGGCACAGTTGGGCCAGTGGTTCAAATTTTTAGATACCAGTGAAACATCACAATTTTCGGGTGCAGAAATAATCAAATAAGACTGCATTGTCTTCATTGTATAATTTAAATATAGATGAATCCTTATTAAAGTTACAAAAGTTATTCAGTCAACAGCACTGGGTGATTTTCTTTGTGTCATCTGTTTTTAGATTAACATAAATCACAAAGACAGCTGCAGGAATATTAGGTTGCTGTCACTTTAAGCGCTGCATACTGTTACACAAGTGTTTTCTTTCTCAACTGTTTACGTTCACTTAAGACATAACCGACTAAGTTTCACATGGATACTCGCCGTTATGTGAAATTTGACAATTTGTGTGAATTTGTCCGTTCAAGTGCAAGAAGACGAGAACGAGAACTCAATTAAGTAGGTTCGCACTCTGTCTGAGGGGCAGCTTTTTTGGGCACGCACTTCAGGTGTTTGTGCACAGAAAATATCATGCGATTACTGTATCGCCTTCCTGTAATAATGTAGGGAACCACTAATTATACATAAATCATTTAAAAGTTCTCTCACTATTTACCGTCAGTTAACATTAGTATTACGTTGTTTGTTTTTTTACATTATTTGCTATTGACATATCCAACCATATCCTTATCTCCATTACGCTCTCTGTTTGCTTTGTTGTTTGTGTTTCTTTGTCTGAACACAAACACTACGCACACACTGCGTTTTACCGGTTTTTGGTATCGGAGCATTTTAATGAGCACAAGTACAAGTACACGAGCGCAGTATGGGGCCCAATAGGTGCATCCCTAATATTTATTACTTTTAGATTCACATTAACACACTATAACTGCAGCACAAATACAATTCTGATTAAGAGATTCGGTTTAAAACATCAGTAAAACCAAATGAATGACTGCAACAACTTACTACCATGACCATAAATACCTGCACAAATAAACAGAACCCCAAAACAGCGCAAACCAATAATCACAGCTATTATCATAAATATCAACAGAGAAAAACTTAAGCAATATGCAATCAACTTCAATTTTAATTATGCCAGTTCACAAAACAAAAATCCAACTTCATCATAGGCTCACTACTATGATAAAACTTATACTTACTAATGCGCACAGTCGATTAGTTGATATTCGTTGGATCGTTCGTAACACGCCTTAACGCCTTCATCATCCCAGAGCTTCTTCGCATGGTCAAAAAACTCCTGTGGGAAAAAAAAACAAAAACATTTATATGTTTGCATGCTAAAAAAACTAAATGATTCAATTTCAATAACATTATTAAGCATTTTTAGAACTACGTTTGCCTCGCTTCATTTAAAAGATATTTCTTGAACTTATACCACTACATACTTCCAGCTACATTCATAAAATGTGTTTTTGTTAAAAGCCTTTTAGCTGTTCTGGAAATAATCTGACTGATCACACCGGCCCACCACTGTGGATTCAGCACTGCTTCGAGCACATCTCATTACACAAGCATTCAAACGCTAGTTTCTTTTATTAGTTTGTTTGCAACTTTACATAATGAACTGAAACATTAAATCTTTTTTTAGCTTTATTATTTTTTTTCACAGACATGTACTTTTCAGAAACTCAATGCAATATGCGATACAATAAAGATTTAATTTTGTAAAATAAATTATATTTAAAAACCAACATACATGTTACACATTCTTTTTGTGAGAAGAAAGCATCCCTACAACTTCTGAAAGTGAACAGCAGTGTTTTACTGTAGCATAACATAAAAAGTAAGTGTCACTTTAACGTCAGTGTAAACCAGGGAGGTTTAGGGTTTCAGGTGGGCCTACATTAGGTTTATTTAACAACAGAAATTGAATAAATGTAAAAATATAAGACTGCTTAGTCTTCACTGTATGGATTAAATATACACCGACTCTTTTTAAAGCTACAAAATTTATTCAGTCAAGAGCAGTGAGTGATTTTATTGTTGTCTTTTGTTGTTTGATTAACATTAAGCACACAGAAGGAAGCAAGTTTATTAGGCTGCTGTCACTTTATGAGCTGCACGGATCCAATATACCATTACACGTGTGCTTTCTTTCTCGACTGTTTAGTCCACTTAAGACATAACTGACTGTGTTTACATTTTGTCAGTTTTTTTGTGTGCATTTGGCCATATAAGCTGCGAGAACTAAATTCGAGATCATGCGCTGTCTGAGAGGCAGCTTTCTGTGCGCCTGAGTACTTTGCTTATTGCGCCTATTAACATTAAGAATGTCACACATATGTAAAAGTCATGTGTCCAGTCTACTCTCTGCTGTCTGCGTTGACCTAAAACTTGGATTTTTTGTAATCTTTTGGAGTATATAAATTAGTGCTGCAACGACGCGTTGAAATGCTTCGACGCGTCACATTGTGTACATGCATCTCGCATAATGGCGGCTTCTGCTCCTGGGAATGGAGAAAGTTCTATTCTATCACAAAAACCTAGACCACGATTATCAAAAGTATGGGAATACTTTTAACGGGCCAAATAAAATGGTCCTTTGTTCCCTTTGCAAAACCGAGATGGCGTACCGCGGCAGCACAATTGCGATGCACGAGCACTAGGGGTGTGACGCAAGATTAAAATGTGATGAGATTTCTCGTCAAGGCGAAAAGTAGTCTCGTGATATTGCCATGACAGAGTGTTAGGATGATTAGGAAAGAATTTGCCACCGCTACCTTTACATTACACCTCCACTGTCGTTTAGCTTTGTATTTAAATAAAAAATTCAGTTGGATAACGGTCGCCGCTGCTCCATATTCACAGAGTAAGCACGATTGCTGAAAGTGAAAGTAAACGCGTGGGCGCATTCAAACGAGATTTCTGATGAATGCAAATATCTCTCAATATGAAAGCTATTTTAGGCTGGGCAGTGTAGTTGTAACAATCTCTTAGCTCTGTATCAAAGAAAAAATTGGTCTTATTTGCACTTTTAATATTGAGAGTGTGATTATGGTTGTACTTATTGTAAAGTGTTACCATAAAAATGAATAACAGTTTTCTCTTAATCTTATTAAGCACAAACAATAAGGTTTCATTTGTTAACATTAGTTTATGCACTGTGAACTATCATCAACTAACAATGAATAACTATTTTTATTAACTAACATAAAGATTAATAAATACTGTAGCAAATATATTGCTCATTGTTAGTTGATGTTGGTTAATACATTAATGTTAATAAATGAGACCTTATTGAAAAGTATTAACATTTTTAATTATATTGTTTTTATTTCTACGATCAGTTTGTGGAAAGGAGTTCAGTTAGGAGGTCAAAAGTTGTAGAAGCTCATAAAATCACATGAGAAGTCAGTCGAAAAAAAAATGAATAAAAGTTGAAATATTATATGAGAAGTTGTACTTCTAATTTTTTCTAAAGTTATCCAAAGGATTCATTAGCTAATCAAAAAAAGAAAACTAAATAAAGAAAAAAATAAAGAAAATAAATAAAAATAATCGTTAGATTAGTCGACTAATCGAAAAAATAATCGTTAGATTGGTCGACAGAAAAAATTATTAGTTGCAGCTCTAATATAAATCATGCAGTTATCGCAAGATAGGCATATCATGATATATACATTTGCGATATTTCGATATATCGTGCAGCCCTAGAAGAAAAATCGAAATATATTTCCTGAACAACAGTAAAATATCTACTGAAGAAACTAACAGCACAGGAACACTTTTCTGAGTCAATGTTTGAAATCTCTAACACTTTAAAATAAAGTCTCATTTGTACGGAGACCCTGATGGGAGGAAAAAATATATTTCAATGTTCAAAATTTTTGCATTCCCAAAGAAACTTTGCGTTCGCACGCAAAAGCATTGACCTATATTTTTACTTTATACATCATTAACTAAAATTAACAAACAATAAGCAATACATTTTGACAGCATTCATTAACCTTTAATGTTAATGAATAAAAATGTACATTTTAGTTCACAGTGCATTAACTAATATTAACAGATACAACTTTTAAACTAAAAATATTGAGATTAATATTAGCTAAGATTAATAAATGCTGTATAATTTTGTTCCTTGTTAGTTCATACTAACTAATGTAGTTAACCAACTAAAGTTAACAAATGAAACCTTATTGTAAAGTGTTACCAAAAATCTCTATCTGGATTCAGTAATCACCAGAGTAATCTTGCATATTTGATGCATGTTTAAGGTAAACCAATAACACATGTTAGCAGTCAATATTGTATCTATCACCTGTTGAACCAAAGAGTAAACGGCAAACTACTCTCTAAATAAGAACTGAACTTACTGGATTTTCCAGTATTTACAATCCAACTGTGCAAACATTCTAAAATTGATGAATTCATGGGCGAGTATAGATGTCTGCCATTAATTAATTAAAGAAAAATCCAGGACTTAATTTGAGCTGAGAAAAGATCTGTGGTCTCAAACTGTCTAATTACAGATCTCCATTTCAGCAGAATCCACACGGTCTAAAAATGACAATCTGAAAAAACAGAGAGCTGACATTTGTGCAATCAAAAGTCACAGGCTGGAGACATCTGCCATATCACAGGCCAACTTGTCTGCAAATGTGCTAGAATATCACAACAAAATAATAAGGAAAATAACTGACCCCGTTGCACACTGTCTAATGCTAACAAACAAAACTCAAGCACAGCAGAAGCATATGCTAAGCTAAAGCTAACAACATCAGTATGACAGAGAGAGAACTTAAAGTTAGTGTCAGTTTCAGTCTGATTCAGACAGAATTCTTCATATTTCACTGAAGAAATAAAAATCCCAGAAAAACACCCAATTCCTGAGTTTTAACTTGATACCATAAAACAAACAAAACTAAGAGAAAAGGTCATCAACAACTTTCCATGACTTCCTTGTCTTCTAATGACTGGTAAAAATCAGTAAACCTATTCCAGACAGCAACATAAAATGTCTACATCACAAAAATCACTCATTTACGAATTCAAAGACTACATTTTGTCCTGAGTTACACTTTAGTATTGACGACTAAAGTAATTGATGCAAATGCATTCAATGTGAAAACCTACACTGTGTTTCTCAGTCCCGTGGATTAGTCAAGGTCTCCTGGATTAGTCAATTTCGAAATTAAATCCTACATATGAACCCAAAATATTCCTCACAAACCTGTCATTTAACATAAAAAGCTTGTGGTTTAATTTGACTCGATGTGCACATAAACAATGCATGACAAACCACAAACTGAACGCAAGCAATCATAGCAAGATGCTAATCATATTATAATATGCATAATTATAAAAACAAAAAAACATATTTTGACTACTATTTAATATAACTATAATATTTTGAGTACTGCTGAAATTGTGTGTAAATATAGTACACAAAATTACCTTATTCTTAATAATTATAATATTTACCACCTATTTAAATTGCAAACTCAAACAACAGCAAAGCAGTCAGCATCCGTCTTCCCATAAAGTAACGTTCCTCAGAAACATATTCAAATGTTCAGCTAGTGGCAGGCACTTCACCTCAGGTACGTGATTTAAAAAAGACCAAGCCAAAGATTCTTATTTTCATAAATCAGCAATCATACAAAACCTCTCGGTAAGCGGTTCAAAAACCTCAACACATTTACACAAATTCAAAAGTCATTGAAAGCATTCTAGGTAAATTATAAAAATGAGGCTCCTTACCTGTGTATAATCAAAGTCAGAGAGCGGCGCTATGCTTTTGATATAGTCGATCCTAAACTGGTCCTCTGGATTAGCGAGTGGGACGGGTGGTATTAAAGTGCTCATTGCAGACACTATGGTCTAGAAATAAAAATAAAAAAGGAGTTATGAGACATGAGACTGTGATTAGATATAGAAAACGTCTAGAAACTAAGCGTCTCACTTACCACGATGGCGTCCTTCACATTTTTGCGAATGTCTTGAATTTTCTGTTTCTTTTCCCTGTATGTGAAAACATTTAAAATTTAGTAAAAAAATTAAATAAATAAAATGCAAGGTTAAATTGCACATATGCAACTCCTGGTTCTAGGAATTGTTCACCCCAAAAATAATAATTCTGTCATTATTTAATCACCATTATTTAAGTCGTTCCAAGCCTGTATGCTGTTATTTTTTATTAATGACAACAACATAAAAACAGTCTATATGACTTGTGCAGTGTATCTGAAGCCATACGATAGCATAGTGTGAGAATCAGCATCGCTTCTGGCAAATCGTAACCAAACACGACGTATCACAACGAGATATGACAGCTGAAAGATTTTCAGTGACTAACAATTTGAATTTCAGCCTGTTCCTCACACACATCTATCATATGACTTCAGAAGACTTGAAACGTCATATCTGAACTACTTTTATGTAGCTTTTTTAGAAACATAAATGCGGTTTGAAGCTGGATACACAGTTGCATGAAAAAGTGCTGTGTAATGATTCTCATTTTGTGTTGCACATAACAAAAGACTGGAACAACATAAGGGTATTCATTTTGGCTCCTTTAAAGGGTTAGTTCACCCAAAAATTAAAATTCAGTCATTAATTACTCACCTTTATGTTGTTCTGCACCTGTAAGGCCTTTGTGTCAACATACATTAAGATACTTTTGATGAAATCCGATGGCTCAGTGAGGCCTCCATTGACAGCAAGATAATTAACACGTTCAGATACACAGAAAGCTGCTAAAGACATATTTAAAACAGTTCATGTGACTACAGTGGTTCAACCTTAATGTTATGAAGCGACAAGAATACTTTTTGTGCACAAAAAAAACACAATAACAACAATATCTAGTGATGGCGGATTTCAAAACACTGCTTCATGAAGCTTTACAAATATTTTGTTTCAAATCAGTGGCTCGGAGCGCCAAAGTCACGTGATTTCAGTAAACGAGGCTTCGTTACGTCATAAGAGTTTCGAAATTTCAATATTTCACGTGACTTTGGCAGTTTGATACGTGAAGATTTGTAAAGCTTCATATGAAGCAGTGTTTTGAAATCACACATCACTAGATATTGTTGAATAAAGTCGTGTTTTTTCTGGCAAACAAAAAATATTCTCGGTGCTTCATAACATTAAGGTTGAACCACTGTAGTCACATGAACTGTTTTAAATAAGTCTTTAGCACCTTTCTGGGCATCTGAAAGTGTTAACTATATTGCCGGCAAGACCTCTCTGAGCCATCGGATTTTATCAAAAATATCTTAATTTGTGTTCTGAAGCTCTTACGGGTGTGGAACGACATGAGGGTGAGTAATAAATGACATAATTTTCATTTTTGGGTGAACTAACCCTTTAAATGAGTTATTATTTCCTCCCACACTGTAAAGGTCAATATAAATAATATTATACAACATATATTAATGTAATATAGGCTAAATTTGATTTTTCAACTTCAAAAAGCATAACTTCCCCAACAAAGTTCTGTCATTTAGACATGCTATGACTATTTTTAGTATGCAAAAAGTGTTTTAAAGAAACTTTAACACACCCAGAGACCTGATAAACATTTAGCATTTGATTTGAGTCACTTGTCACCCATGCATTACCTACATCCAGATTCTGTACGAGCATATATATTATATATATATATATATATATATATATATATATATATATATTATATATTATATATATAAAACAGTGATGTTGCAGTGAAGCACTAGCTGATAGCACGTAGTGCTACATCACTATCTGCCTCAGCATGTATGAGGGTTTCCTTCGCCATGCCGAGGCTGAACACAGGGCCCAACCTTCATATAACGCCCTTACATGCACATATATGTCACTAGGACAGTAAACATGTACTCACTCCGCATTAAACCCGTTGACGTGAAGAATTTTCATCTGCTTCACGATAGTGCTTTTGCCCGATTCACCAGCCCCTACGAAAGCAAAAACAGCCGTGAGAATACACGCAAAGTCTCTCAGATACTTCAGATATCACGGTGTGTTCTTCATATGTACAATCCGACATGCCAGATTGAGCTGTCAAACACGGCGCATTTAAAAACACAGCCTCGGATGGCTCTCGTATGTCAGATATAACGCCTCAAGTCTCCTCTTACCCAACAACAACAGTCGATGTGTAGCTTTATAAGCCTGTCTCTCTTTTTGCAACTGTTTCTCTATTTTCTTGTTGGCCTCTCGCTGTGTTTTCTCGTCGATGCGCTGGTCTTCGGTTTTACTGCTCCCCAAACACCCCATCTTACTCCCTCGAAGCCAATCTGTGCGCTGTCCTTATGAATGATCAATCCAATTCCGATTCCAAAGAGAGAAAATGATCCACAATAGACAGAAAAAAAGGTCGCCGGGAAGGTTTTTGTTTCTCCTCCCTGTTACAACGTCTCAAGCAGTCCGGGCGTCATTCAAGCGACGGGATTGATAAAATTGATCACATATCGATCGGTAAGGTGGGATATGAACTTGCATCTGGATCCGGGGGTCTCTGTGAGCCCCTGCCAGGCGCTCTTCCCTTCTCTTCTGTTCTCTCGCCCTCTCTGTATTTTTTCTATGTGATATTCTCTGCCTGTATCTCTGCTGTAGTCTGTAACTCAGCACTGCCTCTGTCTGTCACACCTGGTAATGACCGGAACCAGGAAAACTGTTACAAAGTATCGCTGACTGACTGTAGAAACACTGTAACGAACGAGATCGAACGGATGTTTCAACGTAACGACATGAGTGAAAAATGTTACAATGTAAAGTGCAGCGGGTGTGACAATGTAGCAGATGATTAACTGCCGCTCAAAGTCTGTCGTTTTAAACTGGGAAAAAACATATTAAACTAGTCTAAGCTGGTTTTGCAGATCTTAAATGGTTTAAGATGGTCTGCTACATCATTGTAGCAGACGAATGGCTGGGTCCTAAAGTCCGTCAAGTTTTATACTGGAGACAAAAAAACACATTAAACCAGTCTGAGCTGATCTGCCAGCTCTAAATGCACACACAGATGACTGCTTTATGTATATTGTACTGTTTACCGTTTATTTTTTACTAGTTATTTATTATGTACTGTTTTAGGCATCTTTTAGGCTTATAACCCCATTTTGGGTTGTGTACTACTGTGTGCAATTACACACACACATACATATATATAAATTAAAAAAGTAAGTTACCTGGTTGCCTTAATTTTATTTCATTGAAATAAAAATTTGAGTTAATACAATGAAGGTGATTGATTTAATCAAAATAAACTCAAAATATTGTTATCTGAACCATATTAATTATCTAAGTTGATTTGACAAAAGAAAAAATGTTGTGATAACAAATCTTAAAAATTATTTTTACACTGTGTGTGTGTATGTATATATATATATATATATATATATATATATATATATATATATATATAGGAATTTAGACATGCTACTGCCATATTGCCAGTTAAATACAGAAATGTGACAGAGTAAAAAACATTATTAAATTATTAAAATAAAAAGGAGGAAGATGGTTTTATCAAACCGAATATTTTCAGGCAATTTTGTTTAAAGGTGCCCTAGATTCAAAAATTTAATTTACCTCTGCATAGTTAAATAACAAGAGTTCAGTACATGGAAATTACATACAGTGAGTCTCAAACTTTCTTATATATATATGGGATTTCTTATATAAATCCCATTTGTTTAAAAGACCTCAGAAGAACAGGCGAATTTCAACATAACACAGACTGTTACGCAACAGTCGGGATCATTAATATGTACGCCCCCAATTTTTGCATATGCCAGCCCATGTTCAAGGCATTAGACAAGGGCAGAACGTCTGGATGTGCACAGCTGAATCATCAGACTAGGTAAGCAAGCAAGAACAATAGTGAAAAATGGTAGATGGAGCAATAATAACTGGCATGATCCATGATATCATGATATTTTTAGTGATATTTGTAAATTGTCTTTCTAAATGTCTCGTTAGCATGTTGCTAATGTACTGTTAAATGTGGTTAAAGTTACCATCGTTTCTTACTGTATTCACGGAGACAAGAGCCGTCGTTATTTTCATTTTTAAACACTTGCAGTCTGTATAATTCATAAACACAACTTCATTCTTTATAAATCTCTCCAACAGTGTAGCATTAGCCATTAGCCACAGATCACAGCCTCAAACTCATTCAGAATCAAAGACTTATATTACATCTTTTTAAAAAAAAGTTCTAGGGCACCTTTGATAACCACAAATTCATCCTAAAATACCATTTTTGAGTTAGTGCACAACCCTTTTTACTCCAATGGTATTGCCAGACCTGGAAGGGAGTGAATTTACCATCACCAACTGAATAGGTTTCACTGAATAAATGCTTAATATAAAGGAAACAAAACGATTTTCTAAAACAGTGACTTCAACAAGAAAGTCTGCTTTACCTAGAAACAGTCAATATTCCTTATTCAATCTTATTAATGATTTTTTTTTTTATATAATGTTAATTATTTGGCCTGGCTGGATATTATCAGCACTGAACAGAAATATTTGATCATAAAATACCATGTCCTCAAATAACTTCTTTAGAAATTGCAGTTCTCTTATTGTACACTCAAGAACACATGACTTTCACTTCTCATATATATTCTAAAAAAAAAAAAGCTTTAAAATTCATGTGAAATGAAGAGTGTTTTGTTAAACCATTAAGCAACTGTGGAAAGCCATGAAATATGACCACTAGAACCATTCTTGCGAATACAAATCGAACAAGGATTGAAATTATGAGGAAGAAAAATATAAAAGCGTCATTTCCAGCATATCCACTGAGATATGTAAGGTCAGAGAATATATGAAAATGTCTTCCAGTGGCTTAAAGGGGTTTAACATTACAGAAAACAGAAGCTGACATAGTCCATATGGTGGTTTGCAGAATTTAAATGACATTAAAATGTAGAAATTGTAATTTTAATATAACATACAGTACAGTCCAAAAGTTTGGAACCACTAAGATTTTTAATGTTTTTAAAAGAAGTTTCGTCTGCTCACCAAGGCTACATTTATTTAATTAAAAAATACAGTAAAAAACAGTAATATTGTGAAATATGCTGAAAATTCAGCTTTGCATCACAGGAATAAATTACTTTGTCAAATATATTTAAATAGTACACAGTTATTTTAAATTGTAATAATATTTCACAATATTACTGTTTTTACAGTATTTTTAATTAAATAAATGTAGCCTTGGTGAGCAGACGAAACTTCTTTTAAAAACATTAAAAATCTTAGTGGCTCCAAACTTTTGGACTTTACTGTATATAAAATATATGATAAGATATATATATATATATATATATATATATATATATATATATATATATATATATATATATATATATATATATATATATAATATATATATATATATACACATACACACATGCATAAAACCACTAAGAACCTATGCCAAAAAATAAATACTTTAGGACCAACTATTTGCCAGCAACAAGAAGGAAGACAACAAAATTAAACTAAAAACATTTTAACATTGCCACAACATCATGTGAAGTTTTGTTCATTCAGAAACCACTCTAGTTTTATTAATTATTTAAAATCTCAATCTCATAATTTAAATGATATTTGTGCTCAGCTTTGAAGAATGTCTGAATTATTGTTTTCAAACAATAAAACAAAACAATTCATACAAAATAGCATTAGGTTATGTAAGTTCTATTTGAATAGCTGATAGGCAATATGGATATATATCAAACACAATTAAAATATACCAATTTCATTCAAACTTCTATCATAACCAAGAAAAGTCACTGTAAAAAAACAATGATATGATCAATAAGTCAAGGCAACATGTGTTTCCATTACTTTAACCCATCAAATAATTTAAACTTAATTTTTCAACTTAATTTTTTAAAGTTTCAAAAAAAAGTTACTACTAATACTAGCTAATTTAATTCTACTTACATTTAAAGCAGCAACTGAGCTTAAGTTTTAAGTTAAATTGTTTTTGTTTTTTTACATTGTATTCAAAAACCTCCAGAAATGAATACAACATTGATATTTATAGACATGTTTCAATTTGTTTCACTGCACTAGATTAAATGGAAGACAGTTTCTGGCAAAATTGTTGATGCCTGTATTTACTCAAGGACAAAAGCCACATGTATGTTTCTGACCTAAAGCTCAAACCTTTCAAAACAACAGTGCATATTGCATAATGTGCTCATTACAATTAGCTAGCGATATGCAGTTAGGGCCACGCTAGAGCCAAAGTACACGTTCAGTAAATGATAAAACCTATTTACAGGGTGACAAAGTTCAGTTTACAGACCACAAACACTTCACATTGCAATGCAACAGAAAGGAACAGTACCAACTTGTGTGGAAGCATGACAACCTCTTGTTTTCCCCTAAAGGATAACCATAAAGTTTCCAACACTTATAGGAGCCCAAGACCCCTTTTGGCTATTTATGCATGAGGCATCCATTATTAGACAAAACACGTGCTATATAGGTCATTAAAATAGGCTATTTCTGCACTTTCATTAAAAATAAGCTACTAGTCATTTTGCCCATTGGCAAAAATACCTGTTACCTCTATTAAAAGGAAATAATATTCAGTTTAGGGCTGTGTTATCTACTACTTGATACACCAGTAGTTACAGTACAACTTGTACAAAGACATTCCCAAGGATGTGTCATTCTTCAGAACTAAAAATAACTGTATCATAAAGTTTAAAGATAACTCAGTGAGATCCTCCATTAAAGTTAATTTATAAGCCACATCTTGGATGACTTCTCTCTCTCTCTGTCTCTTTTTATCATCAGTTTCTAAGAACCGACAACGCCTCTATCTGCAGCCAAACTTATTTAACTGGCCTCTATGAAATTTCAATCTCACCAACTATGGCCAACTATGTCAGAGTTCAAATGAGCCATGTGCCAGTACAACATGCAAATTTGCCCTCTCCTTATAAATAGCTCCTAAATCACTGCTGGATTCGGAAGGAGAGGTACTATATAGAACTTAAGGGTTCTGACAGGTACTTCATATAACAAACCTTTTAGGGGTTCCCATCATTTTATGGATTTATTAATTTTGTTATCATTCAGTTTTTATTTTGATTAAAGGAGTCCTTGATTATGATTTCACTTTTTTAACTTTAGTTAGTGTGTAATGTTGCTGTTTGAGCATAAACAACATCTGCAAAGTTACAACGCTCAAAGTTCAATGCAAAGAAAGATATTTTCTTTTAAAGAATTTGCTGTTTAAGGACTACAACAAACGGCTGGTAGGGACTACAATAAGCTTCTTCCCCGGTTAGTGACTTCACTAACCCTAAAATTTACATAAACCCCGCCCCCGAGAACACACAATAAAGGGGGCGGGGCCATGTTCTTCTGCTTTAGAGAAGAGGAAGAGTTGTTGTAGTAGAGTGTTGTTACCATGCCGTCATTTTACGCCGGACTGCTTCACAAACGAGGGTCAATTCAGTGCTGGATTTGTACAAAAGATTAAAGGATTAGTTCACTTTCAAATTAAAATTATCCCAAGCTTTACTCACCCTCAAGCCATCCTAGGTATATATGACTTTTTTCTTTCTGATGAACATAATCGAAGAAATAATAATAAATATCCTGACGCATCTGAGCTTTATAATGGCAGTGAACAGGACCAACGAGTATGAGCTGGAGAAAGTGCTTCCATCCACCATAAACGTGTACTCTACACGGCTCCGGGGGGTTAATAAAGGCCTTCTGAAGCAAAGTGATGCATTTGTATAAAAAAATATACATATCTAAACAAGTAATGAAGTCAAATATCCAGCTTCATTCAGAACGCCTTCCGTATTTAAATTATGGAAAAACAAAACTAGCGCCACATTAGTTACGTAAGTTGAATAGGGAAGGTGTAGGACATACAGCGTAAGCTTTTTGAAAAATACAGAAGGCAGTCTGGCGGAAGCACTTGCAAGGCGAGCATTTATGTTTATAAAGCATATTCATTCATCGTTTTGCTAGATAAGACTCTTATCCCTCGTCTGGTATCGTTTAAAGCCCTTTGAAGCTGCACTGAAACTGTAATTTTGACCTTCAACCGTTTGGAGTCCATTGAAGTCCACTATAAGGAGAATAATCCTGGAATGTTTTCATCAAAAACCTTCATTTCATTTCGACTGAAGAAAGAAAGACATGAACATCTTGGATGACATTGGGGTGAGTAAATTATCAGGAAATTTTAATTCTGAAGTGAACTAATCCTTTAACATGACAGCACATGCTAGTGGATGAGTTGAATCAACTCCACAGCAACTACATCAATTTATCCACTAACCGTTCAGAAACGTCTAAAAGTTGTAACTTCTTCCTGAGTCTCTCCATCAGTGTCGACTCCGGTTTGAACAATGTAAGGCTGAACACCGTTACTGACAATCCTCATTTTGGCTGCGTGAGATTCTCTAGCTTTGTTGTTGTTGAGCTGTTAAAGCTCCACCCTCTTCTGGAAAGGGCACCGGGAGCAGCAGCTCATTTGCATTTAAAGGGACACACACAAAAACGGCGTGTTTTTACTCACACCCAAATAGGAGCAAATTTGACAAGCTATAATATATGATCTGTGGGGGATTTTGAGCTGAAACTTCACAGACACATTCTGGGGACACCAGAGACTTATATTACATCTTGTAAAAGGGGCATTATAGGTCCCCTTTAAATTTTATGAATTAAACAGCTCATAAACACACTTTATCACTAGAAAAAATGAATAACTGTTAATTTCTTCTTATATACAACCTTTTTGGCATAAAATGGAGTCAAGAACTCTAGGATTCTATATGGAACCCCACTGAACATTTTTTCATGTAGGTCAGATTAACAAATCTTCTGTCTTTCTTTATGTCAAGTGTTATTTGATATAGCAGCATATTAGAGTATTGAAAGATTGTAAATTCCCAGTGTGGGTTATGATGTTAGCCTGTGCATCCTGTTATGATTAGCAAAAGACAATAAATTAATGAAATCAAAATTGACAGGAAGTTTATACCTTTAGTCTTAATGAATCATGCCTTTAGAAACACGTATCCAGACATCACTTAGCAACAAAGCAAACTTTACAGCCCAGTACTCAAGACATGTGTGGGAAATGCTTTTAAACCATTTAAAACATTGTCAATTCACATACGCATTTTCAATATGTTTCTGTTGTGCGTTGTTTAAAATCAAAGGTGCATGTGTGTAGTTTTGCAAGTTTAGTCGGTTCCAATTAAGCTGAATGTCTAGTACACTGTGTGTGAGTTGTCAGAGTCTCAGAGGTCAAAGTAATAGATTCTTTTACTGTGACTTAAACTAGTATCTTATCAAAGCATCACACACCTGCTGACAAACTATATGAGCTCAGTTTTATTTTCTGATATCTTACTCACTTATATGACCACAAGGTCATATGGAAATTGTCTCTTTTATATTTATCTCATATTTAAGTGCCCTAGTGGCTAAAAAAATACTTCTTGGTAAGAAAACACTGTAAATGAGACATAAACTACATCAAATAGATAGATAAAATATGAATGTATGAAAAAATATTTTTTTCTGAAGCCTGAACATATAGAAGTATTGTTTAAGAAGCATTCTTAATGCCTATGCACTGCATAATATCTTTTAATAAATGATTGTGGTAACACTTTAGTTTAGGGTCCAATTCTTACTATTAAAGTTATAGTTCACCCAAAAATGAAAATTCTGTCAGCATTTACTCACCCTCAGGTTGTTCCAAATTTCTTTGTACTGCTGTACGCAAAGGAAGCCGTTTTGAAGAAAGTTTGTAACCAGGCTGCTTTGGGCCACCAGTAGGAAACAAAGTACTATGGAAGTCAATGGTGGCCCAAAGTGGTTGGGTTACAAAACTTTCTTCAAAATATCTTCCTTTGTTTTCAACAGAACAAAGAAATTTATACAGGTTTGGAACAACCTGAGGGTGAGTAAATTAATGACAGAATTTTCATTTTTGGGTGAACTATCCCTTTAACTAGTTGCTTATTAGCATGCATATTACTACACTATAAAAATATTGTTGGTTTAACTTAATAAAGTAATTTTCCTGGTTGCCTTAAAATTTAGAGTTCATTGAAATTAAAAATTTCAGTTAATGCAATAAAGATTGGTTTAATAAACTCAAAATATGTTAACTGAACCAAATTAATTATCAAAGTTGATTTGACAAAAGAAAAAAGTTGTGATGACAAATAAAGAAAATATTTTTTTACAAGCTGTTTATTACTTATAAAGCACACATTAATGCCTTATTCCGCATAACGATATTCCCTTAATCCAACCCAATACCAAAACTTAACAACTACCTTACTAACTACTAATAAGCAGTGATTAGGAGTTTATTGAGGCAAAAGTTGTAGTTAATAGTTAGTTAATAGTGACAATTAGACCCTAATCTAAAGTGTGACCATAATTGTCACCCCATTTACACATTATCATATTTACCTATTATACTTTTAACGCAATGCAATGGATTAAAACAAATGACAAATCCACCTCCAAATAATGTTACATTTACACATTCAGTTTTCCACCTAATCTGCAAATCACATTGTTTAGAAGTAGTGCCATAACTGACTTTGCCAAAAATAATATTGGTATTATTATATTAATACTATTAAGAAAAATCCATATTGTTGTAGTCTACTGAGATATAAAACAAGCATATTGGTATAAATAGATATTTAAACATCAAAATAATCGGTATGTGTCATTAAAATAAGTATTGATTTAACTCTAAATGTGTATTGTGAGGAATTAATAAAGCATTGAGCATATATGTTATATTCAGGTTTCAAGTATAGTGCTAGCATACATTTTAAGCAATGCTTTATGACGTCAATTCCTTCCCATTTTCAACAGCACAATAACAGTACGAAAGCAGGCCAACATACTGTAGGTATGGCAGCATCACCCACCTAAGAGCAGCAGCCGATGCGTCTGTTTATATTCCCGTTTGAGTTCCTTCAAGGCCCTGTCAATGTTCTTGCTGACTTTCTTGGCCTCCTTCTCGGCCTCCTTCTCCTCCACCACCACCAGTTTGTCCCAGTTCTTGTGTTTCTGGGCGCTGCTAGGAGTCTGGAGCAGCTGCAGCCTCCTCTTTCCTCCTCCTCCACCTCCTCCGTTCTGGATGAGCGCTCTGTCCCCGTCGCCACGGCGGAGCTCCCCGGCTGGGATCTTGCCGGCGTCCCCGGTGCGTAAAGGGGAGGTGGATGATGTCTTCCCGCTATTCCCCCCAGAATCCTCGTCGCGCTGCCTGGAGCCCCGGACGCACGACGGCATCATCATCATTCCAGGATCCGGAGGCTGGTGATCTGACTCCGAGTTGGCGTTGGAAATGGATCCACTGAGGTCCCCAAACAAGCGGGGACGCAGACTGTAGCACAGCCCCATGATCTGGCCAAGCGCTCACTGCTGATATTTGATCATAAATACACAACAAACGCTCTATTCCCAGTTATTTAGCGCATCATCACATGAGCTGACAGTACATGGTGCATTTTCCAGCCATGCGTAATCCCAAAATGATGCTCTTGTATTTAACAAATGCCATTTTGTGATTTCTTACAGTCCAACCTACGCGCAATAGTCGGTGGATCACCTGACATCTGCCTGTGCTGACAGTGCAGGTCCACCTTACCGTAATGAAACCAAAAGCCCAGCCACACAAAACCGGTGGACACATATGGGGTCATCTAGGTGCGTTTTTGTCCGTGCTCTGGGTGATTTGTGCTTAGAAATCCCCGTTAAGGGATCTGGATGGATCGTAGTCTAGCCTGTTTGAGCATCGAGGGCTGCTTTATACCCCTGAGACTCCTGCAGACTCGCTAATGAGACATTTAATGAGCACACCTGAAGTATTCGGAGAATAGAACATTATAATATGAACAGAGTCACTAATAAGCGATACGTTTAATTGTCCCAGACATAAGAAAAGATTAAACAAAAAAAGCATCAGAAACGTCCTTCACAGCAGAGATGAGTGAAATAAACGATGGTATCATATTTTTACTGGAAAAACTGGTAACACTTTACAATAAAGTCCCATTAGTTCACATTTAACTAACAATGAGCAATACTTTTGTTACAGGATTTATTAATCTTTGTTCACTTTAGTTGATAAAAATACAAGTTAGTATATGTCAGGTCAGGTCCATTAAATAATATTTTTTGGTCTAAAAATACTGGTTTTATTAAAAGATTTTGGGGCCCTCTATAGGTCAAAGTAAATATCCCAGTCTGAATGTTGTCTGAATATTGGCTGCGTCCGAAAACTGAAAAATGCTGCCTTCCGAGTACACATTTCTAGGTAGTGAGGCATCAAGGCACGTCCGAATCCAATGTTAGCTTCACTTCCTGTCTCATGAGATACCTTCCTCAGATCGATTTTTGAAGGAAGCATAGATGTATCCTTAGCTGCCTTTGATATCCCACAATCCTGTGCTTTCCATTCTGTGACAGTTGAGCTAGAAAAATAAAGATGGCGTCCGAAGGTTGCGTTTGCTGCTCAGTTTGTGTATAAATGTACGATTTTGATCAATATATTTCAATCTTGATATCATTTCTATCGAGAAATTACTACTGTAGTAATTAAATATTTGTTTAGTTCTCACCAAAGCTCGCGCTATATTGCTGTAGATCATTAAACTGTTACGCTGCCTCAGAAGTCTGTCCGAAATCAATTTCGTGAGGTGCCTTCATGCACCAACGCTGCCGTACAAGTCATTCTCTTATAAGATAGCGAGGCAGCAAGACAGCTCTCTAGGTTTTCGGACGCAGCCAATGTCTGGTTCAGAGGTGTTCTGAAATGAGGAAAGTCCAAAGTTTTTTAATGGTTTTTTTGTTTTGTTTTAATAAACAAATATAAATCCTAAGTGGGTGAGTTTTTACTTAGCCTACTTTTTTAACACCATCATTTTGTTCATTCAAACTGAACAAACATGAACGAAAACAAGACGCGGGATTTATCGCACGAACTAATCATAGCGTGATGGAGGCATTGCCTCCTCTCACGTGACTTCCCCTCATTCATTCTCAATTACCCCCCACCAAAATGAGATAGGCTAGGTCTAATTCTGTGTTCCAGACAAGGTCGGACGTGGGCATATCCCAAATTAAATGTCCCACTTCAGATCTCAGTGCGTTCCAGCCACAATAAGTCACATTCACATTTTGACCACACGATGTCGCCATAACATAATGAGAGCATATCATGTTGTTTTTGTGTCAATTATGGCAAAGGAGAAAAAAAAAACGAATGTAACATTACATTAACTTGAAGGGTTAGTTCACCCAAAAATTAAAATAATGTAATTAATTACTCACCCTCATGTCGTTCCACACCCGTAAGACCTTCATTCATCTTCGGAACACAAATTAAAATATTTTAGTTGAAATCCGATGGCTCCGTGAGGCCTCTATTGAAAGCAAAGCCATTCAAACTCTCAAGATCCATAAAAGTACTAAAAACATATTTGAAACAGTTCATGTGAGTTCTTAACGTTGTAAAGTGAACAAAATAATGTTATAAAACATTATAAAAAAAATAAATAAATAACTTTTCAACAATATCTAAATGGGCCGATTTCAAAACACTGCTTCATGAAGCTTCTGAGCTTTATGAATCTTTGTTTCGAATTACTGATTCGGATCTCCAATCAAACGGCTAAACTGCTGAAATCACGTGACTTTGGCGCTCTGAATCACTGATTCGATTCGTAAAGCTCTAAAGCAGTGTTTTAAAATCGGCCCATATAGATATTATTGAAATGTCTGTATTTTGGGTTTTTTTGGCGCACAAAAAGTATTCTTGTCGCTTTTTAATATTAAGAACTTTATGGACCTTGAGAGTTTGAATGTTTAGATATTGTTGAAAAGTTATTTATTTATTTTTTTTATAATGTTTTATAACATTATTTTGTTCACTTTACAACGTTAAGAACTCACATGAACTGTTTCAAATATGTTTTTAGTACTTTTATGGATCTTGAGAGTTTGAATGGCTTTGCTTTCAATAGAGGCCTCACTGAGCCATTGGATTTCATCAAAAATATCTTAATTTGTGTTCTGAAGATGAACAAAGGTCTTACGGGTGTGGAACGACATGAGGGTGAGTAATACATGACAGAATTTTTATTTTTGGGCGAACTAACCCTTTAATATCTAATGTTAAAGTTTGTTTTTTTACATTGGAAGCAGGACGCTCCGACATCTTGGAAGTGACGTCATATGACGCGTCTCACTGAGGTCGGGGTTTATCAATGTACCGCAAGTTTATTTTGTTGTATATTTCTCTGGTTAAATAATAATTTAATAACGCCAAATATCCAACTTTGAGAGGGAGTTCTGACGTTATTTCCTAGAAAGAGGAGGGAAAATTCCCAAATCCTTGGTATTGACCTCAGGGGAGGCAAGACGCAGATTCCTGCTGCAACTTTACCTGCTGGTGTCGCTGTTGGACAGTGCTGCTTTAGAAAAAGAGTTATTCATACACCTTTTGATGTCACATTTTGTATTAGTTGTGGTTGTTTTATTTTTGTAATATGGATTATTTTCTCATCCGATTTTTTTGAGGAGGCACTGACTCCTTTGCCTCCTTGGATGAAATGCCCTGCTTTGGTTGTGAGACTTTTGAGTTATAAATCTAGAGCTGGCATTAATATATACCAGCTAGTACAGATGTTTTCCCAAGATGTAGCAGGAGAATGTGAACATTATCTGTAATATAATATAAATCAACAAATTTTTGAAATGCGATACATTTTATTTGTTATAATTTGTTCATTTACAGTTATGAAAGCACTTACAAAATGATTATTTTATTGTCTTTTTCATATATCTTGTATAAAATGCCTAATGAAACTATTTCAGTATATCTGTGTCCTCAGGATCTGCATGTAGTTTCTGAATGGTGTCATCTTTTCTTTTTTTGTGAATTCTGCAGCACTTTAAAACCGATCCTCAGGAACATCAATAAACTGCAAGAAAGACAAAGAACAAAATAAATAATACATTTGTCCATCATAATGTCACACATTCCTATATCGTTTCCAGCACAGAATTAAAAAAATAAAGGTAATTACGTCTTTTTAATCTCACAATTCAGACATTTTTCTTGCAATTGTGTTTATATCTCACAAGTCTGATATTATTTGTCAGTATTGTGTGACAAAATTGGAATTGCAAGAAATAAAAAGTCAGAATTGTGAGATAAAGAGTCACAATTACTTTTTATATTCCCTGGAGGAAACAAGCTTCCATATACTATCCTTTTATATAATATATAATTACATATAATAGCCTTTTAACATCTAGATCATAGACTGTAAAAAAAGATTTAGATATTTTATCTTTTGTTAGTATGAAAACATCAAGGATGTCAGGGATATTTCACCAAAGTCTCTCTCAAAAAATTTAGAATAAAGCTTCATAGATAATATATAAACAACAAATAGCTAAATAAAATATTCCTGCCTTGCTCCTGCCATGAGTCCAGCTGGCATTATCTTCCATGAACTCAAAAATCTCACTCCCATCAGAGCAGTCAGTGATCCAGTGGTGCCTGCAAATATAACAAATCTGATTTCTCATCCTTATTCCTTTTCAGAAATTGAATGCAGAATATACAGGCTATACAAATGAATAGAAATAAAGACAGACTTACCCATCGAAACCCAGATATTTTTGTCATTTTTTGACATCTGATAAGCACCAACAAATGCTGCAATGCCAAACATCAGCCCAGCAACCAGAGACATAAAACTTCCTAAGGCAGGAACATGACCATATTAGGAAGTTCCGGTAAAGTGCAGGTAATTTTTTTTTTAAACAAAAAATATGAGCATATACTATAATGTTTTCTGATTTACTCACATATATCGGTGAGATACTTCACGTAAATTCATTAAAATTTCAAGGCGAGTTGTAATAAAAAAAAAAAAAAATCGATTAAAATGTGCTAAAACATTTTCATTCATTTTGAAATATTTTAAAACGTGTTTTACATATTCTAGATATCCCAAAACTAAACCACAATACAAAACACCGTCGTTTGTCCCACGCATGAGATCCTTACCTGCTTTAACATAACCAACAATCCCTCCTATCGTTATCAGAGCTGCATAACCATAACCAAGCCAATCCACAGCCATGTCTGCACGTTTATTTAAGCCTCAAATTAAACAGAAAGACGCGTTGATTGCTAAAAAGCTAAAGCTTCTCTACTTAACTTCCTGAAACATTGCATACTAGCGACTTTCAAAATAAAAGTCCCCTAGTGCAGGTGAGGACTTTTACATTTCTAAGTTTTAGAGATAGATGAAAAAAATAGCATTTTTTCTTTCAGTTCGCTGGCATTCTTCCTTTACTACTTGGAAAAATACTCATGGTAAACAACTCTGCAGTGTTCTTGACATCAATAAAGACTGACAGGAAACAAATAACAGAACAACAATAATTTCAATAAAAGTGTTTATTGCACTCTTTGTTTTTTCTTCTTTTTTCCTTTCTTTGTGGAGCTGCTTTCCTCCACTAGGATCACTTCCTCTCCCGGTAGCCTCACCCGTTTGCCTTTGGCTGGCACAGGGGGCTCCGCAACAGCTGTATTGAGAAAAGACAGATGTTTTTACTTTGACTTTTTCAACTCAGTACATGTAATTATGGACACTGCTTTAATTGTAATCACACAGCACTCTGATTTTGTGTTTTTATTTTCTGGAGATACCCTTAAAGGGATCGTTCACCCAAAAATGACACATTTATGTTGTTCCAAACTCATAAGACTTCTGTTCATCTTCGAAACACTAAAGAAGGTATTTTTAATCAAATCTGAGAATCGAGCGGTTTAATCAAAGACTTCTGAACGCTTTATATGATGAACAGATTAAATTTAGGCTTTTATTCACATATAAACATTGATTAGCGAACATACATGAGGACTCAAACATGGTCAACGGAAGCTTAACTGTAATTGCTTGACATGCAAGAATAAACCTGAAAAGAAATGAACCCCATTGGTTCTCACACATCAATATAACATGCTTGAGCTTCCATTTACCAAATTTGAGTGCCCGAATTCATGTGACCAACTCAAACCCATTGCAAAGTCTGTGCAGGTAAATCTTTCGCTCCATAGGAAATCTTTCAAACAGATTCCTATTGAAATGATTTCACCCAAGAAATCTCGAAGAACAACGGCAAATATGACCGCACCTTTAGAAGTTGCAGGCTGGGCAGATGGTTCCACAGTGGTCTCTTTCGCTTCACCAGGTATCCAAACGGAAAGACAGGTGAGTCGGGCAGTGGTGTTCACCTGACCAAGCAAGGAAGGAGTCTCAAGTTTCTGTATGGGAAAGAGTGGGTATAAAACACTAATTAATCAAGTAAATTTAATGTAAAGGCCAGAACACACCAAGCCAACGCTGACGAACTAGTGGCGACGAAAGCAGACTGTGGGGTTGGCTTGACACACCAAACCAACGCTAGACAGCCGACGGCCAAGTAGCACATCCGTTCTGCGCCTGCGTGAGATGAAATGCCTTTCCGAACCAGCAGGTGGCAGTAGCTGAACAGCCAATCAAAATGATCAGATGGCCCATTGGAAAACTTAGTCGGCCGATGAACAAACTGCCTGACCGTCGACTTGGTGTGTTCCTGCCTTAAGGATCAATGTAAGGATTGTACAATAATGTTAATTCTGGTGAATATAATGTGTTAGAAAAATTAAATGATCAGGCTGTTGAGAACGTGGAAAATGTAAAATATCTGTGAACATAAATAATGTTGAGTTTTGGTGAGAGTGTAGACAATATTTATAGAAGAGCAAATCAAAGATTGTTTCTTTAATGTTAGTCAGTTTTGGAAATAGTATATTAAGGCCATGTTGAAATTATTTTAGTGTTTAATATTACAGCCTGGTATGGACTAACACTCTTTTATTCCAGTGACAGAATATTGAATGGAATTAAGTTAAGGTAAGCATCTTTTGTGAGAATGATTTTCTTTGGGGGGTGATTGTTTTTAATTTGTTGCATGATTATTGTCTGTTTCTTACTTATGTACATAACTTTTGTGTTTTATGAGAAGACAAAAAACCCACATTGGTGGATAATAATGATCAATCAATTAATCAAATCAAAATAAAACCATCAGGCCAAATATTTTTTATGCTTAAAATGGTTCAACTTGAGGCTAAAAAACATGCATGTGTGTTATATTGTCTGCTTTTACAGGTCAAGCATAATACCTCAAGATTGAGTTTCCACAACTTGATGAATCCATCGTTTGACGCCGTAACAAGGACACAAAAATCATCCTTCATGAAGCTCTCAATGGCTTTTACTCTGGAAAAAAACAATTGCAAATTCAACTTATCTGTATGTTAATGTTCAATGGATTCTGGGAATTTCAATGCATATTGATGATGAAGAAATAGAAATGGCCGATTTTATGAGATTGGGACGCACCCATTAATAAAGTGGTGGTCATACCTGTTCTCATGTGCTTTGAACTCGCAGACACACTTCTGTGAGGTCACGTCATAGATACACACACTCTCATCATCTCCTCCCACAGCCAAGAGTGTGTTCTGAAATGTATAAGAAAATTCAGTAACACTTTACTTGAAGGGGTGTGCATAAGACTGACATGACACCTTCATAATCATGACATGACACATGTCATGAATATGAAGGAGGTTTTATGAATGTTTATAACAACTGTCATTAAATGTCATTCGCTCAATTATGTCATTTTTAATACAAAGATGACATTGTTTGAGATGTCCGAGTTATGACAACTTGACATAAACCAATACATCATAACCTGTCAGTGTCTTTGTCATGACAAATTGACATCATTTAGCTTCATGGGTTAACATTTCATTAAACTGTCATGTGGTTGGTTTTGACATTGGCTGTCATGAGGCCATTATAATAGTGTCATAAATATGTATCTTGAGCTCAAGTACAGTGGTACAAATTGAACTTGTCATTAAAATGTCATTAAGTGACAATACTCTGACAAATAATTTTATAACAGCGTCATGACTATTTTTCATTTCATGTTTTTTTTTTTTTAAGTTTCCTCCAACAGAAGGTCAGATAATAGACAATTTCAAATTTCGTAAAAAAAAGATGGCACTGTTATAAAATAATGGTAACACTTTATTTTAGGGTCTTTTAACTAGTTGCTTATTACTATTAGCATTCATATGGCTAAAATATTGGCTATTTATTAGTACTTATAAAGCAAATATTAATGCCTTATTCTGCATGACCATATTCTACATTCTTAATCCTACCCAATACCTAAACCTAACAATTAACTACAATAAGCAGTAAATTAAGAGTTTATTGAGGGAAAAGTCATAGTTAATCGTTTATATATGTGTTCCCTATACTGAAGTGTTACCAAAATAATGTAATGTAATGTTAACCCATAAAGCTAAGTAGTTTTTTTTTAAGTTTGATAATTAATCTGCTATGTCATGTTTATGACAGGTTATGATGTTTTGCTAATGTCACGTTGTCATGACAAAGACACTGACAGGTTATGATGTGTTGGTTTATGTCAAGTTGTCATAACAAAGACATCTCAAACAATGTCATCTTTGCATTAAAAATGACATAATTGAGCGAATGACATTTAATGTCATAAACATTCATAAAACCTCCTTCATATTCATGATAAGTGTCATGTCAAGATTATGAAGGTGTCATGTCAGTCTTATGCACACCCCTTCAAATAAAGTGTTACCGAAAATTCAAGTGGTTTTTTTTTTTTTTGGATGCATGTAGGAGGCTCTAAAACAAAATTTGGAACCTTTAAAACAGAATAATTTGGGCACTTTAACATGTTAATATATATTCCCTTGCAAGACTGGTAAGACTGTTCACCTTCAGAAACTTCAGACATGAAATCCTTTTTGGAAATGCAATGGTTCCAATAATTGTGGCAGACGTCACAGTGTAAATATCCACTGTATTATTGACAACCACTGCATACTGATCTCCATTTGGTGACCACAAGACGATCTCTGCAGCTACAAAACATCATTACACACCAGTCACCCTCTATACAAGACAAGTTTTTAATTACATGAAAATGTTGTTTCTAAATCCATTAAAATCATTTTATTTTAAAGAATAATTAAAAAAGGAAGGAAAAACAATGAAAATGCAGAATCAAAAAGAAGAACATTATATTCTAACTTACTCTGTTTGATATTCTTGATGAAAGCTGAACGTCCTTCGATAAGATTCCACGTTCTGCAATGAGAGCAATTCAATTTTGTCATAAGAATTACTTTTTTTGCTCACCAATGTAAACAAAACAAGCCCAATGATATCTATTACCATTCAGAACACAAAAATGATTTAAAACATTCACAGCTTAGCAATCCGACTAATATGTTTGATATTCATGGGAAACATAAAAACATATGTGTACTTGCCTCAGAGTCTTGTCTGTTCCAACAGAGAGTGCAAGTTTTCCAGAAGGGTGTACAGACAGTGAAGTAACATGACCCCTAAGAAGTAAAACCCAAATTATGTCATTTATACATGAGTAAATAAAAATTTAGTGTCGGCAAGATTTTTTTTTTTTAAATGCTTTTTAAAATAAGTCATTAAATAAAAGTTATTAAATAAAAAAATCTAATATTAGTACAATTTAAAATGACTGTTTTCTATTGTAATTTATTCGTAATTCATTTTAGCTGAATTTTCAGCATCATTACTCCAGTCTTCAGTGTCACATGATCCTTCAGAAATCATTCTATTATGCTGATTTGCTGCTCAAGAAACATTTATTATTATTATTATTATCAATATTGAAAATAGTTGTTCTGCTTCATATTTTTGTGGAAACTGTGATACATTTTATTCAGGATTATTTGATGTATAGAAAGTTCAAAAGAACAGCATTTATTTGAAATAGAAATCTTTTATATCATTATAAATGTCTTTACTGTCATTTTTGATCCATTTAATGCAACCTTGCTGAATGAAAGAATTCATTCTTAAAAACTTTTAAAACCCCAACCTTTTTAACAGTAACATTTTGTGTATTTCAGATTACTTACTTGTGAGCTTTGATAGATTTTAAACATTCCCATTTTTGGGTGCTCCACACACAGATGAGACCGTCTTGTCCTCCACTGAGTAAATGGGACGTGCCGTAGAACTCCAGACACGAGATAGTACCTGTCGAGGAGGAGAGCTTACAATGTGTTGTTTTTACTAATGTGTATGCATCACATGAAACCTAAATGTTGGCGAATCTTTGATGTCAGACTCTCTTGTCCAATTAGAAACCAAAATTGCTTTGGCTTTACATTAAAAAAGGTAAACGTCCTCACCATCATGGTGCAACAAAGCCCCATGTTCAGTTTTCTTGCTCATGTCATACAGCTGAATGGTTTCATCTTTGCTTCCAGTGGCGATGAATCGATCACTGGATGAAACTGCAGTCAGAGATGCTGTGTGTGCATGATGGGTAAAGTTGGGCTCAAGTGTCCACTCCTAAAATAGACATGAGTAGACAACTAAGATCATATACCAAATAAATATGATATCTAATGAAGTCAGCATTAATATTGGAGTAAGCAATTATGATCATAAAAGGCCTGTTATTATTAATTTTAAAAATGGACCAATATAAAAATTATTGCACTCAAGAAAAAACAAATGCGCAGACTGGAATAAACCAAGACACAATTACACTTAATACTCATTATCAAGACTAATGAAGATTATATCAATTAAAAAATATACATATGTATGTATGTTATGAAAAATAATTACCTTATCACTAGTGCACACTCGATATCCAAATACTATCTGCTCATAACAGCCAGCGACTAACTCCACATGATCCCCCATGACTATAAAACACGTGTTCATACAGTTACAGACAGCCTTTAGGAGATGACACACTGTCCCTCATATGTAATTATTTATATTTATAAATATTATACCTGGTTTATAAAAAACTTAAACACTAAAGCCCGTTGAAAGTAGAATACGGTTACTCATGCCCACAACAACGTGTATACTAAACTCCTTTAACTTCCACCGGAAGTGCAATACTTCATAATAAGAGTCCATGTCACAATAAAAGTCAATGGGTGTATTGCTCAAAGCGAGGAAAAAAGAAAAGAAAAGTTTTGTACCCGATTTTTCAGCACAGTTGAGATTTTGTGCAGTATGCCAAAGATGAAAACAACATATGTACAAAGATAATTTCACTTTTATCTATGAATACAAATTCAGCCCATTTTAGCATTCGGCATCTTTTGCATTTTACATTTTATTTGCTTCTTACTATAAGGTTAAAAGTAACTATGACTAACTAATATAAGCTGTTTTTCTTCCCCAATTTATAAATTATTTAAAAAAATACCTAATATAATCAGATCAACCCATATGTCCTGATAATTTTATGAGGTTTCTAAAATGTATAACTGCAGTGAAAAAAATATATATTTCAAATAAGTTTTGGTTGTGGTGATTTAAGCCTCGCCCAGCTTTAAAAGATAAAAGAAAGATCAATCTGTAGTCATTTCCAGGGGTAAATTAATATAATTCAATCAAAATACATATACATACATAAAATCATTCTAAAAATATTAAAATGAGATGGAATACTATGACCGGGCAAACATTTTGAATTATTACACTTGTGTTTTAAAAAACAAATGAATCAAATTCATTCTGCACAGTGTTGTGCAAAACCAGCGACTTCTATGAAATCATCTGCCATCTATCGATGTCAACACCATGCATGTAAACCTCTTTAAAATGCACATGGAACACATTGTGTCAGGAAAATATGCTCTCTTTGAAAATAGCTGACATGATGTAAGGGTTAAAGGGAGATTTCAAATGACAAATTCATGATGTTTTTCAACCTGAGATTCAAAAATCATCGCCTCATGACCGAGGCATTGCTTACAGTAGAAAAGTTCACACGTCTTCCTAAATGTTCTAGGAAGAAGTACTTACACTGATTTCGCAATTGTGCACTGGACTACATGGCTTCCACTAAAAGGTGAGTCCTAAAATAGGCTGCAACCTAAACCTGAGAGAACAGTTTAGATGTCTTTCATTGAACAATTCATCAGGTATAAGCTACTGTGCAGGCTTATTAAAATACGTCACCTGGCCGTGAGGGTTAGATATCAGTGTCTCACTTTGCTTCCTACACTTCCTGTGAGGAGACCAGGCCAATCGTTGCACATTCAAACCAAGACTCTTAACAAAAGTCCTACGGTGTGCCTGTTTCTGTCTTTCACCATTGTGTTCTCTCATGTTTGCCCTGTTTGGTATAGTGAAATAAAGTCCAGTCCTCTTCTTAAATGTGAATATTTTAAAACTGAGCTCTGTCTCTATGTCCACATCCTGTCAGGTTGAGCGATTGCCGCTTACAAAGTTGTAGACCAAAAACTGAGAGGTTCCACAGTAATGTGTTGCGAAGAGTTTGCCGTCAGGTGTGGGATCGGAGAAGGCGATTTCATCTTTACTTAGATGAGACCCATAGATGAAATTATTCCTGGAGAAAAAAAAAAAATGATGTATGAGAAATTTTATATTATTTTAAAAGTATTCTTAATGCATCATAATAGATTAATATTGCATTATAATAAACACTTTCCTGCATTATATTACAACACATTATAACTGTGGTTACAATTATTCACATGCACCCATCCAATGCTTTACCTGAGGCACTCGATCATGCGTGAGGCGATGCCTCTCCGTCTCATCATGCTGAACACCCAAATGCGACTGATGCCACAGAGCGCCGGCTCGGGTACGGTAGAGCAGCACCAGGCTCTCTGACGCTCGTACATGACCTTCTCTCCTTCCGAACCTTCCGGAATGGACTCCTCGATAACCCTGTATCCCTGCACACAGCGGCCAAAACAAACCCATCAGATGTAGAATAGACTAAGATGAACATTACACAAAAAAGCAGCACTTTACAATGACTTCAATTAGTTATTAATAGGCCTAAATGGAAAACACACATCTCCTGTGCTAATTAAGGGGGGAAACCAGCAGAATTCTGATTTAAATACTGTAAAACATTATAAAAATACAGCAATTATCAGGCTCAATCGCTTTAAGGCCTTTAAGTACATGCAAAAAAAAGGTATAATGTTTAATGTTTCGATCACAGATGGAAAAGACCATTTATAGCCAATATAGGCAATATAGGCAATTTTCCATAGGAAAGTTATGGTTTATAAAGCTTTTTAAAGGTGCCATCGAACGTTTTTTTACAAGCTGTAATATAAGTCTAAGGTGTCCCCTGAATGTGTCTGTGAAGTTTCAGCTCAAAATACCCCATATATTTTTTTTAATTAATTTTTTTAGCTGCCTATTTTGGGGCATAATTAGAAATGCGCCGATTCGGGCTGCGGCCCCTTTAAATCACGCGCTCTCCGCCCCCCCAGAGCTCTCAACACTATCATTGCATAAACAAAGATTACACAGCTAATATAACCCTCAAAATGGAACTTTACAAAGTGTTCGCCATGCATACTGCATGCATGCGTCAAATTATGTGAGTATTGTATTTATATGGATGTTTACATTTGATTCTGAATGAATTTGAGGCTGTGATCTGTGGCTAATGCTACACTGTTGGAGAGATTTATAAAGAATGAAGTCAGACTGCAAGTGATGAAAATGAAAATAGCGACGGCTCTTATCTCCGTGAATACAGTAAGAAACAACTTTAACCACATTTAACAGTATATTAGCAACATGCTAACCAAACATTTACAAATATCACTAAAAATATCATGTTATCATGGATCATGTCAGTTATTATTGCTCCATCTGCCATTTTTCACTATTGTTCTTGCTTGCTTACCTAGTCTGATGATTCAGCTGTGCACAGATCCAGACGTTAATACTGGCTGCCCTTGTGTAATTCCTTGAACATGGGCTGGCATATGCAAATACTGGGGGCGTACATATTAATGAGCCCGACTGTTATGTAACAGTCAGTGTTATGTTGAGATTCGCCTGTTCTTCTGAGGTCTTTTAAACAAATGAGATTTACATAAGAAGGAGGAAACAATGGTGTTTGAGACTCACTGTATGTCATTTCCATGTACTGAACTCTTGTTATTCAACTATGCCAAGGTAAATTCAATTTTTAATTCTAGGGCACCTTTAAAAGTTAGAGGTTGAGCCAAAAACCTAGGACTAGTTCGCCAAAGTTGGTTTTTGAAATAATCTTCGATATTTAGAAGCAAAGTTGCTCAGAATGAGGAGTTCTACCATGTGGTGTGAACGTCATGGGCATGTGTGAAAAATTGTGCAATACACGTTCCTTTATGCACGTGAAAAATGCAAAGGCGAGTTTGGTGAAAATATCTCATTCCATTCACGAGTTATAGCCATTTTAGTAAAAGTGGCTCCACCCACTTTGAACGTTTTGGCGGCCCAATGCTCTTGAACCCCTAAATATTAAAACGAGCTTAGAGTATTGCACTTTAATTTGTTTCTAAAAAATATGAAAAGAATTTTACAAGATGTAATGCATGAGGTGGTGAATATATAAAACTTTAAATTCTGAGGGAACAGATTAATTCTATAATTAGATGATATACAATGCAAAAAAGAGATATGCAGTTCAATATATTGAAATATGGACAAACTAATTAACATATAGTCATTTCTAT